>NC_064922.1:784884794-785486044 GCF_023897955.1 Schistocerca gregaria
AGAAGAGGATATAAGTGTAGACATGGAATCGCAAGACAAGCTTTACTCGAAATGAGAAATATGCTAACAAGAACCGTAAATTTAAGTGTTAGGAAGTCGTTTCGGAAAATATCTATCTGGAGTGTAGCCCTGTATTTAAGTGCAACGTTGACGATAAACGTTGGGCACAAGAAGAGAGATGAAGTTTTTCAAATGTATTCAATGGTACTACACCCTAATTCCAGGATAATGTCGCTTGCGGCTTTTCTTGTCATGCCTCTCAACCTCCTTTCAGTTTCACCTGTTCTTACAGAGATCTTCTACTACAAGCCAGCTTCTTTGTGTCAAAATGGCAGATTGAACTGTGAACAATAACGGCACAGCAGCTGCTATCTGGTATTATATATCGCCCATAAAAAAATAACAATGAGCTTACAGTCACCACATAATTAACTTTCCTGTATTTCGAAAATAAACGTTTATTTTCATGAGTTACTTATAACGTATGTTGCTTGTCAAAAAGATGCCATTTAAACCAGTCGTAAGCAACTTCATAGAAACCATATTTGTATAATTTCCTAAGCACCAGGTCATGGTGACCAGATCAGAGGCTTTAAATAGGTGTACAAATGGTGCACATATTAATTCGGCGTTGTCTATAGCATTCAGGACTTGGTTCAAGAAGTCAATCACAGATGTTTCAATAGATTTCCTTTTCCTGAAACCATTTTGATCATTAAGTAGAACTACTTACCACTAACTTGAGTATACTCGCATGACCCGAAGTCTGTCGGTTGCCCCACTCTTTAGTCTCTTCCATTGATCTCTGTTGCTGTCCATGGGCAGGTAGACTCCCATGGTCTCCAGGTCTTTCATGACTCCATCCATCCACCTGAGGCTTGGTCTACCAGGCGATCTTGTCCCTTGCAGCTTCTCTTCTAGCGCTGACTTCGCCATCCTTTCTTCTCTTCTCAGTACATATTCCAGCCATTCAATTTGAAACGTCCCCTTTGAACAATTATACAAGACCGTGCTTAAACTGACACACAATATTTTTTTAGCGCAACGCAATCTGATTTTCAGTAATCCCTACAAGAGAATGGCCCTGACTAAATTAACCTATACGTTTCACAAATCACTTACCTCACAAAAATCTTCGTTACACGAACTACTGCAATACAGCGAGCGCCACTATTGCCAGCTAAATAAAAGATTCAAACTACTGAAGGCACTAACTACTGATGGGCATAGTTAGCAAATGAAAGATTTCGATAGAGAACAAACAATGTATTTACTTCAATAGTGTTCAAAAGTCATAATGTATACAGCAGTTCATGGCATCGCGTCTTACAAATTTCAAAACTCCGCCTTCTCTCTCCCCACATACACTACTGCTGGCGGCTCACCTCCAACTGCGCAACGCTACACGCTGCTGACAGCCAACTGCCAAACACTACAATAGCCAACAACAATGCAAACCAGCCACAGACTGCACACAGCACAGCCAGTGATTTTCATACAGAGGTGGCGTTACCAATAAAAAAACCTAAACAGCCTACTTACAAATTCTTCTGTTCTTTATTAATCGTCACATATAGTTCATTAAACAGCGTATGGATTTCTGTCTTTTCTTGCATCTTCTAAAAATTCCATTTTATGACACAAGTCCAAAAATTTTTCTTAACTCCTTTTTTTCGAAGGACATCACTTTCCTTTCTATCTTCTTGTTCACGATCCATGTTTCAGCTCCATGAATTAATACGGGTCACTCAGATAATCTTGTGCATGCGGAGTTTTTTTGTTTCTGTTGGTAGTTTGACTACTGACTAGCTTGTTCATTGCATGTTGTTGATCGAAATGACATTAGTTTCTAAATACGAGGGTTGGAACTTTAATAGTGGAACTATTTATTTACAGCTCGCACAAAATAGATAAGTGTTTCAAAGTTTTACTGACCTTCAAAGCAGTCACCAGCCATTGTGTATAACCCGCTGCCAGCGATATGGAATACTCTTAGCAGTGCCAGTTGTGTTGACATTTCGAGGGGCGCGGTCTATTGCCCAACGAATTCGTAGCAGTTCTGAAGCGAATACCGTGAAGTGTTTCCTTCAGTTTAGAAATCGAGTTGAACTCACGAGTGAGTGCCGTAGGTGGTAGTACTTAGCAGTCCCACCAGTCAAACAAATCAGTAGCAGCATTTTCCTGTAAAATGATGGTCAGATCCTGCAGAAAGTGTCATCACTTCTGTCCCTATGCTGTTCATTTTTGGAACACAACCTACTACCAGTTTAGAGGCAGAAATGATGACACTTTCTGCAGGACCCGACAATCATTTTGCAGGACAATGCTCAAGTACGTACAGTGCAAGATGTTATTGATTGGTTTGAGTGATGGGTATGCTAAGTGCTATACCACCTACTGCACTCCCCTGACTTAAGCCCTCGTGAGTTCAACCCGATTTCTAAACTGAAGGAAACACTTCACAGCATTCGCTTCAGAACTGCTACAAATTCAGTAGACCGCGCTGATCGAACTGTTAACACAACTGGCACTGCTAATGGTATCCTACGACTTCCACATCGCTGACAACTGGTTATACACAATGCTGGTGACTACTTTGAAGGACAGTAAAACTTTGAAACACGTATCTATTTTGCGCGAGCTGTAAATAAATAGTGGCCACTATTAAAGTTCCAAACCTCGTATTTGATGGACTTCGTCTATTGTAAGTTCAATATCTTCTATTGCTAGAGATCCCTCCGTTTCCTCATGGTTGTTTCTTGTTCCAATCATACACTGTTTTGTCTTGACTGATACTCAGATCATTTTTTGTGCCTTCTCTGTTAGCGCTTTGGTTGTACTTCTTAGTCCATCTTTTTTTTCTCCTTTAACGACAATATCATCGACAAACTCTAATAGTTTCACTTGACCACCTCAACGTTTGGCACCTGTGTTTACTTAACAACGTTCAGTCTCCCTACGGTCAACCCTCTTTTTATATTTAATTTTCTCAATAAAAATTCTGGTTAGTATAATCAGTTTCGAAGGTATACCTGATTCTTCCTTTATTTAGCGTATGCTTTCACTATGGACACTAGCATTGGTTTTCTTGTAGTCTATAAACATGCAGTACACCTTGTTACCAAATTCCCATGTCTTTTCAATTACTTGCTTCAACTTCTACTTTATTTTTAATCGAAAAGTTAAGTAAAATTGCATGCATTACTATCTAATTATTTTGGAAAAGCTAACTAATAGTGGACTGGTCTATAGTTTTTATGGCATCATGTTTATGAATTGTCTTGAGCCGCGTACACACTGCCATGGGAAGCATGTTTCTGTTGGAAACATTGTTTTCTGCGATGTTTCGCAAATGTTTCTGATTTTTTTTCTGGTTTCTGTTTCCATCCACACTGGCTGCAAACATTTACCGTTATGTATTCACGCCGTCTGCAGTGCTCCTTGCATTAATGTCCTCGTATCGTCGACTGCTGCGTTATGTCTGGTGTCGAGGAAACAATAATGATATGTGGAGCTGCATTATTAATACAAAATGAAAGGCTTGCTTGTCGTTGGTGGAGAAAACAATCTGTCGTAGAACTGGCGGGAATAACTTGCTACGCGAGCTGAGTATGGAAGACGGCTCTGGCTTCCGTAACTTCACTCGGATGGCATCTACCGATTTTGAATATCTGGCAAATATGATAGCACTATTTGTTTAAAAATAGAGACGTATTTCAGGAAAGCGATTTCAGTCAACCAAAGGCTTGCAGTAACTCTTCGTTTTCTGGCAACAGGAGATTCATTTCAGAGCCCTGCATATTTATTTCACATTTCGAAGCAATCAATATCTCAAATAGTACTTGAAGTATGTGGAGCTATGGTGGAAGTACTGAAGGATTATGTAAAGGTACCTTTACATAATCCTTCAGTACTTCCACAGCTAGGAGGAATATCGCGCGTAGTGGAATGAGCGATAAATTTGATGCCTAATGGTTAGCAACGGCGGAACTGCATTTTTAATTTAATGAAATTTACCCGAAACAGGGTCCTAAGTGCAAGTTCTGTGTTGCATTACCATTAATAAACAAACTGTCTAAATCGTGAGCTAAGTTTAATTTCATAATTTATAGAATTAAATAACCTGGAAAAATTCCTTTTCCAGAAACCTCTCACAGGAGTTTTATCTGTCGAATAAATGCAACAATTAATTCCCTTGCACTTAATATTCCAGTGCAAATTGAAGCAGTAGGCTTGATAATTCAATCATATACAACCATTCACACTCGAATCTAACGAGAGCGTTTTTTAACATCTGTCTAATCTATAAACACTCTAACAATATAAATTGCTTTTTTAACTTCCTCCTGGAAGTCAGGGAGTAAAGAATAGACGCACATCGAGGCAATTCTGAGCGCAACAGGGCTCCTAAAAGCACCTTGCGATCAGTGTCATCTCTAGTGCATAGCGAATACGAAAAAAACTCGCTCATGTATTACAACGGTAAACCTCTAAAGAAACACAACGTCGTTCTCAAGAAGCGCTGCTTCATAAAAAACAGGAGACCCTTATATATATAGATTGGAGCATGGACAATTACAGAAGACTTACAAAAATGGATTTGGACACACACGATAACCTAAGGAAAGGCAACCAGATTTATTTCCAACAACATAATCAATTTACCACTATCAGGAAGTGCTGAAATGTAATGCCTCCGAATTATTTATGTGAAAACTCTAAGGACTTTTGAAATAAAACAAACATAATTAACATTATAAATCTTTATTCTTTATTTCTACATATTTATTTATTAACATAGTCACCCTGGCGAGGAACACTCTTCTCCCAAAGAGAATCCAGTTTGTTGATACTGTCACTGTAGAATGTTTGATTTCGTTGAGGGAGCCCCAACCTCACCTCTGTTTGCACCAATTCATCACTATCGAACCGATGTCCTTGAAGGTGTTCTTTAAGTTTTGGAAACAGATGAAAATCAGATGGAGCCAACTCGTGACTGTACGGAGGCTGATCGATGACAGTGAACCACAGACGGTGGATTCTGGCAAATGTCGTAAGACTCATGGGTCGTGTGGCATTGTCATGCTGAAGGAGAGGGTGCCCCAAGGTCGGACGAACGCTTTTGCTGTTAGAAACTCGATTGCAGAACGCTTTTTCTTACGCACCAACATAGTAACGTTACACACTGCCAAGTTAACACGTTGTATTTCGGTGCCCTCTATCAGCAGAGGACTGCAAATACGTAGACATGAAGAATAAAGACATAGTAAGTTTATAATATTTGTTTATTTAACCCTTCTAATACCGAGTATTTTTTGTTACACTGAGTACCATTGGGGTCTTTAGTGACACCCAACGGAATTTATTTTTCATTAAAGATAGTTTTAATAATGGAAGAATAAAATCACATTCCTTATTTTTTCCACAATCTAAAACATGATGTCAGTGACATTACATTAAATTAAAATGCATATTTTTTAAATTATTTATTTCAGTAAAATTTACAAACTATTCTCATGAAACTACAAACATTTTTGATTAAATTCCGAATTGACATTTATGACGCATTACACTTACAGTAATAAATTGCAGAGTGGTTTTTACACGCAGAACGTCCACATTTTGATCATTTATCAGTGAATTTTCTATCCTCAGACCTTTTACAAAACGGACACCTTCCTTTTTTTTGTCTGTAGTGTTGATGGAAGTACTGGGGAAATAATTTTGTCTGGCTTTCTTCCGATGAGCTGCTTTCCTAATTCTATAATAAATGCCCCTCTCTTGCAGTTGGTCCTTTCTGCCCTATCTGGTGTAAGATGTAGCCATATGATAAATTCACTCAATGCACTGATATCAATCATGTTGTAAAATAATACCATTGGCCACCTTCTGCTCATCCTCTTTGCAGTGTACGTTCTAACCAGCTTATCCATGGTATCTACTCCTGATTTTGTTTTATTATAATCCAGAACCATTACCGGCTAGCATTCTTCACGATCTTCCACTTCCTTCCTTGAATGCATAGTACTGAGCAAAGTTACAACTTTTCCCTTTTTTTCGGACAATATGAAACAATTGAAGCATGCTCTTGGAATCCAAATATAGATGAATATTTGACTCGACCTTTGCTCTTAGTGAAAGCTTGTGGTAGTTCTCCTTTATTTTTTCTTATTGTTCCTAAAAGTGTGAGATTGATTTTCAGAAGTTCTCTCGCCAAACTAAGGCTAGTGACCGAGCGAGGTGGCGCAGTGGTTAGCACACTGGACTCGCATTCGGGAGGACGATGGTTCAATCCCGCCTCCGGCCATCCTGATTTAGGTTTTCCGTGATTTCCCTAAATCGCTTCAGGCAAATGCCGGGATGGTTCCTTTGAAAGGGCACGGCCGATTTCCTTCCCCATCCTTCCTTCACCCGAGCTTGCGCTCCATCTCTAATGACCTCGTTGTCGACGGGACGTTAAACACTAATTTCCTCCTCCTCCTCCTAAGGCTAGAGAAAAAATTGTCAGTTGTTACATTTCTGCCACTGTTTTCTAAGCGTTTCACCATATCTAAAGCAATTCTCTTGCCTTGACCAGCTTCACGAAATTCATTTTCTTGTCGACCAGTGTAAACAGATTGAGAACGTTGTACTATCACATACAGCCCATAATTTCAACTCATATTTTCCTGGTTTTGAAGGAATATATTGCCGAAATGAATATCTACCATGAAATGCCACAAGTCAGAAATATGTGTTCCTTCCTGTTCAGGCTGGACATCTGCGCTGTCCAAATCTTCTTCTGAACTGCCGTCTGATTTAGGAATATTCTCTTCTAAGACGACAATTTCTCCATCGCAGCATGAGACATCAGAAATTATGTCGCTGATATCACTACTTGATTCTCAAGATAGAGGATTATCCTGCAGTAATATTTCAAGCACTTCGTCTTCGGAAAGGTGATGAGACATTTTCCACTAAATGCAACACACATAATAGTAGTCTCCACTTGTATGGAACAAGTAACTGTCGGCTTATAAAGTATTGGCGACAATCACACGTTACAACAATATTTACAAGAATAAAACAAAGGAAATACAGCAACAGTTACGTATTCAGTGCAGCATTATTGGGTAATAATACGGCAAGAGAGCATTGGGGTCGCATTTGACCCCAATGGTATTCAGTGGTTCTTTCTTGATTTTCTGCAATACTAAATATTTTCAAAAAGTTTTATTAATATATTACGAACCCATTACTTAATTCAGGAAAAGTCCGAATTTTCCATAATTTTTAGGAATAGGAAATAAGGTATATTTTACATAAAATTACGGCCTGGGGTCGTTACAGACGCCACGGTATTAGGAGAGTTAATAAACTTTAAGATTTTTCACATAAAAAATTTGGAGGCATTGCTTTTCAGCACGCTGTCGTATCAATTTAAAGTTTCTCAACTAAGATAATGATATTTCTAGTTCCCGAGAATTCACTTATTTTATTGTTGCAAAGGATTAGTACCTGAGGCATCAATTTGCGGCGGCGCGGTTCCTTCCGTCCCTTTTACGACGAACCTGCACCTACCTGTGAACATTGTCTCAGCAGATCATCAGTAGGGAAGCCAAGCGAAACCTACTGTACTTCGACGTGAACCAGGCTGCAATTAAAGTCACTAATCTACGTTTCGGGAGAAAGTTATCACACGAAATGAAAGGTTGAAAATTTTGTCCTTAATTAATATATTCTGAAACTTAGGTGAACAAATGTCACTGCCAAGCCCGTGCTAGTCTCAACTCAGTCACTCACAATCCCTTTCATTGACGTTAGCAAGTTTATGGTGTTGCATTTCCCGAAAACGTAATAGCTACAAAAATATGGATTGCTTTTGATTAAGAATGCTCGACAAATATTAAGTCTGTCGGTACCTAATGCAGACTCTGTTTTTAGCCATCGACCTGCTCAATACGCCACGCGGAATTTACGTCTTTTCTCGTCACAAAATTCGGTTAAAAATTTCGAAGTTTCTACACACCGTTAGGAATAATTATGCCGTCACTTTACAACACTTTTGATGTATAAAACACTGCTTGATCCGGCAACTTATCATTTCCAGCGGAACTACTACTACACACATCCGAACTGTTTCATGGCTAGGCTCCGACTCCTCTCAAGAATGCCCTAAGTCTTCTCTACCAGCAGAGAAAGACGCGCGAAGAATATTGGTTTACCATTGTCTCCCAACTAAATCCTACAGCATGAAAATCATTCAAGTAATTCTTATATTCGCTATCAAGGCAATAAGACTATTTTTTTTCTCAGGGCTTACATTATTGTTTTATCACATGGCGACATTTTACCATTTAATTTCAACATGCATTTCTCTTTCGCTTTGGTCCTGTTACGATCCTAACAGTGTATGTAATGCCTCATACCATCCCTGCCTGATGAAGACTCCGAAATCTAGAACAACAGAATTCGTCTTTTATGCAGTGTAGCACAAATGACATTAGTGATGAACTTATCATCCAAGTTGGAGACTACGAAATAGAATGAGTGTTATAACTATACAAACAAAAAGGACATAAAAAGTAGATTAGCACAGGCAAAAATGGCACAATTAATTTGAGGAATGTATTTGTTGGAATGGTTGCTTGGAGCACAGTATTGTGTGCTAGTAAATCATGGACTCGGGAACCGCTGGAAAGGAGAGGATCGCAGCATTTGATATGTGGTACTACAGAAGGGTTTTGAAAATAATGAGGGCTGTAAGATAACGAATGATGAGGTTCTCCACAGAATCGGAGGAAGAAAGGAATGAATGGAACACAATGACAAAAAGAAAGGTGCAGGACGATAGGTCACCTGTTCAGCTATCAGGGAATAAATTAAATGGTGCTAGAGGGAGCTGTAGGAGGCTATCAGCTTGTTCTCTTACACTTGCACACATTTAGAGACAGCTGCCATTCATTACACCAAGTGGAAATTTGGTCCAGGTTTTTGTGTAGTTCCTTACGATTGTCCAGCTATATTTTCTGTGCACTGCAGCGTCGTCAGTGATCATTTCTGCAGCGCTTCTGAGCCTATCTGACAAATTGTTTTGTGTATATTGGGAACACTAGACGCTCTATGAAGCTCCGTTAAGCTGATGTTACTTTCGTGTCTGTATAAAATTCCCTATACAATTTAGCGTTCTGGTTTCTGACAATCACATATTTGATAAGACTATCCATTACACCAATCATTTCTTACAATGGAACACCTTGGAGAGGCGATACTGCTTAAATAGCCACCCTTTAAGTTATGCTACTGCAACGGCTGTGCACGTTGAGAACTTTCGAGCAGCTTGTGCGATGACTGGTGTTCCGAGGACCAGGCCTCGCATCCCAACCCCTTCTAACACTCCAGGGACTTCGGGATGGTCGCGCAGCCTCTGAACATTACAAATGAATATTCTGTGACGCGACACATAATGAACGAGGCGGTGGGTTAACAGATCGGCGCGTCGCCCGAAAAGGGGATCAATTTCGTTGCGCAGCCGTTCGGCCAGGGAAAAAAGAAAGCGAGTCGAAGCGCGACCATTTGTTGGAAAAAGCGCCGACTCACGGCGGGTGCACGCGTGCCTCATGCCCAACGATATTCAGATGGCACGCAGGCGACGCTCTTTTGTCGGCGCTGGGAGCGCCCGTCATGCAGGCGGCCACGCACCGCTGGCTGGCTGGCGTCTGCGTCTGCATCTACATCTGTCGTCCACGAAAAGGTCTCCACGATGGAACATAAAGCGTGCGTGCACAGCTGCTTCGATTTACTAGAAGTACTAATATTAGAGGGTATGCGAGAATTGCGACGTTTCTAAATGCAGCGGAACTACTCTACTGGCCATAAAATTGCTACACCAAAAAGAAATGCAGATGTTAAACGGGTATTCATTGGACAAATATATTATACTAGAACTGACATGTGATTACATTTTCACGCAATTTGGGTGCATAGTTCCTGAGATATAAGTACCCGCAACAGTCACCTCTGGCCGTAATTACGGCCATGATACGCCTGGGCATTGAGTCAAACAGAGCTTGGATGGCGTGTACAGGGTACAGCTGCCCATGCAGCTTCAAAACGATACCACAGTTCATCAAGAGTGGTGACTGGCGTATTGCGACGAGCCGGTTGCTCGGCCACCATTGACCAGACGTTTTCAGTTGGTGAGAGATCTGGAGAATGTGCTGGCCAGGGCAGCAGTCGCACATTTTCTGTATCCAGAAAGGCCCGTACAGGACCTGCAACATGCGAACGTGCATTATCCTGCTGAAATGTAGGATTTCTCAGGGATCGAATGAAGGGTAGAGGCGCGGGTCGTATCACATCTGAAATGAAACGTCCACTGTTCAAAGTGCCGTCAATGCGAACAAGAGGTGACCGAGACGTGTAACCAATGGCACCCCATACCGTCACGCCCGGTGATATGCCAGTATGGCGGTGACGAATACACGCTTCCAGTGTGCGTTCACCGCGATGTCGCTAAACACGGATGCGGCCATCATGATGCTGCAAACAGAAGCTGGATTCATCCGAAAAAATGACGTTTTGTCATTCGTGCACCTAGGTTCGTCGTTGAGTACATCATCGCTGGCGCTCCTGTCTGGCATGCAGCGTCAAGGGTAACCGCAGCCATGGCCTATGAGTTGATAGTCCATGCTGCTGCAAACGTCGTCGAACTGTTCGTGCAGATGGTTGTTGTCTTGCAAACGTCCCCATCTGTTGACTCAGGAATCGAGACGGGGTTGCACGATCCGTTGCAGCCATGCCGATAGGGTGCCTTTTATCTCGACTGCTAGTGATACGTGGCTGTTGGGATCCAGCACGGCGTTCCGTATTACCCTCCTGAACTCACCGATTCCATGTTCTGCTAACAGTCATTGGATCTCGACCAACGCGAGAAGCAAAGTCGCGATACGATAAACCGCAATCGAAATAGGCTACAATCCAACCGCAAACGTGATGGTACGCATTTTTCCTCCTTACACGAGGTATCACAACAACGTTTCACCAGGCAACGCCGGTCAACTTCTGTTTGTGTATGAGTAATCGGTTGGAAACTTTTCTCATGTCAGCACGTTGTATGTGTCGCCACCGGCGCCTACCTTGTGTGAATGCTCTGAAAAGTTAATCATTTGCATATCACAGCATCTTCACTTGTCGGTTAAATTTCGCGTCTGTAGCACGTCATCTTCGTGGTGTAGCAGTTTTAATGGCCAGTAGTGTAGCTTGCCGTTTTGTATTTACGTTAGCAAGTAACATAATTAATTCTCCGTCACAAAATAATATCTATATCATACCTAGAGGGAGTGGGTAAAATATGTTGACACCAACAACCAATAAACTACCAAGCCTTAATTGGCCTAGGAAAATGGTTGTCATTCAAAACAGCTTCTTGTCACACCGCAATGGATAAATGCAGATCCTATGTGGTTTTCAAGGGTATTTTCCTTTAAAACAGTGGATAGTTCGGAAGACGATGATGGAAGTTTCGAGCGATCATGCACCCTTCTCTCCAAAGTACACCTCAAAGCCTCAACCATACTGGGATCTCTGACTATTGTGGTCGCCGGAGATGCGACAACTCATACTCGTACTTACAAGGCTAGTCCTGTAAGATATGAGCAGTGTGAACAGAGGCCCTGTTGTCTTGGAAGGCAACGCCACCATCAGGAAACAAACATTGTACCATGGGATGGAAGTTAACAACTTAAACGGTCACATGATCTTTGACAGTAATGTGACCTTGCCGAGTAACCATAGGCCCGTGGAATACTACGATATGACTGCTCATATCGTCACCAAACGCCCGACATGTTTCACTCTTGAAACTCGACCAGAAGTTCAAACAGGATGCAACAAGACTCATCTGACCAAATGACCTCCTTCCATTGCTTCATAGTCCAGGTTTTATGGTTCGGCACGACATTCTCCTGTAACTGATGAGTGGAATTCCCATTCGCCCTGCAGTTCCCTGACTATGGAGCTTCCTTCGAGTTGTTTTGGTGGTGAGATGCTTCGCGAGTCCACATTCTGTTCTGTAGTGACTTTTACAGCTGTCGTCCTTTTATTTTTCGCCACAATCCTCTTCAGTGACCGTCCGTCACGATCACTCAACACATACTTTCGTTCTCCTTGTGACTTAGCGGATGAGAAATATACTCAACGGATGAGGCGGCCGACAAGATAAACACCACAGGAGTCTAGGAGTCTACGAAATCCGTTGTGACTGTGGAGTGGTTTATATAAGCGGGACGGAGTGGATGATCGGCACACAAATTCCAGAGCATGGAAGATATATCCGTTGGGACAACGCACCAGGTCAGCGTTGGCTGAACATCAGGGTGAGTGCGATAATGAGATAATATCCCGTGAAGCCCACGTATTGGTAAAACAGCCGTTTACAGTGAGGAGGGAGATTAGAGAGGGGATAGAAATAGCCAATCGATCCGCCGAACGCGAACACAGAGGACGGGTATAGAATTCCAGCGTCCTGGCTGTCAGCAGTGACAGCGGTACAGGAGGACAGTGCTCGCAAAGCAACTCACACAGGTGCGCGGGAGACCGTTGTGCTCGCACTGAAACGTCCCTTTTGAAAAATTATGAATGACTGTGCTAGTAAACTTCTACGTTATTTGATACAAAGACAGCTGAGTAAAGCTTAACGTGCTCAGACAGTTCTCTCTTTGCTTATTCTGGTCATCACTAAACTGACACACAATATTTTTTTCTTAGCGCAAATCAATCTGATTTTCAATAATCCCTACAAAATAATGTGCCTGATGAACAATAACCTATACCTTTCGTGGGTCACTTACCTCAAAAAAATCTTCGTTACTCGAACTACTGCAATACAGCGACCGCCAATACTGCCAGCTAAATAAAAGATTCTAACTACTGAAGGCACTGTAAGAAGTCAAGAACTATGCCTCTTACATGAAGTCATTAAAGATCACCTAACTCACGTTGAGCGAACAGTAGGGCTGAACAAAATGACTGACAAGGCACAATGCATCTTGTAGAGGGTATAGTATGGACGTATTGGAATAATTAATGTCGGGATGATGATTTTAAAGTAATTCACACGACATGAAAACTTTGTGGAAACGCATCGATTTACTGGAAGCTCGTTTACCCCAGGGAAGTACTCAGAATTGACCGTAGCCGCCGGGGGAGCGGCTAAGGGAAGCGACAATAGGCAGCTTAGGGTAGCTTAAGCTCTGAGAAAGCGGCAACGGGGCGCGGCCTTCAGCCGCCTTAAGATGACTAACAGTGAGTGGGTGGTTGACCCCGACTCCATGCTGGTGTACCGGGAAACAGACATAGAACTTGTACGCCTGTTGATAAATGTCCGTCGTCCTATTTTCTGTGAAACATGCGAGAAAGCCGCGCAAAGCTACCATGGAGCGGTCAACAGAGGTCAAAATATGTGCGGTCGTGACTATAGCATAGCAACTTCATACTGTATTCACGGCCAGCAGAGTCTGAAGCAAATCAGGTGAAGATCGACAGAATGAAATGCGTCGGCCTCCGATAGGAACGTAGGACCGAGGAATTTGAAGTACTCTCCTGGGAGTCAGAATTCAGGAAAACTTGGTGTTGTGCAGACTCTAACCTTGATGGGTGGCCTAGGAGGAGCTAAATAACAGAAGTTGAGAGGAAGGGAAATTTTGTGGGAATTTGTTCACTTCCCAGAGCAGGCATTGGTTGGCGCTGGGAAGCGACACACAATTAACACGACTTGCGCTGCAATTGGCGTAAGTGATTTTGCTGGAGGGGAAACCGAGGTGAAGAGCGGACTGTAAGAAGTCTCTGTAGAAGTTTTCCTTTCCCAGCTTGCCTAGAGTGGGGACGTGGCGTTCTTTACTCAGCTTGCCTGAGAAAGAGTGAGCATCTCTGCAGTTTAGCAAATGGAACAATTGAGCTTGGAGATAGAAAGTTTTGGTTCAGCAAGCAGTAAAGGAAACAAAAGAAAAATTCGGGGTAGGTATCAAAATCCATGGAGAAGAAATAAAACCTTTGAGGTTCGCCGATGACATCGTAATTCTTTCAGAGACAGCAAAGGACTTGGAAGAGCAGTTGAATGAAATAGATAGTATCTTGAAAGCAGGATATAAGATGAATATCAACAAAAGCAAAACGAGGATAATGGAATGTAGTCGAATTGAGTCGGGTGATGCTGAGGGAATTAGATTGGGAAATGAGACACTTAAAGTAGTAAACGAGTTTTGCTATTTGGGGAGGAAAATAACTGATGATGGTCGAAGTAGAGAGGATATAAAATGTAGACTGGCAATGGCAAGGACAGGCGTTTCTGAAGAATAGAAATTTGTTAACATCGATTATAGATTTAAATGTCAGGAAGTCATTTCTGAAAGTATTTCTATGGAGTGTAGCCATGTGTGGAAGTGAAACATGGACGATAAATAGTGTGGACAAGAGGAGAATAGAAGCTTTGGAAATGTCGTGCTACAGAAGAATGCTGAAGATTAGATGGGTAGATCACATAACTAATGAGGAAGCATTGAATAGGATTGGGGAGAAGAGAAGTTTGTGGCACAACTTGACCAGAAGAAGGGATCGGTTGGTAGGACATGTTCTGAGGCATCAAGGGATCACCAATTTAGTATTGGAGGGCAGTGTGGAGGGTAAAAATCGTAGAGGGAGACCAAGGGATGAATACACTAAGCAGAATCAGAAGGATGTAGGTTGCAGTAGGTACTGGGAGATGAAGAATCTTGCACAGGATAGAGTAGCATGGAGAGCTGCATCAAACCAGTCTCAGGACTGAAGACCACAACAACAACAATATATGTAGTGAGCAAGATAGCTAGGAGTGAACAGACGAGCGCAGCCTCGCAGCACCACGAGGTCGGTCGTCGTTCACAAAACGACGGCGCTCCGCCACGCTGTATTCGGTGATATTGCGCCCGCTCCGGCCACTGATTAATTTGTTGGATCACGTCAGCAAAGCTTCCACGAGGATTTAATGGACAGTGTATTGTAGATTCTTCTTGCACTTTGCGTGACGCCTGGGTCAGTTGAGAGAAATTACTTTTGAGTATCGCGCTTTACTCCACACAAACGCAATTTATTACCACTGCCTGATAGGAGAGTCTTGTAATGTAATGATTGAAGGTCGGGAGTTAAAAAATAAATTTGTGCTAATCGACTGCATCTGTTTTCAATCAAGTAGTTGAAATCCCAAGTCACTTTCTTAATTAATTTTATGTCCAACATTTCCATCTGGTGTTCAATAGCTGAATATAACATCAATGTGCACCCCTTTTTAATTAAAAGTGATCAATTCTGAATAAATTAATGTCAACACTGCCACCGCAGTTCAATCAGGAGTCACAGGGCCATGTTAATTTTTTGCGTTATCCGATGTTGCGGCAGTTTTGCACTCTCTGTTGATCTGTTACTCAATTAGTTGGGGTGAACACACGCCAGAACCAGATAAGTGACGGGTGGGGTGTTACAGCACTAACTACTGATACGCATAGTTAGCAAATGAAAGATTTTCATTGAGAACAAACAATGTTAATAGCGTTCAAAAGTCATAATATATATATAATTTTGTGACATCCAATTAAACAAATTTCCTTTTTCTGACGGACACACGTCCAGATCGTCCGCTCTAAACAGTGGCATCTCTTTCCTCACATCCACCATTGCTGGCGGCTCATCTCCAACTGCCCAACGCTACGCGCTGTTCACATCCAAATGCCCAGCACTACAGAAGCGAGTATTCCAACTATGAGTCCAACCAGTCACAGTCTGCTCACAGCACAGTCAGTGATTTTCATAAAGAGCGCTACGTGGCGTAACCAACATAAAAACTTAAACAGCCTACTTACAGTACGTACACAGAGCGCTGCCACGCCACAGCCAGCACCTGGCAATAATTAAGCAGCGCTGGGTCACAGCTACGGCCCGTCTCTAACTCTCCTGTTTCCACCAATGGCAAGAAATAATGTACTCACCAATCACGCACCAATGATAAGGAATAATATAAAGACCAATAACGACCGCCTAATTCGCCTCCTCGTACTCTCAAGTGTCCTATCAAATTACGTAAACAACTTCCTCCACTACTACATACGAAAGAGAGTCATCTCAGCTCAAAGCCCTGAGGATGACTACTTGCAATAGTGGCCGAAACGTCGGACAATTTTTTATATTGACGATATGATCAACAGCGCGTAAGAATTTTAATCGCAGTGATAACGGCTGCGGAAGCTGATGAGGTTTTTCGCTTTTCCTCTATGCAGTATACATATTTGATATGGTGTCTCTTGAAACACCAAACACTTCGGCTATCTTGGTTACGGAAGCACCCACCAGACAAGGACCAACAATTTGCCCACGTTCGAATTCACTTAGTTCGGAAATTATCCACACAGCTTCAAAGAACACTATTCTGAGAGCTACTGACACTTGCAAGGTACTGAGACTATTGTACAGAAGCTGTTCGTGGTCTAACACAACAGCGCAACCTGCAGGCTTCGCTTACTTCTGCATTCACGTTCAAGTTTGCATTTCTCGCGATGTTTCCATATTTCTGTCCTACCCCTGTACATCTGCATGCTTGGGCGTAGCACAAAACAACTTGGGTTTGTTTGAATGTTACGATGTAAAGTTGGATGCGAATCTTCACCAAATAATACTGAAATATAGTCCTGAATCTATTCCGTCTCGTTTCCTCATACACCCCTAACTCAAAAGGGCACCCCTTCCCCTTTCTGCACGAATACGTTACAACAGTATCCAAATTGCATTTTCACTCCACAATGGAATGCTGGTTGATCTGAAACATCCTGTGTTCCAGACGGGGAATCGAAACTGGGACTTTTGGTTTTTGCGGGCTCATGTTCATCGACCAAGCTGTTAAGTACGACTCCAACACTCACCTTCACAAATTGAGTTCCGCCAGTATCGCTTCTCCCTCCTGTGAGAGTGGGTCGTGAGTCGTGCCTTGATACTCTGTAGGTCAGACTTTGCGTGCAACACGCAACGGTTTTAGTTTCGAGTCCCGCTACAGCACACAGTTATAATCGGCCAGGATGTTTCAGTACAACAGTAGTTTTCCATTCGTCCATGGATAAAGATGACTTTTCTCAAGGTTTTTTCATGTTACATTCCGAGTTATACCTTAGAGTGATTTGAACAGAATCTGAAAAACACTGTCATCCTGTGAGGTAGAAGTGCTCATCGTTGGACCCAAAACACCATTTCCTGCCCCCCCCCCCCCAAAAAAAAAGGAAAAGAGAAGTGTTAAACTTCAAGATGGACAAAATGTTCTCCCTACGAGTTGGGACCTTCAGCAACCGTGTGGAATAGAACGCAGTGCAACATGTATTCACAGAGTTACGAATTATACTGTTTGTTTGGGATGGTTGGAGAGTAACGAACCAACTGGAGAAACGAGGATATCCTTCGTCGTATCCTAGACTGTTATGAGATGCTTCCATCAGCCAATTTTACCAAATTTGCAACATTCATTTTGTCGAACGGTGACTCTGAGTTGATTTTAACGAAACAGTCAAACAACATGGAGCTTTCAAAGCACATAAGCTTGAACTTTTAATATTCCAGTCAATGTTAAAAATACCACTCACAAAAATAATACAGTAAATCGATGTACACAATCAGATGTGACGTTTTAAGCAAAGAAGGTGTTCTAAATAACATCAAAGTTGAATACGCTCTTTAAAGTTTACTTCCTGTTTTTCCACATAGAGGAGTGTCAAAACGGGACATATTTGCTGGTTATTTTTGTTGATTGCGCTATGACTTCCTCAATTTCACCTAATTTATCTATCTTTCTCATTTCAAAAAAATTCAAATGGCTCCAAGCACTATAGGACTTAATTTCTGAGGTCATCAGTCCCCTAGACTTAGAACTACGTAAACCTAACTAATCTAAGGACATCACACACATCCATGCCCGAGGCAGGATTCGAACCTGTGACCGTAGCAGCAGCGCGGTTCAGGACTGAAGCGCCCAGAACCGCTCGGCCACAACGGCCGGCTCCTCATTTCAGATTTTTAATTTCCAGTATACCCTAACATTATTGCTGTATGTATAAAATCATATATTCACGAAAATTTTGTCTTTATTTCCTGACTTGTAACATAAGCTAGATTTTATAATATGAGGATAGACTTTCAAATCGTTCTGCCCAAAATATGGCATCCATATTGATAACTATAGTATCCGAAGACGTACTTTGCATGTGCTAATGAAATATACGTGCCTTGTACGGACGGAAGTAATTGTCCTTCATAAAAATATTGAGTGGATAACCACGAACGTTTGAGACAGAAAAAGTTTCGTATGTGGCAGAAATAGTTAATGCTTTTTGAGATTGTGGTATACAGAGTGAAGAAAAGATGCCCCACTTGCATGTCGGCTTGCGATTTCTCATCCAGATTCAAGACAAAAGTTTATCTAGCAAAATGAGATAGGGTGCATTTTGAAAACATGCATGAAAACGAGTAGCTGGCAACATTGTCACATCGTGGAGCGCATCGGGATGTACAGAGGAATGTGTTTCACCCCTCACTACTGTATCAGCTGTTGTAGTTCAATGAGTATCGTGCTGGGCCATCAAACCCGAGTCCACCAATGAGCTATGGTTCGAATCCTCGTCAGGTTTGTCGTTTATTTGTCAGACGTCCGTTTCCTCGTTCTCGTCATTTGTAAACAGAGCATTCTTTTGTTACATGATAGTAGCCTATCACGTGACAGTGGATGTATTAAAAAGCATGTACATGTCAACCAACCGCGAAGAGCACAGCCATAACTGGTCCTGTCAAGTTCATGTCAGGCAGCTTCCTGGCGGAGTACACAAACAATGAACACGTCGATATGCATTTGGTGCTGGGTACATCTGTCAACCAAGCCGCTGCTGCCGCTGTTGCGAATACTGCACTGTACCCTCAAAGGCGTCATGCCGATAAGAATGTTTTTCGTCGCCTCGAGCAACACATTCGGGAAATCTGTAATCTTCGTCCACAAGTAATGGACTGGAGGCCGTTCAAGGACCAGACGTACTCCACAGAGGACGTGATTCTTGAACCCATTTACCAATTTTGCTCCGCGAAGCAGTTCCAGATACCTCAATGGCTGATGGTTGAAGTGTTGTACGATGAAGAACTGCATTCATATCATCACATGTTAACTCAACACCAAGGACCAGAAGACCGCATTCAATGAGTACAGTTTTGTGAATGGCTTTTGCACTAAGTGGAAGATACTTAACATTTTATAAATAACTTGATACGGACTGAAGAGTCTACCTCCACTCGTGAAGGTATTCTCGATCTCCACAAGATTATTGCTCAGAAAATCCCACATGTCGCCCGTGTACTTGCCTTTCAGAATGCTTTGGCATAAACCTGCGGGTTGTAATCGTGGGGGAGTGCTTTTGGGCCCTTACCTACTGTCGAACAAGTTGAATGCGCCCCTACGTTGCAATTTCTTTGCAATACTTTGCCCGACGTATGAGAAAACGTTCCACTTGGTGTTCGGCGACAGCTATGGTTTCAGCATAATGTTCCATCAACAACTTTTGGAAGAACGTGCGTTACTGTTTGAATGAAGCGTTTGCTGGGAAAGGGATTCGACGTGTAGGTCGAAAGTTCTGACCTCCACGTTCCGCGGACCTTAATCCACAACATTTTTATTTGTGGGAACACTTTAAAGGAGCAAGTATATAGCACTCCACCACCTAATAGCTGGCGCGTCTGCCGCTTTGGCAGTGGTGGATACAGGGGTGTTGCATAGCCTCCAGCAAAGTATGACCCAGCGAGTGGTGAAGTGTTTGCAAATACAAGCTTGTCGGTATGAACATGTTCTCTAAAGTAAACGTTGCTCTTACGTGCATGTACCGGCTCTGTGAAAATAAGCCTGGACATCAGACGTACAGAATGCAATTACTGTGTGTACCGTAATGTGCGCCGGCGTGCTGGCCGAGCGGTTCTAGGCGCTTAAGTCTGCAACCGCGCGACTGCTACGGTCGCAGGTTCGCACCCTGCCTCAGGCACGGACGTGTGTGATGTCCTTAGGTTAGTTAGGTTTAAGTATTTCTAAGTTCTAGGGAAATGATGACCTCAGATGTTAAGTCCCAAAGTGGTCAGAGCCCTACAAACCATTTTGAACCGTAATGTGCAATATAATGTAAGGTACCTATTGTGTTTTTGTACCTCATTGAACACAGCCGAAGTTACGCTATTCACTGTTATTTTGTACATCATTTATTTCGACGAAACAAATTGGTCGTTTATGTCTGTAAGAAGTTCGTAACGTCTTAATGTTTAAATAAAGATATCAGCAATAGAAATCAGTACACGAGTTACTGCACTGTGGAGGTGTAAATTGAATAAAGTGTGATGTTACAACTGAAAAAAAGGAGTTTGGCCTGAATGTGACTCAAGCATCGGAGAGTCTACATTGCTGTTCTTCACGGCATTAGCTAGCCTCGCTGAGCTAATGGGACTGCTGTTGTGTAGCGCAGAGTTAGTACTGCCTGTTCTTAGCCACACTGCACACACTAACAGTGTTGCCGGAACCTCGTTTTTAAAAATGCGTTTCTATTAAAGCTACTGCCGGGACTAGGTTTTGCTACATACGGTTTCATCTTTAACTGCGATGAGGAATCACATGTTAACAGCCAAATGTGACTTTTTTCTTCTCTCTGTTGATTAATTTAAAAAAATCATACAACATGTGTCCTCTTTTTATTGCTTACAGAGATACAAATAGTTACACAGGCACACTTTCATTTCACGAATCGGTTTGGGTTTATTTATCGACCATCATTTTAGCTTTCCAGTTTATGTAACTGAACTTTTAGACGGTGGTCGTTGGTGATTTTTTTGGTCGGTTCTACTGCATCGTTTAATCATGTTGCATGTATTTAGAAATGCTGAGAATGCTGATACGATCTTTGCGAACAGATGTAATGCAAACGCTGTTCTTCCTTGCTGAAAATGTGGTTAGATGTTTCCTAAATGCACAGTACCGGATTCAACAATGATTAACTAGTGCTTTCACTAAACAGGTGGAGTGTGGTGCAGTGCCCAGCAGTCATATTGTAAGTAGGCTGTTTAGGTTTTTTTATTGGTAACGCCACATAGCGCTCTGCATAAAAAATCACTGGCTGTGCTGTGTGCAGTCAGTGGCTGGTTGGCATTGTTGTAATACTCGCCATTGTAGTGTTGGGCAGCTGGATGTTAACAGCGCGTAGCGTTGAGCAGTTGGAGGTGAGTCGCCAGCATTGGTGGATGTGGGGAGAGAGATGGCGTAGTTTCGAAATTTTGTAAGACTGGATGTCATGAACTGATATATATAATATGACTTTTGAACAATATTAAGGTAAATACATTGTTTGTTCTCTATCAAAATCTTTCTTTTGCTAACTGTGCCTATCAGTAGTTAGTGCCTTCAGTAGTTTGAATCTTTTATTTAGCTGGCAGTAGTGGCGCTCGCTGTATTGCAGTACTTCGACAAACGAAGATTTTTGTGAGGTAAGCGATTTGTGAAAGGTATAAGTTAATGTTAGTCAGGGCCATTCTTTTGTAGGGATTATTGAAAGTCAGATTGCGTTGCGCTAAAAATATTGTGTGTCAGTTTAAGCACAGTCCTGTACAATTGTTCTAAGGGGACGTTTCAATATTTCATCCTCACGCTCACGCGCGTTGTGTGGGTGGTTGTGTGTATGTGTGTGTGTGTGTGTGTGTGTGTGTGTGTGTGTGTGTGTGTTTGTGGGTTAGCAGCGCTAAACGACACGGTTATCAGCGCCCGTTATTTCATCCGAATGAATAGAGAGTGGATGAAACAGGAGACATTACTCATTTGGTAGAAAGTAGTCCTCAAACAAGTACACATTGCGTTTTTACACGTGTTCCACATACAAGAATAAGACGTACGCTACGTATGCCCTTACCATCCTCATCATTTACAGCGGATTAACACTTCGAGACGTAGATAGAGGTAGATGATTAGAATTTGGACGTCGGTTAGTTGTGGCTCGCCTAGTAATCCCATTAAATCTGCTTTCTGATGAAGCAACGTTCACTCGTTACGGCGTCAATAACACTTGTAACTCACATCGGCGATCCGAGGAAATCCCAACTGTTCTTTGTGGGACGCGTTTTTCATGTATGCTGGTCTGTTAATGTGTGGTGTGGTACGACAGACAACCACTTAACTGTACGCGTTATGCTATTTCGTCGTCTTACGGGGCCTCATTATCTGGACACTCTTGAAAACGACTATCGAGCATTGCGGGAAGAGGCTCCTTTCTACAAGGATGGGTGTATATTCATCAAGTGGTACAGTGAACTGCACATTCCAGTCGTCAGGTGACACATCACCTAAGCCCGATAATCTCTGAAGACGGATCGGCAGAAATGGCAACATTTCTTGTCCATCAATGTTTCCCGAATGTGACCCTTTTAGGATTTTGTCTGCGACGGGGTGGAGGGGGACGGGGGGAGGGGCTTGAAAGACAGAGTCTACAAACTAAAAGTAGGCAGAAGAGGCGAATTGCTATTTCACACTATGATTAGTACTACCCTCTTAAAAGAACGCTGGGACGATCTCAGAAGAGCTACACATGATGTTTTAAAGATAATTCGATGCTGAACTGAAAGTCGGAGGAACAATGAATGGAAACTCAACTTCGAACTTAACCATAAATGCGTTTGTACAACTTCTTCAGTGGGTATTTGTTTGGATTTCTTTCTAACAGCAACCAATGAAAACTGGATGTATGTTATACGGAAGTTTTTTTAGACTTACTCTACGCTATGACCTTCCAAAATATTTACTGTTTGTCCTGGAACATTCAGTTTATACTTCACTAGGCATGGCACAGTCTGTGGCACATTTTAGATGCTGAAATGCTGGCAGTGCGTCTCTGGATTATTTCGACGTTTGATGTGATGCCTACCTGATTAGCATTATGAGCAATAGAATAGATAGCACCAACCTCCTGTATGCATTATTGATGCACTGTATTTTCCAAAACTCTTCCAACAAATCAAAGTACATGGTAACCAACATATTTTGTGAGAATTTTGAGTCACTTTAGACACGACAGCGTTGTGACCTATTTGCCGATTCATACACGACATTCGAACAACTGTTGCATGTGACCCTTTAGATTCCAACTTCTTAGATTCTCTAGTGCGGTTAGGCCCAATGCCATGTCGTAGACTAATAATCAAGACACTATCATAAGCAATATCTTTGATTGGCTCTATGAATCTTTGACTAACAGAAAGCAGAACGTTATACTGGATGGCTAAACTTCAACAGAAGCGAAAATATCGTGTGTGCTCCAAGGAAGCGGAATAGGACGTATTTTAATATACAGAAATGATTTATCAGAGAGGATCTGAAGCACTGTAAAATTGTTCGATGACGATATTACAAAGATGTACAATCGTTGGACGATCGTAGGAAAACGCTTGAAGACTGGAACAAATTTTACGTTGGTGTCATGAATGACTGTTCTCTTTAAATGTGGGGAAATGTAAGATATATTGAGAAAGATGGGGATAGTTATGTTTTTTATTGATTTGGAAAAATCTTTGAACAAAATTCAGTGGAACAAGCTGATGAATATTTCACAGATGAAAGGATTTGATTAATAGTAGAGTGACTAGTACAGTATCTGTCTTTACAACAGAAAGTAAAAATAAGGACTGAAAATGAGATATCGAAGGAAGCAGAATTGGAAGGGGCATTAGACGAGGTTGTTGCCTCTCCCCTTTGTGGTTAAATGTATACATGGCAGAGATTACTGTGAGAGGCTTAGGTGGAAAAAGAGGAGTTTGTATTGGTTGTATAAGATTTATTGGTCACATAGTATTAGAGGAAAAAGTAAATAAACTGTAAATAAAATGCTAAAAGATCTCTGTAAGTCATGTGTGGAATACGGGATGGGAACCAATGCAGCAACATCATAGAGTATGGTGATCAGCACCGGCAGGAGATTGGCAAATATTAAGATTGGATAAGTTATTATTAGCCATGTAACACCATAAAATATAATGGAAGTACGATCAGTGAAGACTTGGGATGTCATCAGGCTATAAAAACTCGCACTGCTATAGCGAGGGTGGCATTTCATATAAAGAGGACATTATTATGTGAGAAACTGCATACAGGTATCAGGCAAAGGCTTGGGGATTGTTTTTTCTGAAATGTGGCCCTCTATGGGGCAAAACCAGATACACTGAAACGAGAGGAGGAAAAAAAAGGCTAGACGTATTTGAGATGTGGATTTATATCAGATCAGAGAGGACAAGCAGGATGGAGACAGTGGGTAAAAGGGGGTGTTGGAAAGGGTTGGCGAGACGAGAAGACTGCTGCAGGTTATAAGAGAAAGTAAGAAGAACTGTATGGGATACTGATTAAGAGGGGAGTGCTTGCTAAAAGACGCTCTGTAAGAACTAGTTTGTTGGAAGAGTAAGAGAGGAAGGAGGAATACAAAATTATAGATGACATAAAAGAAGCAGAAATTTCGCGATTTCGCGGACCTGAATGGGATGACAGAAAATAGGAAAGCATCGAAAGCTACCAGCAGAAAACCTGTCGTTGGGCAAAACACCAATGACGAATGTAAGATAATTACCATATCAAGAATACAGAACCCGAAATTACACGATTATTGGCGATCACCTTCTGCATGGTCAATTGATTAAGTGGTTAAGATTAATACACACATAAAAAAAGTTTTGGACTAACCCAGTTCCAAGAACTCCTGAAGATAGACGTTGGCTGTGGATATTGTATCACAGACACAGTCCCTTTGACTGTTCAAAAAGTCATTCCACCAGGAAGGAGGTACACTGCTCGTGTTGTCTGTACTTCAGCCATGTCTAGAAGGTCAATAGCGTGGTTCGATCGCATCCACATTGTTACTTTGTGCCAGAAATGGCTCTCAACAAGGGAAGTGTCCAGGCGTCTCCGAGTGAACCAAAGTGATGTTGTTCGGACATGGAGGAGATGCAGAGAGACAGGAACAGTTGAGGGTATGCCTCGATCAGGCCACCCAAGGGCTACTACTGCCGTGGATGGCCGCTGCCTACGGATTATGACTCGGAGGAACCCTAACAGCAACGCCACCATGTTGAATAATGCTTTTCGTGCAGCCACAGGACATCATGTTACGACTCAAACTGTGTGCAATAGGCTGCATGATGCTCAGCTTCACTCCCGACGTCCATGGCGAGGTCCATCTTTTCAACCACGACACAGTGCAGCGCGGTACAGATGGGCCCAACGACACACCGAATGGACCGCTTAGGATTGGCATCACGTTCTCTGCGCCGATGAGATCTCATATGCCTTCAACCAGAGAATCGTCGGAGACGTGTTTGGAGGCAAACCCGGTCAGGCTAAACGCCTTAGACACATTGCGAGTGCAGCAAGGTGGAGGTTCCCTGCTGTTTTGGGGTGGCATTATGTTGGGCCGACGTATTTGCTGGTGGTCATGGAAGGCGCCGAAACGGCTGTACGATACGTGAATGCCATCCTCCGACCTATAATGCAACCATACCGGCAGCATATTGACGAGGCATTCGTCTTCATGGACGACAATTCGCGCCCCCAACGTGCTCGACTAGAGCGGCCAGCATGTTCTCCAGACATGAAGCCTATCGAACATGCCTTGTAGGTTGGAAAGGGCTGTTTACGGACGACGTGACCCACCAACCATTCTGACGGATCTACGCCGAATCAGCGTTGAGGAGTCGGACAATCTGGACCAACAGTGCCTTGATGAACTTGTGGATAGTATGCCACGACGAATACAGGCATGCATCAATGCAAGAGGACGTGCTGCTGGGTATTAGAGGCACTGGTGTGTACAGCTATCTGGGCCACCACCTCTGAAGGTCTCGCTATGTGGTGGTACAATATGAAATGTGTGGTTTTCTGAGAATAAAAAGGGGGAAATGATGTTTATGTTGATCTTTATTCCAATTTTCTGTACAGCTTCCGGAACTCTCGGAACCGAGGTGATGCAAGACTTTTTTTGATGCGTGTACTAAGAAATTATATCAGATGGACGATCAGCTAAAATCATTAGTAGAAAAGTTAAATGGAAGATGTGGATTTTTTGGAAAATTTCTGGGAAGTGCAGTGGCTGTGTTAAGGTGATTGGAGTCCGCATCAAGCAGACATAACAAAAAAGCATCTGACAAATTTAGGGACGCGTTTCTAGGATCATAATAGTTAATACAGAAGTGTAACAGAAATGGAAGACTTAATAATGAAGTCCTTTTACTGTTTTTCATATAGTTTTTGTTATTGTGTTTGCTATTCATTTAACTGTCTCGGTTTTCTCGAGAATAGCAAGTATGGCTACCACGGAATCTGTAGCAGAAATGAATGAAAAAATTGAATGGGAAACCTTGGAAGAAAGGCGACGTTATTCTCGTGAAATACTGTTGGATTGATAAAGAGAACCTATGTTAAAAGAAATGAGCAACCATTACACTGCCTTATTGTGCATCTCACGTTGGGACCATGAGAATAAGGTAAGATCAACTAAGGCACATACAGAGGTATATAGTCATTCTCTACTTCACTCGGTACGTGAAAGGAATAGGACAGAAAACTGTATGTACTGGTATGAATTACCCTCCGCCATGCACCATACAATGTGTTGCGGAGTATATGTGCACGTTCT
Source organism: Schistocerca gregaria (assembly GCF_023897955.1). Classification (NCBI taxonomy): domain Eukaryota; kingdom Metazoa; phylum Arthropoda; class Insecta; order Orthoptera; family Acrididae; genus Schistocerca; species Schistocerca gregaria. The sequence goes on from NC_064922.1 coordinate 784,911,518, forward strand.
TTAGTCTTGTAAGCGACCCGTGCCATACCCAGTGTGACATAATTCTTCACGGATCGATGAAGAACCTGATATTGTTCACGGAACTTGGGCTTCACGGTTGATGAAAAATGTTTAACAGCAGCATTTCCCTCCAGAGACACTGGAGCGTTTGTTGCGAGACGCAACTTACGTAATTCTTTACACTCTTAATTTTTTCAGATTCTGTTGAGAAGTTTGTTTGCATTGAGAAAGTACGGATAGCTGTCGCTAGTGAACAACAGGGTGATGTGGGACGGCCATCCAGACTTACGTTTTACATTGTTTCCCTAAATCGCTGCAGGTAAATGCTGTGTTGCTTCCTTGAAAAGGCACGATCGATTTCTGCCTCCATCCTTGAAATGATCCACACTTGTTCTCCGCCTCTTGTGACCTCGATATCAATAGGACGTTAAGCTCTAATCTTCCTTTTTTTCTAGTGATCAGTGATCTCTTGGCTTATCCGATATTGTAAATTTTTCACATAGAACACATCATATTCTTCAACTCGGTAAAAGGAAAGAAGATTACGACTTACCGTTACGTCGTCAATGAACTCATTACAGACGAAGCACAAGCTCATACCAGTAAAAGATAAGTAAAGATACCGACTTTGTCAGTGTGACAGAAACCATCCGGCAATTTGCTTCAAATAAATTAAGGACACTACAGAACAGCTTAACCTCGGTGGTTAGCCAGATATCTCAGTTCTACCCCTCCGGAATATGAGGCCAGTGTCTTGGCCTCTGCGTCATTCTTCATAATTTCATTACTTCAACTTGGCAGATTGGATAGGAAAGGCTGTCTGCCACTGGCTGAAGGCATCCTGACCAACTGTACAACACTCTATACTGTTGAATAATTTGATAATGTGGAGTGATTAAATCAATTTTAATACATTATTACAGTAAATTTTGAATTTTTTACAAGTCTAGATGCATGTGAATCAATTTCCTGTTTTTGACCTTAGGTGAACTACTAAGGAGACACTTTGAGTATTGTTGTCCGTTATCTTGCTGGTGTAGTGCTTAAAAGAGAGTTTCTGCAGAATTATTTGTAGAATTTTTCTTTTTTTGTCTAGAAGTTGGATTTGTAATGTTCATATTAAAATGTGTGCTCTGGCGTTATGTCGAGGCAGTTGCTCATTCGTTGGTACAGTAAATATTTATTATATGATGGAGAAACACATTCAGGTTGGAAGTCTCGATCCTGCATCTGCTCCAGGTGATGACAGTGTGTCTTATAGAAATGCAGTCAGCATACCAGTTAGACAGTTTGAGAGTGTTGTATCCAATGGTGTTTGTCTTGTAACTCAAGAACTCAAGAAGTTTGTGGTTTTACTGTGAGTGATGGTACAGTTGAAGCTGGTGTGACTCTGGTGCATGAGTCCCTTACTAGTAGTGATTTTGTAGTAGATGTTTCTGCAGCTCTTGTTGCCTGTCATGTTCAAGCTGAGCAGTCGAATTGTAAATCAGTTTCGAAACCCAATTGTGAAATGATTAACAAACAAATGTTCGCAGCAATATGGTAGAAGTCAGAGTTTAGTATGGAAGGCCTTAATGAGAAGTTAGAGATAAGTGTAAAGGAAACAGAACTAGTGAAAAGGCTCTTAGGGTGGACTTAGATGCTAGTAATAGAGAACTAGGTGAGGAATCAAGAGAAAGAATGGAGGCTAGTGCAAGTGAACAAAAGGAGAGCATAGATTAATTGGGAGCTCATCTGCGACTAATTCTAAGTAACAGCAAGCTAAGATTAGTGCAATATAGATGCAGATACAGAAGTTATACCAAAAATTTGAATACATATAGAAAGATGTTTCAGGGAAGTTTGATGTTCTTACTACACAGTTAACGGAAGACTTGCATTCTGGTTTTGATGAGAGGTTTTTCGTAGTTGGATATAGAGCTGTTAGTGTAGAGGTATGTCATACTAAACTGAACTGAAGGAAGTTTTGAGTGAACAAAACAAAGAGTTACAAGAGAATTTCCACATTTTAAGGCACGTACATGAGAAAAATAAGACAGGTGCGTCAGAAAGCTTTTAAGCTGTCCCTCGTCAAGATGTTGCTGTACAGATTCAAGAACAAGTTTCAAAACATACCAGATTATTAAAAGGTGTAGTAAGGAATTCTGAATATTTAAAGGCTAGCCCAGAGAAAGAGGCATTAGAGAATAGGAAACTGGGCCAGAACACGGTTAAGAAGGTGGATGATTTAGTTACTGCTTGAGGTTCAAGGAAGGTCGAATGGACATTAATAGCAGGAGGAGAGAATTACATTACAAAGTGAATGAAGGAGTCCCAAAATTGAAAAAAAATTACCGAAATTTGTTTTGGAGGGTAACTATTGTAGAGTAATACATGTACCTCATGAAGAGGCGGATTCTGATTATTGACATGAACCAAATCCTGTAGGTCATTAAGGAAGAAGGAGAACTCGTTGCAGTCATAATCACTTTAGTTCTGAAGCTGTAGATCATGAAGGGACAAAAGGTTTTCACCGTAACTATTTCTTGTATTTTCAAAAGTGTCAAGTTTTCAGAAACCATTACGATAATAGTACAGAGGGTCAGAACTGTGGGTCCTATAGAAATTTGGATAGTGTCATGTGGAATGCAGTGGTGAGGACCAGTCAAACACCCAAAGCCACTAGTGAGACATTGTTATCAGAATACACATTCAACGATCAGAGGTACATAGTTGTCTTCCTTCATGGCTGCCAGCAGCGCAGTGGGCACAAGGGCGCCAACCACACCTGTGTGCTCTCCCACCAGTGCATCTTGCAGTCTTGGCTGCCATGGCGAGGGATATGTGCACGAAGCACCTCGCAGGTTCACAACTAGACCATGTGATCAAAAGTATCCGGATACCTGGCTGAAAATGGCTTACGAGTTCGTGGCGCCCTCCATCGGTAATGCTGAATTTCAATATGGTGTTGGCCCACCCTTAGCCTTGCTGACAGCCTCCAATCACGAAGGCATACTTTCAATTAGGTGCAGCCCAGTCTTCACAGAGTGGTGCACCGAGGAGAGGTATCGATATCAGTCGGTGAAGCCTGGCACGAAGTCGGCGTTGCAAAACATCCCAAAGGTGTTATGTAGGATTCAGGTCAAGACTCTGTGCAGGCCAGTCCATCACAGGGATGTTATTGTCGTGTAACCAGTTCGCCACAGGCCTTGCATTATGAACAGGTGCTCGATCGTGAAAGATGCAATCGCCATCCCCGATTTGCTCTACAACAGCGTGAAGTAAGAAGGTGCTTCAAACATCAATGTAGGCTTGTGCTGTGATAGTACCAAGCAAAACAATAAGGGTTGCAAGCCCCCTCCATGAAAAAAACGACCACACCATAACACCACCGCATCCGAATTTTACTCTTGGCACTACACAAGCTGACAAATAACGTTCACCGGGCATTCGTCATACCGACACCCTGTCATCGGATCGCCACGTTGTGTAGCGTGATTCGTCACTCCACACAACGTTTTTCCACTGTTCAATCCTCCAATATTTAAGCTCTTTACACTCAGCTAGGCTTCATTTGGCGTTTACCGGCGTGATGTGTGGCTTATGACCAGCCGCTCGACCATGAAATCTAAGGTTTCTCACTTCCCGGCTAACCGTCATAGTACTTACAGTGGATCCTGATGCAGATTGGAATTCCTGTGTGATGGTCTGGATAGATGTTTTCCTATTACATTTTGCGACCCTCTTCAACTGTCAGTCAACAGACGAGGTCGGCCTGGACGCTTTTCTGCTGTACGTGCCTCTTCATGTTTCCACTTCACCATCACACCGGAAAAAGTGAACCTGGGGATGTTTAGGAATGTGGAAATATCGAGTACAGACGTATGACACAGGTGACACCCCGTCACATGACAACGTTCGAAGTCCATGAGTTCCGCGGAGCACCCCATTCTGCTCTCTCACGATGTCTCATGACCATTGAGATCGCTGATATGGAGTACTTGGCAGTAGGTGGCAGCACAGTGCATCTAATATGAAAAACGTATGTCTTTGGGGGTGTCCGGATACTTTTGGTCACATAGTGTAGCTAGGGCAGCACGTCATGACACCCTGGAAAGGCAGCCTACAGCTCTGCAAGAGGATGTCACAGTCATGGAAAGTTATGTCACGGCCTCAGAGACAGATTGGCTAGTGAGGTTGGAGTCTGCTTGTAGCTGCGAGTTGGAGGGCAGCAGTTACTGCACTCGCCCAGACTGATGGTGACTGATAGCTCACCAAGGACCATCAGTGAAGCCTGAAGAGGCCCAGTTTTTTGGGCTCTTGAGCACTCTTGGCACCGCAGGAAGTTGCAGCTTTGCCTTTCAGATGCTCTTTCTGCCGTGTCAGTAACAGAATAGTTCCTCTTGCCTTCCTGTCAGCAAGGATGACAATGAGGCAACAGTTCCACAGCCAGCTAGATGCAGCACGTCGCAGACATCATGGCAAGGCAGGCCGCGCGAGATTAGCCGAGCGGTCTCAGGTTCTACAGTCATGGACTGTGCGGCTGGTTCCGGAGGAGGTTCGAGTCCTCCCTCGGACATAGGTGTGTGTGTGTTTGTCCTTAGGATTATCTAGGTTAAGTAGTGTGTAAGCTTAGGGACTGATGACCTTAGCAGTTAAGTCCCATAAGATTTCACACACATTTGAACATGGCAAGGCAGCTAACTGTTCTGCAAGAGATCGCTGCACTCCTTCAGAATGAAAATGAGTGATCAGCTCATAAAGGACCTCAGTGAAGCCTGCAGAAGTCTGGTGTCTGAAGGCACCAAACACTTCCCATCAGCAAGGATGACAATGAGGCAACACCAACACCAGCTCTCGGCAGCAGAATCCATCAGATCTAGTTGGCTATGAAGTCTCTGATTGAAGTCATCTCAGTAAGCTGTAGAAGAAGTGTCACAGGTTCTGCCTTGATAGTGGTTAGCTGCAACTCTGAACTACAGCTGAGAACTAAGCTGAGGAAGTCAAGATGTGGGTACTTGTCAGGCTATGCCAATGACGTTCACTTCTGCAGGGATAGCTAAATGTGCCCCAGTTTTTTGTGCTCTTGAACCCTCTTGGTCACTGCAGGAAGTTGCAGCTTAGCCTTTCAGATGCTCTTTCTGCCGTGACAGTAAAGGAATAGTCACTCTTGCATTCAGTCTGAGTTTCCTTGCAACACGTGGCACAGTCACCATTACGATGACATCCCTCTGTTGTCATAAAGTCACAAAGCTAGGTTGCCTGCTAGAGTATTTGGTCGACAAAAGGCTTTGCAACAGCTTCCATATTTGCTGCTATTCCATCAGTATTTCACTCTGACTAGCATTCTGCCTGGCTGTTGACCTTTTCTGCTCTGCCTCTGGCATTGCTAAGTTAGGATTTTATCAGCTTTTTTTTTTTAATATCCACCTTGGAAATTATTCTGGGGAACACCAGTATTCATCCTCACGATTGGTTAGGGGCATTTGATTTTTCCTTCCTCCAACTTGGTCATCTGTTTAGATGATGAACCTGCCATGTGCATGCGTAAGCATCCTAGGAAGTTCTGTAATTTGTTCTTATCTGTGTAATGGTCTGAGATAACACAAGACACGCTCAAACACAATATAGTGATGACACATAATTTTAAGCCGCGCGGGATTAGCCGAGCGGTCTCAGGCACTGCAGTCATGAACTGTGCGGCTAGTCCTGGCGGAGGTTTGAGTCCTCCCTCGGGCATGGGTGTGTGTGTTTGTCCTTAGAATAATTTAGGTTACGTAGTGTGTAAACTTAGGGACTGATGACCTTAGCAGTTAACTTACATAAGATTTCACACGCATTTGAACATTTGAACATAATTTTAATCTTTCTGGTATTGCAAATACTGCTCAATTCTTTGAACATTATGTTCTTCAAAAATCAAATTTTGCATAATCCTTACAGTCCTGCTTATGAAAATTCCTTCACATTTGTAACAGATTATTCTTGCTAGTCAATATGAAGATGATTTAGGAGGATTGGAGAATCTACTCTAAGAATTAGAGTATGACAGTGGTGAAGAGAATGGTCATAGTAAGAGTGATAATCAGTTTCCTTATCTTGATCTGAGATCAAAAAGGAAATGGTATTATGATAATGGCTAAAATGATTCATGGCATGGTAGGTATAGTAATGACAGACTGAGAAACTGGGAAAAAGTCCCTGATTACAGTGAGAGCATCAACTCAACAAGAGCTGGAAATTGTTAGAACAGTAGAAGATTTATTCATAATCGAAGTGGTACAGTAAATGTAAGCTATGGTCATTGGGGAGGTACAGATTGAGGTCTATGCATTGCGGAGGTATGGCAGACTGAGCATTCCGATTCGTGTGCTGCTAAAATGATGAACAGCAGCTGTGGACAGTTCCGTATGTTAGATTTTGAGGATGTGAGGCGGCTTTTGTTAAGTGAGAGACAGTGAAGTGTAAGCCTTTGGTGAGTCCAGTGCTAGAAAAAATGTTAATGGATTTACTTCGTCTTTTGTTCTGGATATGGGTACCCAGGTGTCTTTGATGAATGAGTCAGTGTTTCACGGGTATGAAGATAAATATTCATAGCCTATTGTTCCTTTTACAATTGAATAGGGTAAAAGGGACAATTTTTGGAAAAAGTGTTGGCATGAAGAGAGAAGTGGGTATTGCATTTCTTTGTCAAGGTTACAAGTTTTCTGTACATTTCGTGATTGTGCAGAGGTTGGCGATTGGTGTAATTTTAAGGGTGGATTTTGTTCAACGTACCAAGCAGTGAGGGACACGGGTTGCATTGAAGTAAGTTTGAAATGTAATGATGCTACAATGAAGCTGAGTTTTGATAAGTGTGCTGTAAGGGTGGAGAGTTCAAATAATTGTCTTAAATTTCTCACTAGATGTCAGTTGTCTTTTGAGTCAAAGCCTTTTGTAAGTGAGGGTATTCTTCGTGAAATTGTATTACTACATTGGCGAGATGATTGTACCTTGCAAGGTATATGAAGTGGGAGTGATTGTCTTGATGAGGTGCACAACGCAGTGTAACGAATTTCTGGGAACATTTCTAATGTTGAATACCAGCAGTCTTGACAAAATGTTTTAAAATTGAATTAAAAATAGTCTTGGCTGTAGTAAAATATTTCTTTGCAATGATAACCAGTTTTGGTCAAATATCAGCATCTTCAGACCATATTACACTGAAATATAAGTATATAAAATATTTAGAGGGAAATCTGATAATAACAGTAGAAAATAAAATACATGAAAGATGACTAAAGTTTAAAAATGTAAATTATACCCATGATGGCAGGTGGTGATGGTGAATGGAGCAGGTATCATAGATCCATGGACATAAAATGCTGATTACACCAATAAAATTATTACTTAAGTACTTCACCCACAACCTACCACATTACATCAGTAACAGGCAATCATGTATACAGGACTAAAACTGTTATTACAAGAAGATATACACAGATATACACAAAAGTTAAGAACAAATGAATAAGTGGATACATTACATTTTATAAAATAACTGCTATAACAGTCATTTCATAAAAATATGATATAAATATATTCAAGAGAGACCACCAATGATGACCACTATGCTAATGTAGATTGGCATGGAGGGGGGGGGGGGGGGTGGATGCATAGAAAACTCATAGATCATATGCCAGCAAACATAGAGCCTGAGTGTCGTCACTTGTGCCCATGGAGAGAGTGTTGAAGTATTGATATCCACCATCCAGTGAAAGATGCTTAACAGCCCTGACAGCATATGGCATTAAAATGTACTGCCATGCAGACAGACATGTACAGGTGGAGGTAAGATATTGCAGACTGTTTGTAGATTATGGTGCCAGTAAAAATAAAACTTAATTGATGCTGTTGGTAACTATGGAATTGGTGTAGAAGCATATATAAATATGCAAGCTGGGTCCTCACTAAGCATAAACAGATCTATTCAGATGGAGGTAAGATATTGCAGACTGTTTGTAGATTATGGTGCCAGCAAAATTAAAACTTAATTGATGCTGTTGGTAACTATGGAGTTGGTATAGAAGCATATACAAATATGCATATATAAATATGCAAGCTGGGTCCTCACTAAGCATAAACAGATCTATTCAGATGGAGGTAAGATATTGCAGACTGTTTGTAGATTATGGTGCCAGTAAAAACAAAACTTAATTGATGCTGTTGGTAACTATGGAGTTGGTGTAGAAGCATCAACATGCATGTTTCAATGGAAGACAAATTCAAAGCTATGACAGTTACTAATAGGACTCAAGTAAAATTTCGTGGTCAAATTGTGACAGCATAAGATTTAGGCCATCAATGATATCTTAGTGCCCACAGTGAGAAAACACTTTCGTATGTTTCTGGGGATACGAGATTTATGAATATAACTGTTTTGGCTACATCGCAACTGTGTGAATTGATGGGTAAGAATACTCCCCCAGATTGTGGTATGCAGGCACAACAGAATTTGAGGATGTGAAACAGTCTCTTCCAGAGAGCTCTTCTAGAGGCTTCTTACTTCTCAGATCCTGATTTGCATAGAGATTTTTATCTTGGCTCAAACAGTTATAAGAGTAGTCTTCGAAGAATCTGAAGAAAATGGGGTCATGAGGAACTACAATATTATTTTTGCAAGCTGGGTCCTCACTAAGCATGAACAGATCTATTCAGTTACTGAGTTCAAAGTGTTGGCTGACCAGTGAAGTATTGTGAAGTTTCACTTCTGTATGTTTAGTCAGCATGTCCAAAATCTACATGGACCCCCGAGTTTTGGAGTTATTGATGAGTACATAGTCAGTGTCTCATTGTTGTTGAGCAAGGTGGGAACTGCATTTACAAGAGTTTCACTATTGTTGTCTACATTCTGGGGAAGGGAAAATTCGTTTCTTATGCTCTTACACAATTTTCTCTAGGTTTGCATAATGGGACCAAGAATGATCATACTGAAAACAATTTCTGTTTTTCAAATTTTAAAAATATAATGTTTGACCATTTCATATTTTCACTTGTAAGTAGGGTGTTTAGATTTTTATGTTGGTAACGCCACATAGCGCTATGTATGAAAATCACTGACTGTGCTGTGTGCAATCTGTGGCTGGTTGGCATTGTTGGAATTTTCGCTATTGCCGTGTTGAGCAGCTGTATACGAACAGCGCGTTGCGTTGTGAAGTCGGAAGTGAGCCGCCAGCAGTGGTGGACGTGGGGAGAGAGATGGAGTTTTGAGAGTGGCCGTTCTGGACGTGTGTCCATCAGAAAAAGGAAATTTGTATACTCCTGGAAATGCAAAAAAGAACACATTGACACCGGTGTGTCAGACCCACCATACTTGCTCCGGACACTGCGAGAGGGCTGTACAAGCAATGATCACACGCATGGCACAGCGGACACACCAGGAACCGCGGTGTTGGCCGTCGAATGGCGCTAGCTGCGCAGCATTTGTGCAACGCCGCCGTCAGTGTCAGCCAGTTTGCCGTGGCATACGGAGCTCCATCGCAGTCTTTAACACTGGTAGCATGCCGCGACAGCGTGGAAGTGAACCGTATGTGCAGTTGACGGACTTTGAGTGAAGGCGTATAGTGGGCATGCGGGAGGCCGGGTGGACGTACCGCCGAATTGCTCAACACGTGGGGCGTGAGGCCTCCACAGTACATCGATGTTGTCGCCAGTGGTCGGCGGAAGGTGCACGTGCCCGTCGACCTGGGACCGGACCGCAGCGACGCACGGATGCACGCCAAGACCGTAGGATCCTACGCAGTGCCGTAGGGGACCGCACCACCACTTCCCAGCAAATTAGGGACACTGTTGCCCCTGGGGTATCGGCGAGGACCATTCGCAACGGTCTCCATGAAGCTGGGCTACGGTCCCGCACACCGTTAGGCCGTCTTCCGCTCACGCCCCAACATCGTACAGCCCGCCTCCAGTGGTGTCGCGACAGGCGTGAATGGAGGGACGAATGGAGACGTGTCGTCTTCAGCGATGAGAGTCGCTTCTGCCTTGGTGCCAATGATGGTCGTATGCGTGTTTGGCGCCGTGCAGGTGAGCGCCACAATCAGGACTGCATACGACCGAGGCACACAGGGCCAACACCCGTCATCATGGTATGGGGAGCGATCTCCTACACTGGCCGTACACCTGTGGTGATCGTCGAGGAGACACTGAATAGTGCACGGTACATCCAAACCGTCATCAAACCCATCGTTCTACCATTCCTAGACCGTCAAGGGAACTTGCTGTTCCAACAGGACAATGCACGTCCGCATGTATCCCGTGCCACCCAATGTGCTCTAGAAGGTGTAAGTCAACTACCCTGGCCAGCAAGATCTCCGGATCTGTCCCCCATTGAGCATGTTTGGGACTGGATGAAGAGTCGTCTCACGCGGTCTGCACGTCCAGCACGAACGCTGGTCCAACTGAGGCGCCAGGTGGAAATGGCATGGCAAGCCGTTCCACAGGACTACATCCAGCATCTCTACGATCGTGTCCATGGGAGAATAGCAGCCTGCATTGCTGCGAAAGGTGGATATACACTGTACTAGTGCCGACATTGTGCATGCTCTGTTGCCTGTGTCTATGTGCCTGTGGTTCTGTCAGTGTGATCATGTGATGTATCTGACCCCAGGAATGTGTCTATAAAGTTTCCCCTTCCTGGGACAATGAATTCACGGTGTTCTTATTTCAATTTCCAAACTTCCACATGGGAAAAATATATTAAAAACAAAGATTCCAAGACTTACCAAGAGGGAAAGCGCCGGTAGATAGGCACAATGAATAAAACACACAAACACACACACAGAACTTCTAGCTTTCGCAACCGGCAGCTGCTTCGTCAGGAAAGAGGGAAGGAAAAGGAAAGATGAAAGGATGAGGGTTTTAAGGGAGAGGGTAAGGAGTCATTCCAATCCCGGGAGCGGAAAGACTTACCTTAGAGGGAAAAAAGGATAGGTATATAGTCGCGCGCACACACACGGATATGTGTGTGTGTGTGTGTGTGTGCGCGAGAGTATATACCCCTTGTCAGAACATCAAATGGATTTTCGTTTATTCTAGTCGCTGTTGAACTTACTTCAAAATTTGTTTCTTTCACTCCGTTACGTAAAGCCACTGGATGGTCTGTATCCAACACCTTTGTTAAAAATTTCTTACGTTAAGTTGGACACATTAGTAAAATCATTTCAGATAATGGACCGTAATTCATATCTGCTGTTTGGTCATGCATGCTTCGGAATCATAAAATCAAACCTGCTTTTATTTCATTGTACTCACCACACTGTAATTCATCTGAACGGATTATGAAAGAAATCAATAAGCTTTGCAGACTTTATTGTCACAGAAAGCATCAGAATTGGGACCTTGCCGTTGGTGGGGAGGCTTGCGTGCCTCAGCGATACAGATGGCCGTACCGTAGGTGCAACCACAACGGAGGGGTATCTGTTGAGAGGCCAGACAAACGTGTGGTTCCTGAAGAGGGGCAGCAGCCTTTTCAGTAGTTGCAGGGGCAACAGTCTGGATGATTGACTGATCTGGCCTTGCAACATTAACCAAAACGGCGTTGCTGTGCTGGTACTGCGAACGGCTGAAAGCAAGGGGAAACTACAGCCGTAATTTTTCCCGAGGACATGCAGCTTTACTGTATGATTAAATGATGATGGCATCCTCTTGGGTAAAATATTCCAGAGGTAAAATAGTCCCCCATTCGGATCTCCGGGAGGGGACTACTCAGGAGGATGTCGTTATCAGGAGAAAGAAAACTGGCGTTCTTCGGATCGGAGCGTGGAATGTCAGATCCCTTAATCGGGCAGGTAGGTTAGAAAATTTAAAAAGGGAAATGGATAGGTTAAAGTTAGATATAGTGGGAATTAGTGAAGTTCGGTGGCAGGAGGAACAAGACTTCTGGTCAGGTGACTACAGGGTTATAAACACAAAATCAAATAGGGGGAATGCAGGAGTAGGTTTAATAATGAATAGGAAAATAGGAATGCGGGTAAGCTACTACAAACAGCATAGTGAACGCATTATTGTGGCCAAGATAGATACGAAGCCCACACCTACTACAGTAGTACAAGTTTATATGCCAACTACCTCTGCAGATGATGAAGAAATTGAAGAAATGTACGATGAAATAAAAGAAATTATTCAGATAGTGAAGGGAGACGAAACTTTAATAGTAATGGGTGACTGGAATTCGAGTGTAGGAAAAGGGAGAGAAGGAAACATAGTAGGTGAATATGGATTGGGGCTAAGAAATGAAAGAGGAAGCCGCCTAGTAGAATTTTGCACAGAGCACAACTTAATCATAGCTAACACTTGGTTTAAGAATCATGAAAGAAGGTTGTATACGTGGAAGAACCCTGCAGATACTAAAAGGTATCAGATAGATTATATAATGGTAAAACAGAGATTTAGGAACCAGGTTTTAAGTTGTAAGACATTTCCAGGGGCAGATGTGGACTCTGACCACAATCTATTGGTTAAAACTGAAGAAACTGCAAAAATGTGGGAAATTAAGGAGATGGGACCTGGATAAACTGAAAGAACCAGAGGTTGTACAGAGTTTCAGGGAGAGCATAAGGGAACAATTGACAGGAATTGGGGAAAGAAATACAGTAGAAGAAGTATGGGTAGCTTTGAGGGATACAATAGTGAAGGCAGCAGAGTATCAAATAGGTAAAAAGAGGAGGGCTAGTAGAAATCCTTGGGTAACAGAAGAAATATTGAATTTAATTGATGAAAGGAGAAAATATAAAAATGCAGTAAATGAAGCAGGCAAAAAGGAATACAAACGTCTCAAAAATGAGATCGACAGGAAGTGCAAAATGGCTAAACAGGGATGGCTAGAGGACAAATGTAAGGATGTAGAGACTTATCTCACTAGGGGTAAGATAGATACTGCCTACAGGAAAATTAAAGAGACCTTTGGAGAGAAGAGAACCACGTGTATGAATATCAAGAGCTCAGATGGCAGCCCAGTTCTAAGCAAAGAAGGGAAGGCAGAAAGGTGGAAGGAGTATATAGAAGGTTTATACAAGGGCGATGTACTTGAGAACAATATTATGGAAATAGAAGAGGATGTAGATGAAGACGAAATGGGAGATATGATACTGCGTGAAGAGTTTGACAGAGCACTGAAAGACCTGAGTCGAAACAAGGCCCCCGGAGTAGACAACATTCCATTAGAACTACTGACGGCCTTGGGACAACCAGTCCTGACAAAACTCTACCATCTGGTGAGCAAGATGTATGAGACAGGCGAAATACCCTCAGACTTCAAGAAGAATATAATAATTCCAATTCCAAAGAAAGCAGGTGTTGACAGATGTGAAAATTATCGAACTATCAGTTTAATAAGCCACAGCTGCAAAATACTACCGCGAATTCTTTGCAGACGAATGGAAAAACTGGTAGATGCAGACCTCGGGGAGGATCAGTTTGGATTCCGTAGAAATGTTGGAACACGTGAGGCAATACTGACCTTACGACTTATCTTAGAAGAAAGATTAAGAAAAGGCAAACCTACGTTTCTAGCATTTGTAGACTTAGAGAAAGCTTTTGACAATGTTGACTGGAATACTCTTTTTCAAATTCTAAAGGTGGCAGGGGTAAAATACAGGGAGCGAAAGGCTATTTACAATTTGTACAGAAACCAGATGGCAGTCATAAGAGTCGAGGGGCATGAAAGGGAAGCATTGGATGGGAAAGGAGTGAGACAGGGCTGTAGCCTCTCCCCGATGTTATTCAATCTGTATATTGAGCAAGCAGTAAAGGAAACAAAAGAAAAATTTGGAGTAGGTATTAAAATTCATGGAGACGAAGTAAAAACTTTGAGGTTCGCCGATGACATTGTAATTCTGTCAGAGACGGCAAAGGACTTGGAAGAGCAGTTGAACGGAATGGACAGTGTCTTGAAAGGAGGATATAAGATGAACATTAACAAAAGCAAAACGAGGATAATGGAATGTAGTCAAATTAAATCGGGTGATGCTGAGGGAATTAGATTAGGAAATGAGACACTTAAAGTAGTAAAGGAGTTTTGCTATTTAGGAAGTAAAATAACTGATGATGGTCGAAGTAGAGAGGATATAAAATGGAGACTGGCAATGGCAAGGAAAGCGTTTCTGAAGAAGAGAAATTTGTTAACATCGAATATAGATTTATGTATCAGGAAGTCGTTTCTGAAAGTATTTGTTTGGAGTGTAGCCATGTATGGAAGTGAAACATGGACGATAACTAGTTTGGACAAGAAGAGAATAGAAGCTTTCGAAATGTGGTGCTACAGAAGAATACTGAAGATAAGGTGGATAGATCACGTAACTAATGAGGAGGTATTGAATAGGATTGGGGAGAAGAGAAGTTTGTGGCACAACTTGACTAGAAGAAGGGATCGGTTGGTAGGACATGTTTTGAGGCATCAAGGGATCACAAATTTAGCATTGGAGGGCAGCGTGGAGGGTAAAAATCGTAGAGGGAGACCGAGAGATGAGTACACTAAGCAGATCCAGAAGGATGTAGGTTGCAGTAGGTACTGGGAGATGAAGCAGCTTGCACAGGATAGAGTAGCATGGAGAGCTGCATCAAACCAGTCTCAGGACTGAAGACAACAACAACAATGTACACTTATTTCAAAATGTGCTGAATGAAATGCCTCATGACTCCACTGCTTTACAACCTATTCTTGTACTGAAGAATGAAGAACCACCATACAGAATCAGAGAGCTTGTACCTTTCCCGAATACACGTAAACTTCGACACAAAGACATAATTGATTTGGCTATTAAAAATATAAATTCTGCTGCAGACAGATACATAGGAGAAAATTACACGGTAAAGCAAATGTAAAGAAACTATATACTGGTCATAAAGTTCTCATTAACGATCATTCATTGTTACATAAGAAGAAACACTTGAGTCACAAATTCCTTCTGATTTACAATGGACCTTACAGAATTCGACGTATACCACATGATAATTGCGTTGAAGTTAAAACTCTGCGTACTAGGAAGAGTAAAGGAATGCACCACATTTCACATGTAAAACCGTTTATTGAAATATAATCTGCTTTTTAACTTAGTCTTTGCCATAATATTTTTCACCTCACATTGCTAGTACGCTTTGTCACACCTAGAAACTGTTAACATGCCGCTATGTTTTAAAGTTAACTATCCAGTCAAAAACATAGGGGACATATTTAGACAGTAATTATGATTGCATTTTGTAGTGAACAGACGGCACGGTGTTACTGTGTGTACATTCTTGCTTGTTAGTTGCACGATTACATAACGACTATAAGGCTTACTTAGAACATACACCGGTACTGCTAATGAGATTTTAATTCAACATTTTGGTTTACTAGAAAATACATTCTGAATTTAAAGTGCTTTCTGAGAGATAAATGGTTTAAATGGCTCTGAGCACTATGGGACTTAACTTCTCAGTTCATCAGTCCCCTAGAACTTAGAACTACTTAAACCTAAATAACCTAAGGACATCACACACATCCATACCCGAGGCAGGATTCGAACCTGCGACCGTAGCGGTCGCGCGGTTCCAGACTGCAGCGCCTAGAACCGCTCGACAACTCCGGCCGGCCTCTGAGAGATGCCAGATTACACAGTGGTTAGTATATTTGACAGCTACAGATTATGTCACGATGCTACTAATGAGTGACACAATTTATATTATTGCTTTTGCACTGTATCTTTTTTACATCTGCACAGTTTTTCTGTATTCTTCTGGAAAGTAAAGCATGTTTTAGTAGTAACTTTTGTGGTGTAGCTACAATGAGACAGCCTTTTTCGTAGCACAACAATACATTACAGTATAGTACTTTCTTGATCACCGTAATGTACATAATAACTACGGTATCTATACGGATAGCATTTCACTTTTGTTTATTACGAGGTAAGTACAATGACTTCTACATAACTTTGTTTACGCAGGACGATAATTACGACACTTGGTACATTTTTTACCCTTAAGTAATGACAGAGATTATCTTGAAACAAGATGCACAGTTTAGCGCTAGTGTCTACGTATTGGAGTGATTAATTTCGTACTTAAAACATTTATTTTTAAAGATTTTTGAATTTCAAAGATACAAAGATTTTCCATGATACATTTGATTCCATTGCAGTAATCTGTAACACCTGAGGATATAATTACTTTAATCCTCAGGGGATACATGTTTACTTTGTGTACTAAACGTGTGGCAAGCGCTAGGAGCCCTAGCTAATATGGTATTTGCTTATAGAACTTTACACATCGGTACCATATTTCACTAACACAGAATTACACAGCTATCTGATCATTTAAGAGAGACAAACATTTTTTTATACGTCAGTGAATTCACAGTTACGAAATTGTATTCTGTCTGTACTTTGTAAAGTGTTCATGTATTTTTGGAACCATTGTGATACTATGAGAGCTTTGAATGGGGTATTTGTTATGGGATGATGATTTTTGAAGCACGTTTGAGGTAGATGAGCAGAGAATTTTTTTCGCTTTTGAAATTATTGCAGAAAGCTATGACGTTTTTGAGATTTGACTGAGGTGTTGTCATGTTATTATTACGATGACGATGTGTATTGCGCTGTTGAGGTATGTTTAAGATCAATAAGCTGATGCTATATGAGGAATTTCATTATTCTTCGTATTTATGATGATGAAATATTGAAGAAGTGTCGGCAAATATGTATATGTGTAGGAAGGTAAGGAATAATGAGTAGTGCTTAGGGACTCTGATTTGTGAAAAAGGATGCTGGAAACCAAGAATCGTACCTTAAGAGTTATGAAACGTGTGTACATTTGTGAATGTATCACAACTCTGCTATTCATGAGATTTCGTTTCTATACATTTCTGCTGTAATTTTATGGGTATCAAACTGTCACTGTATCGGAGACCGCTGTCGTAAATCTTTCGGTAAGGAAGGTAAGTGACCTTGACATAATGCATTGTGGGTGCCCAGTAGCGCCAGTCACCTGGAGAAAAAGCCATTAGGTGAAGAAAAAAGAGGCCATTAACCTCGCTATTGACATTCCTTTGTAGAAACCATCGCAAATACGACACGCTCATACTAGAAAACATATGATTACAATTTGGAGCTTGCACTTTCTGATATTTACTGAAATGCCTAATGAAATGATTAGAAACATTTAATGACTAATGTCTTTCTAGTTGGAAGATACATTTCTGCTGTAATTTTATTGGTATCAAACTGTCACTGTATCGGACAGCAGTTAGTGCCTTCAGTAGTTAGAATCTTCTATTTAGCTGGCAGTACTGGCGCCCGCTGTATTGCAGTAGTTCGAGTAACGAAGATTTTTGTGAGGTAAGTGATTCATGAAAGGTATAGGTTATTGTTAGTCAGGGCCATTCTTTTGTAGGGATTATTGAAAGTCAGACTGCATTGCGCTAAAAATATTGTGTGTCAGTTTAGTGATGAACAGAATAAGTAAAGAGAGAACCGTCTGGGTATGTTCAGTTTTGCTCAACTGTTTGAAAATCAAATAACGTAGAGGTTTTCCAGCACCCTCATTTATAATTTTTTTCTGAGGGGATGTTTCACACTTAATAATACTGCCAAGGAACAGGATAAGTATCTGCCACGGAAAGAGATGAAGATGAAGTGGAGAGATAAGCCTGGTGTCCCAATCACACAATTTTACATGACAAACGATGTAATTTTCTTTAAGAGAACTGATGTATATAGTTCACACTGGGTTGTATATAGTCTTGACAGATGAGCTTACAAGTGGATATGGCATACTAACATGAGCTATGCACACTTAGGTTCAAAGAAATCTTTTCAAAAACTTTGCAAGATCTGTTGTTTTCTTAATAGAGAAAAATATATACACAAGGTCTTGGTCTCATGTCAGAAGGTGAAACCGCTTATGGTGTCTCATAGTCCTCTAGTGTTTCCTATTATTCTTTCAAGATTGACAGAACTTGGTGCTGTGGATTTGTTCAGTCCTCTCCAAGAACTAGTCAAGTTCACTCCTATGTTTTTGTCGCTATTGAACTGGTATCCAAATTTGCATCTCTCCCACTGTTGACGAGAGCTACCAGACAGTCGGTGGTATGTTAATTTCTTAAAGATTTCTGTCCACAGTTGGTCATTTGAATAATGTCATTTCGAAAAATGGTCCACAGTACAGTAATTTGGAAGCATGTACTGCATCAAAAAAAATTAAGATAGTTCACATTTCATCTCACCATCAGGCCCCAAACCCATCAGAACGTGTTGTGAAGGAGCTTGGGAAGTTATACAGACTGTACAGCCAATGTTTCCGCATGTAGTAGAACACATATATTCATTTGTTTGGGGAGATTATAAATGAACTTCCAAATAGCTCTACGTCTTTACTGCCAGTTCTGCTTCTGAAAAATCAACTGCTGCACGATAAAATCAAAGAAATTCTGCCATCATAAGCTTCCAATAAGTTGATACATAATGATGTAGCAAGATTAGCACAAAAAATATTACAAAGCCTCTGCTTGAGAAGCATACAAGACATTTTAAGCCCAGGAGATCAGCAAAACCATTCATGGTACGACAGAAAGCTCTGATAAATTCGCGCCACATGTTATCCAGTAAACGGCATTTGTTGATATCCAATTTCTTTCCAGCATACATATACAGTGTGATGTGTTATGCATCCAAGTACAGTCAAGACTGAAACTCTCCAAAGTCGGATAACCTATGGAATCAGTCATACTACTAATATAAAAATATTCTGAGAATAAAATATGGGAAACACCGCACCTCTTTGGATGTAGCACTTTCTGAGTTATTAGTTTGTAATCTGTTGTCAGCTTTCAGTTAACCGAGAGTTTTTAAATACTTTGTAAAAACTACACTCTTCACAGTCAAGTGAGGAAATTTTTGTGGGGACAAGAAGAACAGAAATAACGTGGGGAAGATGTGGTCAATGGTAGAATATGGTGCTCTATGAAACGATTTAACACATAAAGGAAATCAAAGATAGACTCAATGAGTGGAGCGGAAAGTAAATGGTGATGGAAGAGGAATGTAAACAGTATTCATTGGTACATTTTTTTTTCAGGGTACATGGGACCATATAGAGTGTGATGCCTTGTGCGTGCAAATACAGTTGACGCTGAGACTCTCCAATGCAGGTGAATCAATGGAGTCCACCGTATGACTAACATAAAAACACTCAGAGAATAAAATATGGGAAACAGTGTATCAGTGTAGATGAAGTACTTCTTGAATTATAAACTATATCTATGACTCAATTTCTAATTTGTTGTATGTTTTCAGATGGCTGACATTTTGTAAATTCTTTGTAAAAATTATGCTCTTTACAGTGAGTCAAAGTGTGGAAATCCTGGTGGAGACGAAAAGAAGAGAAGTAATACGGAGAAGATGTATTTGAAAGAAGAAAGTGATGAAAGCCGGTAAAATGGTGTAACACTTACAGAACCTGAGTGGAGTGTGATTTATTGGCACAAACAGTAATTGTGATGAAAGAGGAAAGGTGATTTTGATTATAATTATGATTTCATTTTCCTGATTACTGAATCTTATGTTTATGTGCATATGGAGTTTCTTGTGTCCTGTTGTAAGATTTTCCTACTAATGATGCTGCAGTGAGTTCAGCAGCTTGCTTTGGAGAGGATTTACGATAAGAGGGTATAATTTACCCTTAAGATGGATGTTTTTCAGAAGCGAAGGAGAAATAGTGATGGATCTTATTTATCTTGAGTGTTTCTTGATTACAGATACAGAGAAATGGGGCTCTACAATAAGACTGGCGAGAAAGCGCCGTGATATTAAACTGTTATGTGTTACGCATGTTTTCATGCGTTGTGTATTATATTTATATAATTTGTGCGTGTCATTGGCATTTTCTGTCATGAAGACGTTACTTCATGAGACGATCTTGTTGATAACAGAAGTAGTTTTTGATGATACTGTGATTTCACTAAATCGTGCCAAGCCAATGCCAGGATGGTTCATTTGAAAGCACATGGAAAACTTCCTTTCTCATCTTTGAATCACTTTGATCTTGTGCTCCATGTCTAATGATTTTTTAATAGGCCATTAAAACCTAATCTTCGTTCCTTGCCTTTTTTTCTTGATGATTTTGTATTTCTACACAAGTTGTGATCCTTTATTTTATAGATGGAGCAGAAATTTCTCGTATTGTGATTTCTAATGATGTTTGAATATTTTTGTCTATTTTTCCTTATACAGAAATAAGGATTTTCAATGCGAAGATAGTTAGTCAGTCTCAAATGGCATTACATCTACATCTATGTGGACACTCTGCAAATCACATTTATTGCGTAGCAGAGGGCTCATCGAACCACCTTCACAATTCTCTATTATTCCAGTCTCGTAAATGAAAATGAGCATTTGGCGTCATTGGCCGGGAGGCCACTTGCGGGGCAGGTTCGGCCGCCTTGGTGCAGGTCTTATTACATTCGACGCCACATTGGGCGACCTGCGCGCCGGATAGGAATGAAATGATGAAGACAACCCGTACAGCGCTCGGAAAGAACGAGCACCTATACCTTTCCGTACGAGCTCTGATTTCCCTTATTTTTCGTGGTAGTCGTTTCTCCCTATATAGGTCGTTGTCAACAAAATATTTTCACATTTGGAGGGGAAAGTTGGTGATTGGAATTTCATGAGAAGATTCTGCCGCAACGAAAAACGCTATTCTTTTAATGATCTCCACCCCCAAATCTTGTATCATTTCAGTGACACTCTCTCCCATATTTTGCGATAATACAAAACGTGCTGCCCTTCTTTGAACTTTTTCGTTGTACTTCATCAGTCCTATCTGGTAAAGATTCGAAATCCCTTGTCAATAGCACTCAACACTCATACGAAGAAAGAGCTAGTTGTGTTTCATAAGAACGATGTTTACGAAACCCATGTTGACTGTGTGTCAATAGACCGTTTTGCCGGCCGGTGTGGTCGAGCGGTTCTAGGCGCTACAGTCTGGAACGGCGCGACCACTACGGTCGCAGGTTCGAATCCTGCCTCGGGCATGGATGTGTGTGATGTCCTTAAGTTAGTTAGATTTAAGTAGTTCTAAGTTCTAGGGGACTGATGAACTCAGAAATTAAGTCCCATAGTGCTCAGAGCCATTTGAACCAAGACCGTTTTCTTCGAGGTAATTAATAATGTTCGAACACAATATATGTTCCAAAATACTGTTGTACATCGGCGTTAATGATATGGGTCTGTGATTAAATGGATTACTCCTACTACCTTTCTTGAATATTGGTGTGACCTGTGCAACTATCCAGTCTTTAGGTACGGATCTTTCGTCGAGCGAAAGATTATATATGATTGTTAAGTATGGAGCTAATGGATCAGCATGTTCTGAAAGGAATCTAGTCGGTATACAGTCTGGACCAGAAGACTTGCTTTTATTAAGTGATTTAAGTTGCTTCACTTGTGCGAGGATATTTACTTCTACGTTCCTCATGTTGGCAGCTGTTCTTGATTCGAATTCTGGAATATTTACTTCGTCTTTCTTTTTACTTTCGCCTTTCATTGGGAGAGTCCTTAGAAAATGTAGTCCATCAACAAAGGAGGTGGCTTACAAAACACTCGTTCGACCTATACTTGAGTATTGCTCATCAGTGTGGGATCCGTACCAGATCGGGTTGACTTAGGAGATAGAGAAGATCCAAAGAAGAGCGGCGCGTTTCGTCACAGGGTTATTTGGTAACCGTGATAGCGTTACGGAGATGTTTAGCAAACTCAAGTGGCAGACTCTGCAAGAGAGGCGCTCTGCATCGCGGTGTAGCTTGCTCGCCAGGTTTCGAGAGGGTGCCTTTCTGGATGAAGTATCGAATATACTGCTTCCCCCTACTTATCACGAATGTAAAATTAGAGAGATTCGAGCGCGCACGGAGGCTTTCAGACAGTCGTTCTTCCCGCGAACCATACGCGACTGGAACAGAAAAGGGAGGTAATGACAGTGACACGTAAAGTCCCCTTTGGGTGGCTTGCGGAGTATGAATGTAGATGTAGATGTAGATGTTCTTCGTGAGACAAACAGTGTGTTCGCAACACAGTTATGTAGTGAAAGTAGAACAGAGTAAAGTATGTAGCTAGATATATCGAGATTAGTACAGTTACGCCCCTTGCCGTTGGTAAATGGGTGACACTCGTCTCACTCTACTTCCTGCAAACGTGACGTCATTTTTAAGTCAAGCGAAATATCGACACCTCTCGAATTGCTATCGACTTTCATGTAGTGTCCGATGTTGGCCTCTCTCGCATGGACAACAGCTCACCCATGTCCTTGGCGGAAGAAATTTACCAACCGGTAATGCCACTGGTTTGCAGGAGGACTTGTGAGATTATTTTTATCCGAGAAGTATCTGTGACAAGTAAGAATATCAATTTCATTGCTCACCGATTCACTCGCAGCATTTTAAACTGTCCTGTTAAGTGTCAGTGTCCAACGGTTTGATCTATATATGTTATTTCACATTGGCAGGGAATTTAATAGAACCCTATTTTCCATAATCCAAGGTCGTTTTTGACCCTACCAAGCAGTGCGAAGATAGTCTTCACTTGATATTTCCGAATAATTCGTCTAATTTTTCCGGCTATTGTGCCACAAAATGGAATAAATTTCATAGCCGTCTTCTCCTGAGTTTCCTCTTTTGTTGCTGCTGGTTGTATAGTCGGTTTACGACGGAGAGTTCTCCGAATTTGCCACTGCACGTAGCCGTTTTTCCGGAACACTGTCCTCAGATGTTCAAGTTGTTGGTCGAGGCTCTCATTGTCGGAGAGGTTGCGTGTACTATGTAACAACGTTTGGAACACGCCTCTCCTTTGCGCTGGGTGGTTGCAATTGTCCACATGAAAATGTAGATCGGCGTTCGTCTTATTACGGTATATCCTGTGGCCCGACGTATTGTCCACTCTTCTTTTTACTAGGATATCCACAAAAAGAAGCTCTCCACTCACTTCGATTTCCACGGTAAAATTGGTGTTGTGATGTATAGAACTGAAAAATACGAGTAAACCATTCAGCTGGTCACTTCCATGTGGGCAGATGACGAGGGAGTCGTCGACATTCTGAAAGCAGCAGGCGTGTTTCTGTCGGGCTGGTTCCAGGTCATCCTTCTCGAAATGTTCCATGTACTTTTTGCCTATAACTGGTGAAGCTGGGCTCCCCAGCCGGCAGGGGTGGCCGAGTGGTTCTAGGCGCAACAGTCTGGAACCGCGCGAGCGCTACGGTCGCAGGATCGAATCCTACCTCTGGGATGGGTGTGGGTAATGTCCTTAGGTTAGTTAGGTTTAAGTAGTTCTAAGTTATAGGGGACTGATGACCTCAGAAGTTAAGTCCCATAGAGCTCAGAGCCATTTGAACCATTTTTTGGGCTCCCCATGGCTAATCCTTCCACCCGCCCGTAGTAGCGACCGTTAAGAAGAAGGTAAGTGGTCGTCAAAACTTTCCCAGGAAGGTTAGTTGTTTCTGTATCAGAATTCTGGGCGATATGCACCTAAAATTCTTGTAAACGCATTCTGGTGAAAAGGGTGGGGAGGGGAGAAGCAGCTCTAATTGTTCCGACAGCTTCTGATCCGAGATATGGGAGAAGACGCGCTGGAGATTAAACTGGCCAGTCTGTAATGATGCCAGGAGGGAGACTTCCATGAGAGAACTGTCTTCTTTCATGCTGGCATGTATGGATAGCAAACTTTTAGAATTACTTTTTCGGCTGATATTAAAATTAATTCGCCCGCACCACCAGATGGTCCGGCATATAGGTGGGTCCAAAAGATCGCAGAAAATTCATATTATTACTGATATTTGCCTATTAAATTTTTCGACTTGTTTAATATTCGCTTATTCGGTCCATAATTACTGCCAATGGATTTATAATTTTGCTGCCAGGGTGAACTCGTGACTGAAAATATTACTAGTCAGTTACCTTACTATGAAAATTACTGGACCGTACAGCTGCTGAGTCCCATCTACATATAGCTGATACGCCGCGGAAAAGTCTTGGGTTTCCGCGTTAATAGGACATCAAGGAAAAGTAAATTTGATACTAGTGGGCTGTGGGGGGAGGGTGGTGGTAAAATTGTAATGTAGATGGTTCAAATGGCTTTGAGCACTATGAAATATGAATGAAAAGCCATATGAAATGAAAAGAGCTCATGTTTACGAGAATAGCGTTATAACTGTGTTCGTAGAGGAACTTTCAGATGATTTCGACGGGTTACAGCATTCGACAGACTTCCGTTTCGTTCTCAGGACTGAGAATTCCGGAGCGATTTCTGCAGCTGTCACCCAGCAGTCCCTGGCTGCGATCACACCAGCTGTGCGTAACTACTCCCGAGAGAGAATTCCATCCAGAGACAGCCTTATAACCGAAACCACCGAAGTGGCAGATATTTGTTGACGCAGCATTGTCGCCTTATCTGGCAGACGATCGCTGCGAGGGGAAATAACTAAGAGGGGGAAAAAAGCTGAAAGGGTTCGTTGCTGAACATTTTGTGTGGCGGCACGTCGCGGGCCGGTCCCGCCCCGGCGGCGTCGAGTGGAACGCCCCCCGGCTCTCGAGCCCGGCGCTGCTGCGGGCCGGACAAAGGCCAGAGCGCTGAGTCACAGCCCCGCGGCGCTGCCTCCGGGGACCAGCCCGGCGGCCCGTGAAGAGAAGACGCGAACGGCGGCCGGGGTGCGATCCGGCGCGCGGCGTCGGCAGACAGGTGTCAGCCTCCGGTTCTCCAGGGGCCCCCACGCAGCCGGTAACGGGTTAGAGGCGAGTCCCGCGGCGCGAGTGATTAATAGCCTTCCGTTTACCGGCGCTCCCGGGAGAAATGACAGCGTTTAGCCAGCCCTTCCCGCATTGCTCCGTCAGGTAGTGCAGAACGTGGGCTCCTCAGGGCACGAGCCAGTCACCCGAAAAACTGTATTCAGTGTCCCGAGTGCGAAGGGCTGCCCACGGTCGAACGTAACCGGTAGATTTTCGCAAGACTAAAATGGAGATTAAAATCTGATAGTCAGAGTTTTAAGGAAGGAAGTTGAAGTAAGGGTTACGGGAGAAAACGAGGTTCTAACAGCCGTGCATCGCAAGCCTCTAGAGGAACGGAAGGTTCGAAATGATTGGAAAAGAGCACAGGTAGTTCCAGTCTTCAAGAAGGATCGTCGAGCAGATGAGCAAAACTGTAGACCTATATCTCTGACATCGATCTGTTGTAGAATTTTAGAACATGTTTTTTGCTCGTGTATCATGTCATTTCTGGGAACCCAGAATCTACTCTGTAGGAATCAAAATGGATTCCGGAAAAAGTGTACGTGTGAGACCCAACTCGCTTTATTTGTTCACGAGACCCAGAAAATATTAGATACAGGCTCCTAGGTAGATTCCATCTTCCTTGACTTCCGGAAGGCGTTCGATACAGTTCCGCACTGTCGCCAGATAAACAAAGTAAGAGCCTACGGAATATCAGACCAGCTGTGTCGCTGGATTGAAGAGTTTTTAGCAAACAGAACACAGCATGTTTTTATCAATGGAGAGACGTGTACATCATAGTAACCTCTGGCGTGCCACAGGGAAGTCTTATGGGACCATTGCTTTTCACAATATATATAAATGACCTAGTAGATAGTGTCGGAATTTGCATGCGGCTTTCCGCGGATGATGCTGTAGTATACAGAGAAGTTGCAGCATTAGAAAATTGCAGCAAAATGCAAGAAGATCTGCAGTGGATAGGCACTTGGTGCAGGGAGTGGCAACTGACCCTTAACATAGACAAATGTAATGTACTGTGAATACGTAGAAAGAAGGATCCTTTATTGTATGATTACATGATAGCGGAACAAACGCTGGTAGCAGTTACTTCTGTAAAATATCTGGGAGTATGCGTGCGGAACGATTTGGAGTGCCAGGTTGAGATTCATTGGGAGAGTCCTTAAAAAATGTAGTCCATCAACAAAGGAGGTGGCTTACAAAACACTCGTTCGGCCTATACTTGAGTATTGCTCATCAGTGTGGGATCCGTACCAGGTCGGGTTGACAGAGGAGATCAAGAAGATCCAAAGAAGAGCGGCGCGTTTCGTCACAGGGTTATTTGGTAAGCGTGATAGCGTTACAGAGATGTTTAGCAAACTCAAGTGGCAGACTGCAAGAGAGGTGCTCTGCACCGCGGTGCAGCTTGCTGTCCAGGTTTCGAGAGGGTACGTTTCTGGATGAGGTATCGAATATATTGCTTCCCCCTACTTATACCTCGAGAGGAGATCACGAATGTAAAATCAGGGAGATTCGAGCGCGCACGGAGGCTTTCCGGCCGTCGTTCTTCCCCCGAACCATACGAGACTAGAACAGGAAAGGGAGGTAATTACAGTGACACGTAAAGTGCCCTCCGCCACACACCACTGGTTGGCTTGCGGAGTATAAATGTAGATGTAGATAAAGGGAAGAGAGTGATTGAGTTCTGCAATAAATATCGGATAGCAATTTCGAATACCACTGTCAAGAATCACTACCTAGGCTGCAAAATAACACATGAAGGACAGAGCAAGGAGGACATAAAAAGCTGACTAGCAACGGCAAAAAAAGCATTCCTGGCCGAGAGAAGCTTGCCATGCAAAGCGTTCTCTTATACAGGGTGTCGTACGTACTGTGATACCATTTTGTTTTAGATTATAAACTTTATTGTCAATACAATCTGAGAGGAACATATACTACAATCAAGAGCCGTCCATGGAGATTTGTTCTAACTCAGCACATGTTCAATATGTCCACCATTTCGTTTCCTAACTTCCTTCAAACGAACACTGAAGTTAGTGATTACCCTACGGCACATGTCTTCCGTAATTTCACTGCAAGCTTGAAGAATAAGTCTTCTGAGCTCCATTAAGTCACGTGGACGTTTCGGGAAAATTTTTTCCTTTAGGTACCCCCAAAGAAAAAAGTCACTTGGATTGAGGTCTGGATTATTGAGGGGCCAATTTTGTCCGTCATTGAAGCTACCTGGAAACCTGAGTGAAATGATGTCGCATGTCGAAATGCTCGTGTAAAAACTCCAACACAGTGTTTGCAGTATGTGGCCTTGCTCCATCTTGCATGAACCAGTGCGTGTTGAAGGGCAAGGCAGTAGCAAGAAGCTGTGGAATGAAGCTATTGCCAAGCATGCTCAAATAACGCTCGCTATTCACAGTTTCTTCAAAGAAAAAGGGTCTGTGACTGGATATTGCTGCCCATGCTGTAATCCTTGGAGCGTAATGTTGTCGTTCATGAAGCACTTGTGGGTTTTCAGTGGCCCAAAAGCGTACATTTTGTTTGTTAACCACGCCGTCTAAATGAAAATGAGCCTCGTCTGAAAACCAAACGTTGCTGAGAGTTTCTTCCCTATCCTCCGGCCATTGAGCAAACAGTAGCCTCTGCTGCTTGTGTTCTTCAGTGAGCGTCTGTGCATAGGTCATCTTTTATGGGTACATATGGAGGTCACTTTTAAGAATGCGTTGAACGGAGCGTCTGGATATTCCCAGTTGCACTGCTGCCTTTCTACATGATTTCCCGAGACTTCTCTGCACAGCAACTCGTACCGCTTCACTGTTCTCTGGCGAACAAACAGACTTAGGCCGAGGTCGCTTCGCTTCCAATGCTGTTCTTTCCTGTTCAAATTTATCGTACAACCTGTGGATAGTCTTCTACCAAGGGACCCATCGTGTGTTAAACTGTTGTCGAAAACGCCTCTGAGTCACAACAAGGCTTTTCGTCTCATGAAAAAGTGACACAGTTACCGATCGTA
Source organism: Schistocerca gregaria (assembly GCF_023897955.1). NCBI lineage: Eukaryota > Metazoa > Arthropoda > Insecta > Orthoptera > Acrididae > Schistocerca > Schistocerca gregaria. The sequence continues at coordinate 784,939,279 of NC_064922.1, forward strand.
GCTGTGTCGGCCGTTTTCCACTGTCAGCCATTGCTGCTTAATAGTCTCCTAGCGGCAGTATCTTGAATTACATGTCATTTCGTAACTCATTTGTTTTTCCAAGCTCTGCTGGTACTGCTGTTGAGATCCCAGCGGCATATCTAATGTGCGTCGTAAATTGTGAAAGAAACAATTGGTAACAAATTTCTTACGCCACCCAGTATTATTATGTTTTGCTATTGTTATTGCTAGAAAAGTCTTTATTCAGTCGGTCGTCGAAATTTTGAAATAAAAGTTATTGTGGATATCGCTTAATAAATATTTCGCGTGAAGCGCTGTTGCGACACAGGCACTGAATATTACAAATAATGTTATCAAAGAATGCGACCGACTGACTACATCAAATAATAGGGCACTTACATTGGCGAATGAGGGTAAAAAAAGCGGTAATACTGTGTAGGAAATGGGTCTTAAATATAGTTACGCTTGTACACTCAAATGTATGAGAACATACGAACGGGATAGAGGCACGTAAATTTTTGGGTGCAATCATCCCCTGTGGCCTGGATAAAAAGAATTACAGTTAAATGCATTTATTCATCTTAGAACTTAAATGCTTGGACTTCAAAATTAAATGAAAAGAAAGACTGCAGGTCCTGAATGTCGCGGCAAATATATTGAAATTGACGGTAGCGGCCACGAAAGGAAAATGACGAACGCATTGTTCGTACCCATGGTATGACAAAAGACGAAATCGCTGTGCTTCAAAATCACTGTCATTACTTAACCCTATTTTATCAGTAAGAAATGGCACAACACGTCTTAACACTAGGACAGGATAACAGCGAAAGGTAAACTTATTCTAAAACTAATAAATGAAGAGCGTAAAGCTTCTTTTGTTCAGCAAACGCTTTACGCACTTATCTCTGGTAGTTGAACTAGTGTCTATTCATAAAAAAATTATATAATTCCTTTACAGATAGTGCCAAACATAGGTCTTAATTTAAGGAAGAAATTTCTGGGAATGTACGTTTGGAGCACAGCATTGTATGATAACGAGACATGGATTGTGGAAAAACTGGAACAGAAGAGAATCGAAGGATTTGAGATGTGGTGCTACAGAAAAATGTTGAAAACTAGGTGTACTGATAAGGTAAGGAATGAGGAGCTACTCCACAGAATCAGCGATCAAAGAAACACATGGAAAACACTGACAAGAAGAAGGGAAAGCTTGACAGGACATCTTTTAAGACATCGTGGACTAATTTCCCTAGTTTTAGAGGGCGCTGAAGAGGGTAAAAACTGTCCAGCAAGACAGAGATTGGAATGCATGCAGCAAATAATTGAGGACGTCGGTTGCGATTGCTGCTCTCATATGAGAAGATTGGCACAGGAGAGGTATGTGTGGCAGTCCGTACCAGAAGACTGACGACATTAAAAAGAAAGAGTTGGAGAGAAAGAAAGAATGACAGGCCAAACCAAGGTCGGTGTTTCCACAGACTGTCCAGGCAGACCGAAACGGAGAATACCGCCAAATAAAGCTATGGGTCTGCGGTAATCATCTAATAGCCCATCTGTGAGCACAAAGTCCGCCTGCTTAGCTGACTGGTAACTTGCTTGCCTACCAAGCAGCGGGCCCGGGTTCGATTCCTGGCTGCGTTGGAGATTTTCTTCGCTCATGGACTGGGTGTCGTGTTGTTCTCAACATCATTTCATCATAACCGACATGTAAGTCACTCAATGTGGCGCCCCAGATATTTCGGGGGACGCCACATTGACTTGCAACTCAACGGCCGAACTTTTCCGGATGGGGCGTACAGGCCATCAATGCCACACGCTCATTTCATTTTGTATACACAAACGGGTAATAACTTAAGGCAAGGCAACCGAGTGACGTCTTTGGCAACCTCCGATATTAAGAGTTTATTTATTTTTTTTTTTTTTGTTATTGATTACAATTTCGGCTCCCGCCACTTCGAATGTAACAAGGGTTCTAGTTTTACATAGCTGCAGAAAACTGGATGCAATTTTAGTTAACATTCACTTCAAGATTTGTGATTAGTTCAAGGATTTTCAGTAAATAGTGAAATTAAATATTAAGGAAATAAAGATAAATTTTAAATTCTAAAAAGAAAAGGAAAAACACTCAAAATCCTTCAACCATGGTACTACATTTATTGATCATCTACACTATCATCTCAGCAGATGACTTACTTGCAGTTCTTAATCTTAACTACAAGGAACAGGGACACATCAGGGATAAGGAACATACATTCTTCAGGAAGCCTCTGTTGCAGAATTCTACATCCATCACGTATGTTAATTTTAGTAAAACGGTCGCTAGTATCAACCACCTAGGGCAAAAGTGCTATAAATCTTTGTTGTTGCTTTTAAATTAGGTACAATTGTGTGGAACGTAAGTTGAACTTGTTTTGTAAACGTTAAAAAAAGATTTATAAACAAAACGACACACAGCAAGAAACTTTGTCCTTATACTTACAAGTCGGTATTTCAATAAAAGTGTCGAGTAGTATGAACCATAAAACAAAATATAGCTTTTTAAATGAAGAAAGGTCTCGGAAACGGACATACGGCCGGGAGAGCGGTGTGCTGACCACACGCCCCTCCATATCTGCATCCGGTGATACCTGTGTGCTGAGGATGAAACGGCAGCTGGTCAGGACCATTGGGCCTTCATGGTCTGTTCGGGAAGAGATTTTTTTTTTTAATGAAGAAGGCGCCGTTACAAGAAAATACAAAAATTAAAAAACATATAAATTTATTTGTGGCACAAACTCAACAACGACATCGCTCAGGTTGTAGCAAATTGCGGAGTTATATCTGCATTTTATTCCAATCACTGCATGCGTTCGCTGTCTAACAGCAAACCAGAGAAATATCAAATGACCCCGACTATCCACCGGCACACACCAACAGCCTTTCCCCTACTTCATGTACGCAGATTTATTTCGCTTGATTATATCTATTTCAAAATGTGCACCTATCTTAGAAAAAGTTAAATGTCAAGCATTTCTAAACAAAGGCATTTTCTAAGCTCTGATCTGCACATTAAAATTTCTACATGGTAACCGCAAGGCTTACGTCTGCATTTTCAGGTGCTAGGTGCGTATAGGTGCACACATCACATCCTTGTTGTTTTTGGCTCAATGATGAATGCTTAGACGGGATATTTGGCAGTTAATTTAGATATCCAGTGTTTAAAGGAAGAGTGGATGTGTTGTGAACCCAATAATCTTAGAGACAGGCACAACCAAATAAAAATAGCGCAGTCCATCGATTTTAACGGAGAGATACCGTAAAAGTGTACATTGCATCGAGTGTATCCCAAAGTGATATCAAACTACCGCTACCACTTACGATACATACTAAACTTCCTATTAGGTATGGGACTCAGACGTCATGCACAGAGAATGGTATTCTGCAAGCTGGTTCAAGTGCCTTAAATGTTGCAAACCTCTGGTCACATACATAAAAATATAAAAAGTTATTCTATCTAAACTGTAGTATTTTCACCAATAAACGTGCAATTATTGCTTTGTATATCACCTACAATTTTTTATGTTTCAGAATGGAGTCAGGGGCTGTAAGCGGAAACGTTTCACAGTCGCTGAAAAGCAGAAGTTAACTGACAAAGCAGGAGTGAAGAAGGAGAAAGATATAGCTCCAGAGTTTGGGATTCTGGGAAGTACACTACCGACAATAATCAAGACTGAAGACCACGTGATTACCACAGATGAAGGGACTGATCGAAAACGATAGCGAAAGAATGAGTTCCCACATTTAGAAGAGTGTTAAATGCTGTGGTTCAGACAACAGTGGGACAATAACGTGAACATCGTTTCACTTATTTTGGAAGAAAAGGTAAATTATTTTGCAGCTGCGTTGCGACACGATTCGTTTCTTTCGAGTAGTGGGTGTTTAGAAAATTTCAGGACAAGACACGATATTGTTTTCCGAAAAGTGAGAAGAAAATTGCCAGTATTGGTGGCAGGGGTAAGATACAGGGAGCGAAAGGCTATTTACAATTTGTACAGAACCAGATTGCAGTTATAAGAGTCGAGGGACATGAAAGGAAAGCAGTGATTGGGAAGGGAGTGAGACAGGGTTGTAGCCTCTCCCCGATGTTATTCAATTTGTATATTGAGCAAGCAGTGAAGGAAACAAAAGAAAAATTTGGAGTAGGTATTAAAATCCATGGAGAAGAAATAAAAACTTTGAGGTGTGCCGATGCCATCGTAATTCTATCAGAGACACCAAAGGACTTGGAAGAGCAGTTGAACGGAATGGACAGTGTCTTGATTGGAGGATATAAGAGAACATCAACAAAAGCAAAACGAGAATAATGGAATGTAGTCAAATTAAGTCGGGTGATGCTGAGGGAATAAGATTAGGAAATGAGACTCTTAAAGTAGTAAAGGAGTTCTGCTATTTGGGGAGCAAAATAACTGATGATAGTCGACGTAGAGAGGATATAAAATGTAGACTGGCAATGGCAAGGAAAGGGTTTCTGAAGAAGAGAAGTTTGTTAACATCGAGTATAGATATAAGTCTCAGGAAGTCGTTTCTGGAAGTATTTGTATGGAGTGTAGCCATGTATGGAAGTGAAACATGGACGATAAATAGTTTAGACAAGAAGAGAATAGAAGCTTTCGAAATGTGGTGCTACAGAAGAATGCTGAAGATTAGATGGGTAGATCACATAACTAATGAGGAGGTATTGAATAGGATTGGGGAGAAGAGAAGTTTGTGGCACAACTTGACCAGAAGAAGGGATCGGTTGGTAGGACATGTTCTGAGGCATCAAGGGATCACCAATTTAGTATTGGAGGGCAGCGTGGAGGGTAAAAATCGTAGAGGGAGACCAAAAGATGAATACACTAAGCAGATTTAAATGGATGTAGATTGCAGTAGGTACTGTGAGATGAAGAAGCTTGCACAGGATAGAGTAGCGTGGAGAGCTGCATCAAACCAGTCTCAGGACTGAAGACCACAACAACAACAACAGAAAACAAAAATTTGTGATGAGTTGAAGTTAGAATTGCGGAGGAGCCTTCAAGAGTACAAACCAGATGATGTTTTTAAAGCAGACGGACTTAGACGTTTTTACAAAATTTTGATTTTCCGAAGCGAAAAATGCTACCGGGCCAACGACTGGAAAATGTAAGACACCGCCATCTTTTTCCAGGTGTAAGCCGTTCTCTGTGGCGTACACTGTGAACAAGAAAGTATGGATGACTTCAGAAGTGTTTTCCAAATGGTTAAATGGTTTTTGACAGGCAAATGATCGTAAAAATCGAAAAGTTGTGTGTTTTCGAACAGTTTCAAGGGCATATAATGCTAACCCTTCGTTAAAATCCGTGACAGTACAATTTTTGCCACCTAACACAACTTAGAACAAGAAACAACCAAGAATACCAAAAAAAACCACAGGTATGAAGTGGTACTGACGATTACAGCCTTATAACTGCCAACATTTTAGACGCTGTGAGAATGCTTGGATGAACCGTGGAGAAACATGAAGGATCAAACGGTCTAAAGTTGTTACCGAACACGTAGCTTTTGGATGACAGACGAAAATGAGCAGATGGTGGGTTTAACACTTATCACGTAAGATCTTAGTTTGATACTGACACTGATTTATAGGAATTTTGATTAAAATTTTTATTATATATACGAGGGTTCGAACTTTAATAGTGGCAACTATTTATTTACAGCTCGTACAAAATGGAGACGTGTTTTAAAGTTTCATTGGCTTTCAAAGCAGTCACCGTCATTGTGTATATCCCGCTGCCAGCGATGTGAAAGTCGTAGGATACTCTTAGCAGTGCCAGTTGTGTTGACAGTTAGAGCGGCGCGGTCTATTGCCCGACGAATTAGTAACAGTTCTGAAGCGAATGCACTGCAGTGTCTCCTTCAGTTTAGAAATGCCAACGTAGTTGCCGCTGCCAACCGACCGCGTGGTGAAGTGATGCTGGGCTGGACTTCAGTTAAGTAATTTTAATGCGACATGGTACCACGGTACTATAGGTTTTAGTTCTTGACGTTGACTGTGCCTCACTCTGACATATTATAGTAATTTTATGCTTCTCATGACGGCTAGATTATTCTAGCCGAAACCTGGCTAAAGATCAGAAAATTATCGCAACTGAGGCGGATCTTTCAATATATTTTCAATTTTTGCTTCTGGTTCACCTATTAAGCAAAGGATGTCATCCATATACCTGAACCAATATAATATGTTGTATTCTTTCGCAACTATCTTTGCGAAAATGATCTGTTCAATGTCATTCACAAAAATCTTTGCTAAGACTCCTGAAACTGGGGACCCCATTGGTTATCCATCTTGTTGTAAATGAAAGCATTATTGAATTGGAATTAATTTTGACCTGTTATGAATTGTACTAACGTGTGTATTTTCTTAATCTGTTCTTCAGCGAGTTTACTATACATTTTCAGATTCTTGTCTATGATTTCTGTTGTTTCTGGTTCTGATATGTTGGAATGCATCTTTCTTTATCAAGTGAGAAGAACGTAGCTGTTTCTTAGATTTTTATATCTTTTATTTGTTGTATTAGCTGTGTAGCGTTTTTAATGGTTCCGTCTTCTTGTACTTTGAAATATTCAGAGAGTAATTTTAACATGTATCCTGCAAGGTTGTAAATAGGGGATTTTATGAATCCAGCGTTGGTCTCACGGGAAGATTCGGTTTGTGGATCTCTAGTTGGCTACAGAGGACAACTTTTTTTTTTCTCCACGTTATTCAGTATGGTGTCTGTATTTTTCAAAGCACTTTTTACTTTTGTCTAGAATCTGTTTGTTGCACCTGATTTTAATTTTGAGGTCATTTTGTGAGACGAATTCTTGCGGTTTTTCAATGCATTGTTCTTTGTCTATCAGTACTACTGTGTTACCCTTCGTTCCTTAGCAGGCAGATGCATAGTACAAACAGATAGAAAATTTGATATTAGATACAAAGAACAAACGAGGGCCTGGAAGTTTGGGATAAACAACTCCACATTTGCATAACACCTAAGAGAACATAACCACAAATCAACCAATAGAGGAAAAGATACGATAATAATTAGATTTGACAGTAAAAAAACACCTCCTAACCCTGCAAGAAAATTACAACATACAGAAAAACCAAAGCAGAAGGGAAAACCATCCTGAATGATCAAGTACACATGTGAGGTGTCAGGCAAATCCAACACCTTCCATGAAAACCCTGACATGATAAGCAAATCCAGTAGTATGTTACATAGCTCCGAAAAAATCGTGACATTAACAATAAGAGTAAAGAGTGAGCAAATGGAATACCACAGACTAACACAAGAATGCCTAAATTCATGCCATACTTTCCCACAGTGAGACAGACGCAGTTCCGAGGGGAGAAACAAGAACAGAAGTCGAGAGCAGAACCGTAAACTTAACTGCTTTTTCGACGTTATTTTACCAGCTAACTAGAAATAGGAAAGCCTTGAACCCCTTCCACTAAATTTAGTTAGTATTAAGATTCTTTTACAGGGAGTGCAGTAGAGCTGACGCTGAAATCATTAAGTATTTGGTTATATCATCGCTAGTCTCACTGAACTCTTCTGAACTCTACATGCCATGTGTGGTCTGGCGTCTCCTTACCAGCAACATGACCCGGCTTCAAACTAGTCAATTCCCTAAAAAACACGCTCAGAGCGTCGTTGCGCGAAAGTGGTAGGGAGACACGATATAGAACAAACAGACCCACGCAAAATGTTAGAAAATGACGATAAGGGACGGACACCCACGTCGCCAGCTAACCGCTACGACCATCCCCCAGCCCATGTTAAAAGCTAGAGACCTCCAGAAGACCAGTATAGATCTTGCGATAACACTAAAAGGACCACACCAGCTGCAAGTTTTAGCGTGAGACTTTTCGCGTCTCTGTTACGTTGCAAACTTTAAAAACATTGCCCCACCACGAAAAGTACAACGTTTCTCATTCGATAGACAGAATTTTTGTAGGCGGAGCATAAGGTTAACATTGAGACCCTGATTGGTCAGATGAAAACACAGCCAGATAGTTTTTTTAAACCAACTTCGGTAAATTGTAGTAAGGAGAAGTTAGGAGAGAGTTGCTTCCGAGACAGCGAGGTGAGCAGAGCTGTGTTGCCCGCCGCCCCCTGATGAACACCGACAAGGTAATGAACGCACGCGCTGCCGCATAACAGCGCAAAAAGCTTCACTCAGAACTGCAGAAGTCTCATCTGTTACACCCCCTTTTTGTGTAATACTAGTGTCGATCGACAATTACAGCTCATGGTGTTCACATTTGCCACTTGAAGTAAAAATCTGAAACGCGATGATTTTTCTGTTATATGGGTATTGAAAAGCCACATCAGCCACTGTAATTTACGACATGTTAGATAAGTAATTAAAGATAATTGAGGGTCACTGTAGACCATTTTGATAGTTTTCTCTTTTGTGAAACCTATTTTAAACCTAGATTATAGACGTGACATGGCATAGGTCATCCTTCGATCCATTGTAGAACTTGGAAACCCACTCAGGGAATATTCGTTCACATTTTTGTTGAACGCAGTTGGTTTTTACCATCCTGTATTGAAACATTTCCTTTTATCAATAGTGCAATTTATAAACAATGTTTTGTGAGTAGAATAAAATTTCCAATGGTATACTTAACTGCTTTTTCGACGTTATTTTACCAGCTAACTAGAAATAGGAAAGCCTTGAACCCCTTCCACTAAATTTAGTTAGTGTTAAGTTTCTTTTACAGGGAGTGCAGTGGAGCTGACGCTGAAATCATTAAGTATTTGGTTATATCATCGCTAGTCTCACTGAACTCTTCTGAATTCTACATGTCATGTGTGGTCTGGCGTCTCTTTACAACAGGTCCCAGGTTCAAACTAGTCAATTCCCTAAAATACTCCCTCAGAGCGTCGTTTCGCGAAAGTGGTAGGGAGACATGATATAGAACAAACAGACACCACCATGAATGTCAGAATATGACAAATCGTTCCATGCAATTTAAACTTGTCAATGATGGGTTTAATTGTTAGGTAAGTTGGCGGTTCTGTTTCAAACTCCCGCCTCCACTGACGTTGCACTTCAACGGCACTATCGAACTTGAAAACCATTTCACAATACATTTTCGTTGCTCGAATGTGAAGCGTGCTCAAAAAATGGTTCAAATGTCTCTGAGCATTATGGGACTTAAATTCTGAGGTCATCAGCCCCTAGATCTTAGAAGTACTTAAACCTAACTAACCGAAGGACGTCACACACATCCATGCGCGAGGCAGGATTCGAACCTGCGACCGTGGCGGTCGCCCGGTTCCAGACTGTAGCGCCTAGAACCGCTCGGCCAACCCGGCCGGCGTGCTCCATCCATCTTGTTTTCTGGATACCGAGATGAAAGTATTAACATCTGTTGAGCCAAAGACCATACTACAGCACACACGTAACTCAATTCGAAAGCCAATATCGATATCACGACAGACGCTGACAAAGAGTCTACACATTTTTCTGGCGGACTCCGTAGATCCCAGGGAAGACGCCTCAGAACAAGAAAAAGACGACTCGCGTACGGGAAAAACAAATTAAGTTGCAGCAAGAAAAGAAGGTTTTATTTACAAAACAAGTATTTTTGTGCTTGCTGTGGAGGATGGCCACAGAAACAAACTTGTTCTTCATCTTCAGCTTGCGGCGTCGGCATGTATAGCCGAGCTATTGTTGTCGGCCTTGGTTTGCTGTCGATTCTGTTAAGAAGAACCCTATCACTGAGCTATTCACAGCAACAGACTCACTGAAGCTCAAAACTTAGCAGGGAGTTCAATGGCAGATGCTTTTAATAGTTTCCATAATGAAACTCTGTGTCGAAATCCGCCAAAAAATCCAAGGACATTCTGATCTTATGTAAAGTACACCAGTGGCAAGACAAGACACTTTCAATATATTCACTCAGTGATAGAAATCGTAATGTTACTGACGACAGAGTTACTAAATACTATTTTCCGAAACTCCTTTACCGTAAAAGACGAAGCAGATATTCCAGAAACTCAGGCGCAACTTGAGTAACTTAGAATTAGATATCCTAGGTGTAGCGAAGCAGCGTAAATCAATAAAGGCAAGTCTTCCGGTTCAGACTGTATGCTAGTTAGGTTCCTATCTGAGTATGCTGGTATAATACCCCCTTTCTTAGCAGTCATATAAAATCGTACGCTAGACCATACATCAGTACCTAATGACTGAAAAGTTGCACATGTCGCACCAATACTTAAGAAAGCAGACAGGAGTAATCCGCAGAATTACAGACCCATATTACTGACCTCGGTTTGCAGCAGAATTTTGGAACATATTTTGTGTTGGAAAATTTTGAATGACCTCGAAGAAAACGATTTATTGACACATAATCAGCATGGATTGAGAAAACATCATTCTTGTGAAGTACAACTAGCTCTTTATTCACACACTGTAATGAATTCTGTCAACAGAGGATCTCAGATGGATTCCACATTTCTAGATTCCTAGGAGGCTTTTGACACTGTTCCTCGCAAGCGATTTCTAATTAAATTGCGTGCCTATGGAGTATTATCTCAGCTGTGCGACTGGATACGTGATTTCCTGTCAGGAAGATCACAGCTTGTAATAATCGACGGAAAGTCATCGAGTAAAATAGAAGTGATATCTGGTGTTCCCCAAGGAAGTTTTACAGACCCCCCTCTGTTCCTAATCTATATAATGGATTTGGAAGACAATTGGAGCACCCTTCTTGTTAGGTTGTTTGTGGGGGTAAGATATCTGAATGGTTTGAAAATTGGCAATTGACTCTAAATAATGAAAAGTACTGTCAGCTAACTTGACCGTGTAAAAGAGCCAAAATATTATTTTCCATGGTAAAATTTACATTTCTGCTATAAGTTTTCAATTTAATTTTTTGTTACGTTGTAGTATTGAAAAATAAACGGCTTACATTCGTTTGTAAAGTACAAAAACACCCTTCTTGTTTAAGAAACCATATTTTGTTGTATGGCCAATAACACGCGACGCTTTCATTAACATCTCTACTTGTCTCAGAACATATTTTATTGCTGCGTGTTGTCTTCGAGAAAATGTTTTTTTCGCCATCAACACAATAATGAATGTTCAAATAAAGATTTCATGCTCTTATATTTTATTTCAAAACAATAAAAGAAGTTTTATGCCAATGTCGGCTTAATTGGCCCCTACTAGCAGCAGTTCCTTTAGTAGTATTTCCGTTCTAGGGTATCCTAAAGTCTATACAATTATGCTCTATCATTCGGCGAAAGTGATGACATATTTACTTGGAGGTCAAAAATTAGCAATCAAATTAAATAAGCAAGGTTTTTACGTCACCGCATACACGAAATGAAGTGATTTCGTGCTACATTAGAGCCACCAAAGCATAGATCCACTCTTGTTAAGAAGAAGAAATAACTACACTAAAAACTACTGCTTTGATAAAATCAAAGTTTTAAGTATTGATTCCCGGTACATGAGTATCGCTTCAACACTTAGACGTAAAGATTTTAGTATCGAATCAGGTTGATCTAAGGAGAATTTTTGTGCGGCATCCTCAAACTAACGACGGTGAGAAAACATTAGGTATTTCTTGATAAGACTAATCTGCCAGATTTAATATTCAAATATCGGACTTTTACAGCAAAATACAGACGTAAGATGATCCTGCGCAGCCTTCAAAATAACCATTACTTGCGTTTTACGACGGTATTTCAATCTAAGATTGATATACTGATCTAACTTACGGCTATAAAGAGAAATAGTTTCTTCCAATCTTCTTTATGATTTATCGTGATTCAATAAACAGTTATCACAAATACTCGTTTAATTTACTCTTAATTACGTCTGGTGATAGTGAATCGTATTTCAGCATTGTATGGATACTTAAACGACGCCCATCTTGAATGGAGCCTGCCTAGTGACAGATCTTCTCGTAAACTGTGAAGTCATTATCTCCTCTTATTAAATAGCTTTCTTAGCGCTAGGACCCTATCATTACACGATCCGCCGCTCTACGGGACATTCTGCCTTTCTAATCGGAAGGTGTCGGCGGCGAAGGAGAATTCCGGACGGAATTAAAACGTCGGAGGCTCGTCGGTCGTACGGTTTTATTGGGGGATCGGGATGAGGGCTAATTTACGAGTTTCGTGCGGCGGATGTTCGTGCGAGATTAGAACAGGAAATATGGAAATGAGGCGACACCCTGGCGCGTGAGGTCTGAGGGACTGCGCTTGGCAGTTGTGACGTTGGGAGGGGAGGGCTGGTGAGAGTGGGAGATGCCAGGGCGGGGAGGGGGGGGGAGCTGTGGGGGCAGGTGACTGCACTGTGTCCCGGTGGCCGAGACCACTGTTTAATGACGATCGCCGGCCGAATATCTAGGTTCTAAGGAAGCTCTTCATTTGTCCGCTCATTCTTGATTCCCACGCGATGAAAGCAACAAATCAACTACGGAATGGGGAAAAGGACAGTATATCATTTTTTCCATTATCGTTTGTTTTGCCTGCGTGCATTAAATCCCTTCCCTTGGAAGAGTTATTGCTTTGCCTGTGTAACATTTACTGCTGTTTAAGCAGAGCGACGATTTAATCAAGAAGTGAGAGATTTGTTTCTGCTTTTGGAATACATTGCATCCATGTGAATTTATCTGGCATTATATAATTGAATCGGTAAAATTCGAAGCATTTTCGAAGAGAAGGACCGAAAATGGCTCAATATGAAACTTCGATCCTATTACATTCATACTTGCAGCTCAGGATGTTTCGAAGAGATTCATTCGATTTCGCCCTGTTACATGTTCTAGATGAACGAATATGGAAGGTTGACATGACTTAACTTACGCATATTAACTAAAAGTTTCACACATTGAGAGCCCGTACTACGTAATGGCTGACGAAGTGGGAAGATCGTAGGAGTGTTCCAGAAATTGCGAAAAGAAATTATATGGAGAATATGAAATGGAATGAGGCAAGCTTACTCCACAGGCACGCAGTCGTTGATTGATAATGCAAATAACAACCATTGAGAGACAGTAACTGTTCAATTATTGATGATATTGCAACTGTATCTACACCTGTACACCTCAAGCCACCAGCGTAGAACTGTCACTTCCCCCTTTCATGATTCAGTCTTAAATGATGCGCGGAATAAGTGAATGTTAATAAGAGTCCGTACGTCCTCGAATCTCTCTAATTTTATCTGATTGATGTTATGATGTAACTGGATAGTCACATCTCGCTGAGTGACGATAAATAGATCTATTGCAGCTATATTATCCGAAATTTTCCAGCTGGAGGAACAGGCGTTGTGAAGTGTGGAGTATGAACTTGTTAAATGCCCCAGCGCCGCAACCTTGTGAGAAATACCAGCTGCAAGCTTTAAGCTTTTGGAGCGAATTTCCGGAAGGTTTCCCCGAATGCCCTCCAAAGACAGTAAACCCACCGGAGGTGGCGGTGCTCCCAGGCCGTGTGTGGCGTCCCCGCACTCCAACCGCGTGCTGATATTGTCGACGCCGTAGAGCTGCTACTGCCACAGCTCTCGCAGCGGAATTGATACACGATGCGCGATGGCGTAGGTCCCCGTTGCCGAACGGAAGACAGTAATGCGAACTCTTACGATGGAAGATTCTTCTGATTTAAGATTGAATGATTCATTGCCCGGATATGCAGTAGTTGTTAAATCTTATCCGCATCGTACACACCACCAATTTCGAGGAAACATTGTAATTATCAGTCTTCTCGTACGTTTTTGGCTTGTTGCTATGGAGTTGTTGAACCTGTATGAAGCGAGATCCACAGATACTCTTTGATCACGACTGAGTGAACCTACGCCGTAACGTTAAAAGAAATGTTCAGAAGTTCTCTTTTCAATTAATGAAGTAGATATTTCGATATTCAGATTAAATTGTCCCTGCTGAACAGTCGTTGGTTAACTATAATTGATTAAATCACTTAATAATGTAGTCCATGCTTGATATTTCACTTGGAACGAACAGTTTATTGTTCCTTGACCACTAAATACTTTATAGCTTTCGCACCACACGCACACGCAGTTGGTTGGTAAAGTCAGTTCTATTAAAATTAAGTTTCTTGACAATTACGACAACTTGACTCTTCAGCGTAATTGTATTATCTTCGTGAAGTCGTGGAATTCTGTCCAACTCTAGACTAATTGAGTGTAGTCCTTTGATATACTATCCACTCTTCTTTTAGTTCCAACTGTTTGAAAGTCAAGTCCAATATTCACTAGTTTCGTCAATAAAGTTCAATTAATCCGTTATGCACGGTTAAACGCGTCTATCAGTTCCTGTCTCTGCTTAGAAAATCAGTTTCCGAAGTTAGTTAATCACGTCACGCAAGAAACACTTCTGAGCGCAAAACAATCTCGTCGCGTTCCGTACTCTCAATAACTAAGACAAGAATTGTTCTCGCACGTCTTTACAGGACGAGAGCCAGCAGGCGATTTCTTCTGTAAAAGAGTATTGTAGGCGCATTGAAATTCTTCGTTGCGCTTACAATTCTCTTCCACATAAAACTTATCTCTGACTAACATCACCGCGGACTTAGCTTTCCAGATATTAATTGCAATTATCACTTGGATATTTGTCCATTAATTAAATCTGAGGTTTCTTCCTCCTCCTTTCACAACAAAATCTCTCAGTGATGTATATTGTTGTTGTTATCAAAACTTCTTGGTGTTAGCTTACCGACAGATATGTCGTATTTGCCAAGATAACTCTTCCCTACTTCATATTATGATGTTGTTGTTGTTGTGGTCTTCCGTCCTGAGACTGGTTTGATGCAGCACTCCATGCTAATCTATCCTGTGCAAGTTCCTTCTTCTGCCAGTACCTACTGCAACCTATATCCTTCTGAATCTGCTTAGTGTATTCATCTCTTGGTCTCCCTCTACGACTTTTACCGTCCACGCTGCCCTCCAATGATAAATTTGCGATCCGTTGGTGCCTCAGGACATGTCCTACCAACCGATCCCTTCTTCTAGTCAAGTTGTGCCACAAACGTCACTACTCCCCAATCCTATTCAATACCTCCTCATTAGTTACGTGGTCTACCCATCTAATCTTCAACATTCTTCTGTAGCACCACATTTCTGAAGCTTCTATTCTCTTCTTGTCCAAATTATTTATCGTCCATATTTCACTTCCATACATGGTTATACTCCATACGATTACTTTAAGAAACGACTTCCTGACACTTAAATCTATACTCCATGTTAACAAAGTTTTCTTCTTCAGAAACGCTTTCCTTGCCATTGCCAGTCTACGTTTTATATCTTCTCTACTTCGACCATCATCAGTTATTTTGCTCCCCAAATAGCAAAACTCCTTTACTACTTTAAGTGTTTCATTTCCTAATCTAATTCCCTCAGCATCACCCGACTTAATTCGACTACATTCCATTATTCTTGTTTTGCTTTTGTTGATGTTCATCTTATATCTTCCTTTCAAGACACTGTCCATTCCATTCAACTGCTCCTCCAAGTCCTTTGCTGTCTCTGACTGTCTTAATTGTCTTTAAGGGGGTCGTTGGGGTGTTATAGCCGGACTACCGCAAATCGGCTTTTCAGGGCTGTGCTGACTACGAATGGTCTGGGGGTGGGGGGGGGGGGGAGGGGGTGCCATAAATGAACAAGGACATTTCACTTTTCTAGAAGCATCGACAGGGGATCTCAAGTTGATTCCGTATTTCTAGATTTCCGGAAAGCTTTTGACACCGTTCCTCACAAGCGACTTCTAATCAAGCTGCGGGCCTACGGGGTATAATCTGAGTTGTGCGACTGGATTTGTGATTTCCTGTCAGGAAGGTCGCAGTTCGTATTAATAGACGGCAAACTGAAGTGATATCAGGTGTTCCACAGGGAAGCGTCCTGGGACCTCTGCTGTTCCTGATCTATATAAATGACCTGGGTGACAATCTGAGCAGTTCTCTTAGGTTGTTCGCAGATGATGCTGTAATTTACCGTCTAGTAAGTCATCCGTAGACCAGTATCAGTTGCAAAGCGATTTAGAAAAGATTGCTGTATGGTGTGGCAGGTGGCAGTTGACGCTAAATAACGAAAAGTGTGAGGAGATCCACATGAGTTCCAAAAGAAATCCGCTGGAATTCGATTACTAAATAAATAGTACAATTCTCAAGGCTGTAAATTCAACTAAGTACCTGGGTGTTAAAATTACGAACAACTTCAGTTGGAAAGTCCACATAGATAATATTGTGGGGAAGGCGAGCCAAAGGTTGCGTTTCATTGGCAGGACACTTAGAAGATGCAACAAGTCCACTAAAGAGACAGCTTACACTACATGCTGCGGGGTGTGGGATCCTTACCAGGTGGGATTGACGGAGGACATCGAAAGGGTGCAAAAAAGGGCAGCTCGTTTTGTATTATCACGTAATAGGGGAGAGAGTGTGGCAGATATGATACGCGAATTGGGATGGAAGTCATTACAGCAAAGACGTTTTTCGTCGCGGCGAGATCTATTTACGAAATTTCAGTCACCAACTTTCTCTTCCGAATGTGAAAATATTTTGTTGAGCCCAACCTACATAGGTAGGAATGATCATCAAAATAAAATAAGAGAAATCAGAGCTCGAACAGAAAGGTTTGGGTGTTCGTTTTTCCCGCGCGCTGTTAGGGAGTGGAATAGTAGAGAGATAGTGTGATTGTGGTTCGATGAACCCTCTGCCAAGCACTTAAATGTGAATTGCAGAGTAGTCATGTAGATGTAGATGTAGATAGATAAGCAGATAATGAGCCACCGCCCACCGCCATTTTACCGCACACACCGTGGGAAACGAGCTTCGTGAGAGCCCGTCCAGTGAAAACTTCTAATCAGTTTGCAGAAGTACAACAAGCGCTTGTGCAAAAAATTCTGCTTAATTCCTCTGCATTTTACACGGTGCGGAGAAATTCTCGGTTAAAATACGACGACAGAACTCGCATAGCCTCCCCTCCAGCTGGTGAAGTTTAGGAGTGGAGTGGAAGATAAACAGAAAAGAACTTTGTATGCACCGTTTGGGATCGCAGGGGCGATGTTTCGTCGCGGAGATATCGAGAGGCTCAAATGGCTCTGAGCACTATGGGACTCAACTGCTGTGGTCATCAGTCACCTAGAACTTAGAACTACTTAAACCTAACTAACCTAAGGACATCACACACATCCATGCCCGAGGCAGGATTCGAACCTGCGACCGTAGCAGCCCCACGGTTGCTGACTGCGCGCCTAGAACCGCGAGACAACCGCGGCCGGCATATCGAGAGGTGTTCGGTCCAGCCTGACGCTTCATTCCTTGCTTGTTTGATTAAGTGTCACGTTTAACTTTTCCTTTGCGCATCTTACAGTTTGCGAATTTATTAAGCATCCTGTGTTTGCTTTTAACAGTACTTTTTTTGTAGTTGGATGGTGAGCCGATTCCCTCCAGTACTATTGCATTTGCAAGCTGCTCAGACTTTAAGAAGTCATTTGATTGTTAAGTAGCAGTCTTCCTCGTAGCATTCAAGTGCCTTCACCATCTACACAGTGCTTTCAAAACAGACAGGAATTTTGTCTCAGTATTGATTAATGTAATTCTGACACAATTCTTTACATAGTGAATTCTCACTGTATACTACATTGACCTGTGGATAATTTTTTAAGGTTCAATGAATTAACCGTTACTTTTAATGAATATTATTATTTTTTATATTACAACTATATAATGAGGCGACCTTTTTTCTCTTAATAAATATCAGCAGTGGGTTTTCTGCGACTACACTGTGCACTCGCTGTGCCGGCGTTTCGGTGTAGAACAGGTGCCATTACTAGGAATGTTTTTCATTAACCAGGAAAGTTAATTGTTTCATTTATAATTTATGAAACTTTTCTTAGTTTATTTTTGGCAATTAAATTTCACCCACATTCACTCCGAGCAGCGTGAGTGGTTATCATATCTAATGTTATTCTGTCGTGTTGTAAACCCACAAGGTGTAGAATAGCTTGTAGCTTTGAGAGTTAGTCACGACTAACTCAACATGTTACAAGCTATTCCACGCCTTGTGGGTTTACAACAGCACAGAATAACATTAGCTATGATAATGCATGATTTTGAGTTCGCAGGTGTGGTAAGCAGTTTGCACTCACTATTGCACAACTACAGTCGTCTCACACAAACCACACCGAACAATACGCTTAAGATCCACACTGCAGTATATGCAATGTATTAGTACATCCAACGAGGAACGAACGCTTGCGGTATTTTAACTGTGAATCGCACCGTGCTGCATGAATCTGTGGCGTTCTGTGAATGTTGTGTGGAGATGGAATGTGTTAACATTTATAGGGAGCGCCAGACACTTCACGTAGTTGTTTGGTTTCACATTCGCTTGCTTCACCAACTCACAACCACACTGTCACATTCCAACATAACCTACATAGAGGCGACAAAAGTCACGGGATAGCAATATGCCGATATACAGATCGAGGTAGTATCGCGTACACAACGTATAAAACAGAAATGGTATAAAAGGGGCAGTCCGCTGGCGGAGTTGTCATTTTTACTCAGATCGTTTCTGTGACAAGGTTTCCGACGTCATTATGGCCGCAAAACAAGAATCAACAGACTTTGAATGGTAGGTGGAGCTAGACGCATGCGACATTTCATTTCGGAAATCGTTAGGGAATTCAATATTCCGAAACCACATTGTCAAGACCGTGCCGAGAACACCAAATTTCAGGTATCACCTCTCACCATGGACAAGGCAGTGCCCGACGGCGCTCACCTAACGACCGAGACATCGACTTTCGCTTAGAGCTGTCAGTGCTAAGGGCAAAGCACACTACATGAGATAACAGCAGAAATCAATGTGGGACATAGGAAGAATGGGTTCTTTAAGACAGTGTGACGAATTTGGCTCTATGGCGAGTGCGTTTGCTAGCAGCACGACATCGGCTGCATTGCCTCTTCGGTGATCGTACCCACATCGATTGGACCCTATGACTGGAAAACCGTGCCCTGGCCAGATGAGCCCCGATTTCAGTTGGTAGGAACTGATGGTGAGGTTCGGTTGTGGCGCAGACCCAACGAAACCATGGACACAAGTTGTCAACAAGGCAACGTGCAAGCTGACGATGGTTCCATAATGGTGTGGGCTGTGTTTACATGTATTGTACTGGGTCCTCTGGCGCAACTGAAACGATCAGTGACTTGAAATGGTGATGTTGGCCTACTTTCAGCCGTTCGTGGACTCCATGTTCCCAAACTACGATGGAATTTTTGTGGATGAAAACGCCCCATGTCATCATGCCATAGTTGTTCGAGATTAGTTTGAAGAACGTTTTGGAAAATTAAGACGAATGTTTTGGCCATCCAGATCCCCAGACGTGAATGCCACGGAGCAGTTCGTGCACAAGATCCTACTCGGGCTACACATGCAACTGTGGACTGCAGCATGGCGTAATATTTCCGCAGGGGATTTCCAGCGACTTGTTGAGTCCATGGCACATGGAGTTGCTGCACTTCGGCGGGCAAAAGAAAGTCCGACACGATATTAGGAGGTATCCCTTGACTTTTGTCAACTCAATGTCGGCTGGCGTAGTGATTAACACACTGGACTCACACTCGGGAGAACGACGGTTCAAATCCCCATCTAAGGCACCGCTTAAGACAAATACCAGTACGGATCCTTCAAATATTTCTTGGCCGATTTCTTTCACCATCCTTCCCTACTCGGAGCTTGTGCTCCGTCTCTAATGATCTCGTTGTCGAAGGGACGTTAGGCACTAACATTTCTTCCTTTGCTAACCAAGTCCTCCTGCTAACCTATAGATCAATCTTACACTACAACCAGGTTTCACACTCTCTGTTTTCACCAACGAACAAACAGACTGCTTTCGAAAAGCCGTGTATCCCAGCAAGAGGACCAGGCTCCGCAGAAGTGTCCCAACCCCCTGATGCAGAAAGTATCTCTTTCGTCGTCCACCTGTGGAGTTGCCTGAGCATCTCCGCAAATATTAAAACAATCTGTAACGAAACGCACTGCTCCTCTTTGGATCTGCTGTTTTTCCTCTATTAATTTCACATGGTATGGCCGAACAGTACTCGAAGATCTTATAGATTACCTCCTTCATGGGTGGACTACACTTCCTGAGAATTCTTCCAATGGATGTCTGACATCTCATTTCTCATGATTTTTTTTTTATGTGGTCATTCAATAGTGGATCTATGTGTACACATATTCCCAGATATTTAATGGTTGTGACTGCTTCCAGTTGTTCTTCGGCCACCATGTATTCACATAATAACGGGTACTTTCTGCTTATTTTGGAGCAATACGTTATCTTTGTTTATAACGTGAGTCATCTCCCAAGCTCTGCAACAAGTGTTGATCCTCTGCAGTTTTTCTGCATTTCATACACGAGAGCGCAGTGAAAAGTAATGCCACCGAACTTTTTGTGTGAAAACACTTAAAGCTTTTTAAATAACACAAATTTAATTAACATTCTACATCTCTATTCCGTAAGTCTAAATATTTATTTTTCAACGTAGTCAAGCTGGCGTCGAACGCATGTCTCTGAACGAGAGACCAGTTTGTAGATACCGTCACTATACAATATTATACTTTGGTGATGGAGCCACAACTTCACCTCCTCTTGCACCGCTACATAACTGTCAATTTTAAGCCCCCGAAGGTTTTCTTCAAAATTTGGAAACAGATGAAAATCGGGCCCAGTCGAGACTGTGTGGAGTATGATCGACGTCAGTGACCCAAGGCGTCGGATTGCTGCAGATGTCGCAACGCTCGTGTGTGGTCTCGCATTATCGTATTGAAGGAGAGGGTGCTCCATGTGAGGAAGAACTCTTCAATTTCGCAACTCGATTACAGTACGCTGTTTTTCACGCACTGACACAGTTACGTCACACAGTGCCGTGTTACACGCTACAAATCGCAGCCCTATAAGCCGTCGGCACACGGACCGTGCATCCGAATGCTAAGCGTTGAGTGTGGCGAGTTTCTGACGTCCCAGCGTGGAATAGCATGTTCGGGGGTCTTTCCGGACTTGCAGGGCAATATCTAGCATGTCAGATATTCTGAGCGTTGACCAATGAGATGGCACAACGTCACAAACACGTCACACGCACGCCTTCTCTCTTCAGTACAGAGTTGTGAGGCGCCATTCATTTGAAGCCTATACGTATATATGCCGTTTCTCAGCACCAGCAAATTGAGAATCACTGAAAAACCCATTTCCAGGTGTGTGATTCGTTCCGATAAAATAATGAGAAACATAATATTCGTGGCAAAAGGATTACTGAACTTGCGTATTGTGAGAGTATGGTATTCGAAGGTTTCCGCACGCTGAAGATCCACCCAAAAAGCATTGTTCTGGATAGAATTTGTTATAATTAAATTTCAGCTGGTAACATATCTACGAGTAAGGTTTTCAGCAAGTGGTAACATGCTGTGATTAGACATAAGGAGTGTGTTGCTGGTTTAGCGTAGTGAGCAGGGTCACTGATCTGGAGCGAGTGGCATGTTAGGGCCCTGGCTCGCCTCTCGACAGTCTCAAACTTTTTTACCTAACATTTACGTTTTTATTAGGTTCTGATCTTTATTATTAGTTTAATATAAGTATATACTATAATATCTAAAGCTATGTAAATATAAGTTCACCTTTTTTTGAGGGGTGACTTTGTTCGATTGGCTTAATCTACAGGACAGCGTGCGCTACTAGTATAAAGATATTTTGCTCGTTTTGCTTTTACGGTTCGTAATTCTTATGTTGCAAAGATTCTGCTACTGGGTAGGAACACTGTTCAAGTAAGACTGACCTTGGGGTTTTACTAAAATGTGGGAATGATGAAATAATGCTTATCTTATGTGGAGAACTATTGTAAATTTGTATCACACCGTTTGTAATGGAACTTTTATAAGCCCGTGTCCTTATTGGTTGGACGTGGTACTTTCCTTTTCGTGGACGATGGAGAAATGTGAGTTTTAACCGAGCTAACGTGGGACTTTTACGAGCGCCCGTTTAGTAAACAGTGTGATTTACGAACTAGAAACATACCGCAACTGCCGCTGGAGTGCGTTGTGATCGCGTATCCAACGTTGGGGCCCACGTACCGCAATCACAAGCCGCATCATTTCTGAGTTGAACTTAGCACGTTCAACACTGGCGTTCGACAGCGCGGTCCGTGTGCCGACGGCTTTAGCGGCAATGGGCTGCAGACATGTAGACGTGACGAATATAGATGTAGAATGCTAGTAATCTTCGTTTTATTCAAAAAGCGTTAAGAGTTTTCACATACAATATTCGGAGGCAATACTTTTCTGCACGCCCCCAGAACGGCGTCGTGGAGCTTCCGATATTATTCTCTTTATCAAATTTTTCAAATGGCTCTGAGAACTATGGGACCTAACTTCTGAAGTCATCAGTCCCCTAGAACTTAGAACTAATTAAACCTAACTAACCTAAGGACATCACACACATCCATGCCCGAGGCAGGATTTGAACCTGTGACCGTAGCGGTCGCGCGGTTCCAGACTGTAGCGTCTAGAACCGCTCGGCCATTTCGGCAGGCTTTCTCTTTATCATTTATGTGTACTGAGCTCTGTAATGGTCCTATAACACTCGTTTAGGGTATACTTGAAACGTTAAGAATGTTATGCCGTGTTTCTGTTTGCAAGAAGCTCTTCACATCAGTCACAAAGCTGGTCTCATGATCCGTACACTCGTGTTTTGTTCACTAGGCAACAGTAAGGACCGCCATCGAACACTTTTCGGAATCAAAGAACACAGCACCAATCAGGGCGCCATGTCCACTGCCTTCAAGGCCTCGTGAGCGAACAGAGCGAGTTGTATTTCGCAACTGTAATAACGAGGTAAACGTAGAAAATCTGTTCATAATTTGGAATACCTTTCTTTGTTCACTGTCTGACTTAACGATGATGCCTGACGTTTCCTGGCGAAACATGTACAGGCAATAAATGTACCTACATCTTTTTTACGTAGTGGTTCATCATTACCTGTTTATCCAGTCGCTCTAAAACAATTTCTTGTATACATGAACCACTGACTGGCTGATAGTTTGCAACACCGAATTGTTAATCTTTCCAGGATGGAACAGGATAACGGAATTACCTCATGAATATCTGTTACAAATAAAAGTCTGACCGGGATAAGATACGTTCAATGAGATAAAAGAGAAAAGGGGCTTGAACGCATTAGTTCGCTTCCTGAGGCATCATTTCAAGCGTGTTCGAACTTCGGTGAAAACAGCTCTAGACTCGCTGCGGTGTAACCTGATTCAGACTTTGGCACCAAGCAACACGTGGAGACTAGATTTTACGGTATTGGTACATATCCAGCTGTCGAGAGATACGAAAATCAGAACTATATTTGAAGCCAAAATTATGGGGAGGAAATGTCCGTATGATGAACTCCGCTATTTCTAATCGTTCTTCAGAAGAAAAACCATCTGATGAGAGTAGGACAACTCTACCACATCTGTAATTACGATAGTAAAAGAACATAAAGTACAGATTGAACCTGTACGGTACACCTCATCGGAACCATCAATGGCTTATAAGCTCGGTGGATTCATTGCCATACGGCTGAGTTAGCCCCTCTTTTAACCTCAGTCTACCATAGATCCCTCTGACAAACAAGGTAGCATGAATGATAACCGGTTTGTTTGACACGTCGGAGTGCCACGGAGATGCTGGGGAAATAGAACTGGTAGACACTTGAAGATAGACGTAAACCATTTTGATAAGCCTACTTACAAAGTTTCAAGAACTTTTTCTTTAATGTTGACACTAGGAATATACTATCACTGCCTACATATCTTTCCCATAGGGATCGTGAGATCAAAAGTCGATTAATTACATCACATACGGAGGCATCTAAACAATCACTCTTCACGAGCTCCGTATGTGAATGGAACGGAAAAGACCCTGACAGCTGGTACAATGAAACGTACCCTCTGCCATGAACTTCACAGTGGTTTGCAGAGTTTGGATGTAGATGTAGACAGGAAAAATGGGAGTAGATTCTGAAGACATAGGAGATTCAGTGTTAGAGTCAGTGTTTAACAGAGCCTTGGAACACGTGAGACGGAATTTTTAAAATCATTGGAAGCAGTAGCAACCAAAAAACTATTAAAGTTGATGTGTAGAATCTATTAGATTGGCGACATACCATTAGACTTCCGGAAAAATATCGTCTACACAGTTCTGCACACAGCGAGAGCAGATAACTGTGAGAACTATCGAGCATCCACGTTGCTGACAAGAGTAAAACACACAACTGTTCAGCAATGTAAAATGGTGCAAGATGTTCAATACTCTCATAAAAAATAGGAGTAAGCTATAGGGAAAGACGGGTAACCCATATTAATATTATAAATGTGAAAGTAACTCTGTCTGTTACGCTTTGACAGATTAACCGCTGAACCGATTTTCATGAAATTTGATATGGAGGTATCCTGAAAGATGAGGAGCAACATAAGCTGCTTTAGGAAGTGTATACTACAGCATATTATCTGATTTGAAGAATATAACACACACTATGGAGACATAAGTAATCTTTGAAAAAGCTAATTACTTCTTGACTTTTGAACTTTATATATGTGAATATATATATATATATATATATATATATATATATATATATATATATATATATATATATATATATATATACGATTGAACATAATGAACACAATGCTTAAACAATGCTCAAGGTATTTAATCGGTACTCCCATACTAATATCAGTCACAAGCCCGTCTGATTTTGGCCGCTTTTACAGCTTCTGAGACGCTTAAACACTCACAACGGCGGCACTAGTTAAATGTTTTACTATAAGCAGAGAGGCGTCATGCGTTCAAGGGGAGAACGTTGGAGGCTTTTAGCATGGCTCCACTTGGTTACAATAGGCGATCAAACCAGTTGGTAACAGGCAGACTCATGAGGACACCTGAAGTTACTGCAATTATGAATGTTATAAAATCTGTGACGCACTGAACTAAAAATTACTTACCTTCTTTTTTTGTCAATTTAACGCTATTTAATAATTTTAGAAACTCCACATTTTACTTTAGCTCTGTCACCATCACTCATCACAGCAAAACCACTGACATGCGTCAAGATCTCTTATACAAAATGTAAAAGAACCAAAGTTGGAGAAGTAAGACTATAACACCAAGAACGAAGCTAAGCTGTAGGCCCTCCTGTAACAGGCTGGGTAAGTTAGTTCAAAGGTCGAAAGAAGACAACGGGATTACACCTCCAACAGAACCACATCTATTAAAATGGTGGTGTTGGAAACAATCTTCCGATTGTGACAGCTTTAATATGTGTCTCCGAGGTCCTGTCAGCGTCCAGCGTAACAAGTGTGGCCGTATTAACGCCTGTTTGGGGCTGATGAATGTGCCGGCAAATTGTACGACGAATACTAACAATTACAGTGATTTACTTCTCCAGAAGCAAAGATAGAGCGCCAGAGTGGATCAATGTGGTACGGTGACCCAAAGTTTCAACTTGTAGTCAGACAGCTTCTACTGTGTTTAAGTAGGTACATTGTTAGTATTATGTAACAGTTCATCAGGCTCTTCCTCTTCCAAGGAAATGACTTTGCAGGGAAGTAGTTCTCAGACAATAAAACCGATTTCCAATGTGAAGGCGTTGTTCCTGGAGGTACGGTAGCCTCGCAGTTAAGAGGAATGCTAGTGTCTTAAACTCAATAACACGCAAATAAACGCCAAGTTTCGATTCTCTACGACAAATAAGTCAGCGGGCAATTTTTCGCATGTAATGTCCCGTGGTCGGCACTGTGTTACCTTGGACGGAAGACGGTGACATCATTTATAGTATATGTTCGTAGTGACACCTGAAAGTAAAGCGGAGTTTGAAGTTATGTCTCGAGTCTAAACACTGGTGTGAAAGTATTAAAATTGGTGAGCCAGCTAGTTAGTTACCCGTCAAGAATCCGGGCTGTTTACACTCTGTTGGATATGCTGTAAGGATTATCTAAAAATCAACAGGCGCAAAAAGTACAGCACGTGTTATTTGCTAATTTTGGTGTATTCGGCCTTACACCTTGTGAATTTCCATCGTGTGTAAAAAAGGAAGAACACAGTCCAATAAACGTGGGCTTTACAGTTTCGTACGCAAACACTTGCCAAATTTTGGTATTAACTTTGTTTAATACTTTGATGGGGTCAGAATGCTTGCATTCAAATTGTATACTTGGAATGGTACACTGAGTTGTCAGACTGTTCACCGATTTTTAACTTTGGCTCAGTGCAGTTAAGCGTTTTGACTACCAATTTTGGTGGTTATGACTGATATTTATTCCTGCAGTCGAATGGGATAATGTACGAATTTTGAGAATTTATGAAGTATTCAACTTGCGGCGTAAATTCTTCGATCACGAAGAGTTTAAGGTCGTGTCATGGCGGATAGCTCATTGATTGTGTGTGTGTGTGTGTGTGTGTGTGTGTGTGTGTGTGTGTGGGTGTGTGTGTGTGTGTGTGTGTGTGTGTGTGTGTAAGTGACCAGCCACTCTCGCTATGTGAGTGGTCATTTTAGTATTTTTTATTCTATTATAGCCAGGTTTTGAGAATATTTTAGAACAAAAACCAGTCAGGCACAGCAACAGGTTATGATATTTTTTTAATAAAGACAGTCTCGGTTGCAGGATTGTTATTATTACTACCACTTACGCGTTTCGGCCTTGTAAGGCATCGTCAGAGTATCTGAAGAGAAAATTTTAATGTAACAAGCGGTAACGTATAGAATTATGACTCTAAATTGTGCAGTCAAGCATACACGGATAATAATGTGTGTCTAAACTCACGTAAAAACGTAGAAGAAGTAACTTCATTCGTCAGCTGCCACAAAAGAGCATAAAATAAAAATAAAAATCATCTGGATAAGGCATCAACTAGTCTAAATTCTTATCGGAAATGAAAAGAATCTAAAAGGGAACGACAATTTAAAAAAAAGTTAATGAGAGCCAGTAAGATTGTAAAACAAAAAACTTGAACATTTACACATCTTACATGTGCTAAGACCGGATCAGCGTAGTGTACACCGAGTACATAGTTCTTTTCGTTTCATATAAGACTGTACGATTTAGAATCATGCTTCATTACGTTACCGTTCATTATATTCAATTTTTTTTTCTGTTCTCTTCAGACAGGTGATGATACCTCACAAGGGCGAAACGCGTAAAGGGTAGTAATAAAAACAATATTGCCACTGATACTGCCTTTATTCAAGAAAAACGAAGTGTCTTTGGCGACTTATTAACCACACCTCCGCAGCGTTCCTCTTTCCATTTGAAACTGTTCTTGCGAGGTACAAAAATTCTCGTGGAGATGCGATACATGTGCGTGACACAGAGATATACAAAGGAAATTCTAGCTCAGCAGCGTGCACCATTCGTTACAGTACGAGTCCTCGTGTGTCAAAACGTTTTCATAATCGAGCATTAGTAAACATAAAATAAATATTCGGTGACACTGCCCACTGCCCCTGGAACCTGTTCTCTGTCACTGGCCCAGGGCAGTTAAGGGAAGAGTGGTGGTCGTTGCCGACTATTAGATGGATATGAGGCACTCCCGAGCGGCTGCTCCGCCTAAGCGTCCGTCACATAGGTTCGCTGTGTAAAGCACGTCACTGGCCAACACAGCCAGAAGGACACTCGCATTCTTTCTTGCATGCCACCTACCAGCTGAGTTAGAAGTGAGTTCGTAACTAATAAATTGTTGTCATAGTCCACACCTGCCTCCGTAAATGTTTAGCAGTTACAAATCTGGTCTTGAGATCTCTGTTCTAACATTAGTAATCTGTTCGAAGCCTGCCGATGTCACCAACTGTCTTCTAAGCTTAAACACTCCACCCAAAAAGTTCCGAGACTAATTTTATTTCAGTGCAGTGACTTCAGTAAGAGCTGGAACTAACAATGACTAAACAACTGACGTACAACTGAGAATGTATGAAATGTCCGACCTGCGGCATAAGTCATTTGGTCGCGAAGAGTTTACATCTACATCTACATCCGTACTCCGCAAGCCACCTGACGGTGTGTGGCGGAGGGTACCCTGAGTACCTCTATCGGTTCTCCCTTCTATTCCAGTCTCGTATTGTACGTGGAAAGAAGGATTGTCGGTATGCTTCTGTGTGGGCTCTAATCTCTCTGATTTTATCCTCATGGTCTCTTCGCGAGATATACGTAGGAGGGAGCAATATACTGCTTGACTCTTCGGTGAAGGTATGTTCTCGAAACTTTAACAAAAGCCCGTACCGAGCTACTGAGCGTCTCTCCTGCAGAGTCTTCCACTGGAGTTTATCTATCATCTCCGTAACGCTTTCGCAATTACTAAATGATCCTGTAACGAAGCGCGCTGCTCTCCGTTGGATCTTCTCTATCTCTTCTATCAACCCTACCTGGTGCGGATCCCACACTGCTGAGCAGTATTCAAGCATTGGGCGAACAAGCGTACTGTAACCTACTTCCTTTGTTGTCGGATTGCATTTCCTTAGGATTCTTCCAATGAATCTCAGTCTGGCATCTGCTTTACCGACGATCAACTTCATATGATCATTCCATTTTAAATCACTCCTAATGCGTACTCCCAGATAATTTATGGAATTAACTGCTTCCAGTTGCTGACCTGCTATTTTGTAGCTAAATGATAAGGGACCTATCTTTCTATGTATTCGCATCACATTACACTTCGCTACATTGAGATTCAATTGCCATTCCGTGCACCATGCGTCAATTCGCTGCAGATCCTCCTGCATTTCAGTACAATTTTCCATTGTTGCAACCTTTCGATGCACCACAGCATCATCTGCAAAAAGCCTCAGTGAACTTCCGATGTCATCCACCAGGTCATTTATGTATATTGTGAATAGCAACGGTCCTATGACACTCCCCTGCGGCACACCTGAAATCACTCTTACTTCGGAAGACTTCTCTCCATTGAGAATGACGTGCTGCGTTCTGTTATCTAGGAACTCCTCAATCCAATCACACAATTGATCTGATAGTCCGTATGCTCTTACTTTGTTCATTAAACGACTGTGGGGAACTGTGTCAAACGCCTTGCGGAAGTCAAGAAACACGGCATCTACCTGTGAACCCATGTCTAAGGCCCTCTGAGTCTCGTGGACGAATAGCGCGAGCTGGGTTTCACACGATCGTCTTTTTCGAAACCCATGCTGATTCCTACAGAGTAGATTTCTAGTCTCCAGAAAAGACATTATACTCGAACATAATACGTGTTCCAAAATTCTACAACTGATCGACGTTAGAGATATAGGTCTATAGTTCTGCACATCTGTTCGACGTCCCTTCTTGAGAACGGGGATGACCTGTGCCCTTTTCCAATCCTTTGGAACGCTTCGCTCTTCTAGAGACCTACGGTACACCGCTGCAAGAAGGGGGGCAAGTTCCTTCGCGTACTCTGTGTAAAATCGAACTGGTATCCCATCAGGACCAGCGGTCTTGTCTTGTGGGGTAGCTCACTGATTGTGTGTGTGTGTGTGTGTGTGTGTGTGTGTAAGCGTATCTCGCTAAATTATGAGTGGTCATTTTAGCCTTTGTTGTGCTGTTATACATGGGTTTTGAGAACTTTTTAGGGAAAAAGAAACAAGTTTTTCAGTTGCTACATGGTTCTGAAGGCGCGAAATTGGTAAACACTGACAGACTTTGTTTTCCAGTTTTGAAATTTTGAAAGTTTTTGTTGTATCCTGCCTACTCGTCAAATATGGGGCGCCTAGGACACCTGCTTCTCGGATCGCTAGACAAGAATTCAAGCAAATCGTATGAATGAAGTTTATTGCAGAAGGAAACTATTACAATACTTAATTGTGAAATACAGATGTATCGCGGGCAAAGCGAGACGAACAAAATAAGAAATCTCTTCAGTATACAGGGTGTTACAAAAAGGTACGGCCAAACTTTCAGGAAACATTCCTCACACACAAAGAAAGAAAAGATGTTGTGTGGACATGTGTCCAGAAACGCTTAATTTCTATGTCAGAGCTCATTTTAGTTCCGTCAGTATGTAATGTACTTTCTCGATTCACCGCCATGATTTCATACGGGATACTCTACCTGTGCCGCTAGAACATGTGCCTTTACAAGTAAGACACAACATGTGGTTCATGCACGATGGAGCTCCTGCACATTTCAGTCGAAGTGTACGTACGCTTCTCAACAACAGGTTCGGTGACCGATGGATTGGTAGAGGCGGATCAATTCCATTCTTGTCTACACAACCCCGGTACCAAATGTAGAGACTCTTCGTGCTCGTATTGTGGACGGCTGTGATACAATACGCCATTCTCCAGGGCTACATCAGCGCATCAGGGATTCCATGCGACGGGGGGTGGATGGAGGAATGTTTGCTGAAAGTTAGACCGTACCTTTTTGTAACACCCTGTATATAATGCTGCATAGTAGAAGCGAAATGACTAGTCTTGATGCTATTCTGGAACTCGCTGCTGCAGAACTCGTAGAACTGCTGATCTTCAATTCCGCTGCTGCCAGGCGGCGCGGCGCTTATGTCCTCTTCATGCAGAGGGCGTTGCTGTCGCGTTGTCGTCCTGGAAAGGAGTCGGTCAGCGTGCAGTTGGCTCACAGCCCTCTCTGCTGTAACGTTCCCGCCTGGCATGTCGCCGCTTGAATTTGCGCCGGAAGAGTTTTAACGAAGAATAAAGTAATAGTTGTTCCTTTCATCATTGGCTTTTAGGTACGGCAACCGGTTACGATATTTTTTGAATAAAGGCAGCCTCGGTAGGCAGTGTTAATTAGTGGACGTGCTGCATTAGTATGTGAAACGCCCTGCTAAACCCGCAGGATAGGACAGGTAGTTGGAAATGTGGAAAGGGACCGAAATGAGCGGCTGTCAGTTACACTCGAACACATGTAACTTTATTTATTCGACTAAACATTATAGTACAAATTCTTGAACGTACTTATCGGTTGAATACGCCACACTACCTTATGCCTTAAGGGCACAACCACTTTAATTTAAAAAGGAAACAGCTGAAAGCCATTAATTCAGACGTCAAAAAGAATATTTAGTAGGCAGAAGGCCTCGCGTTAAGTAAGTGCTATAATTCGGCTGAAGGCCCAAAAATCTAACACTTGAAAAGCAACAACATTAATTTAAATACGGGTGAGCGTAAAATTAAATTAAAAAACATAAGGCTGAAGGCCTTATCTTCACTTAGGCTGAAGGCTCCAAACAGTCTGATGCTCGAAAGAGAAAGATACTAAATTTATAAACGGGTGAAGACTCAAAAACCTAACACTTGAAAATTAACAACCTTAATTTTAAAATGTCTGAAGGCCTATGACTTAAAACGCAACTAAAATAATTTTTATTATGTAGAAGGCCCAAGGCTTTATCTTTAAACAATATATTAATCAGGCTGAAGGCCCAAACAATCGAACACTTGACAAGCAAGAAATTTTCATTTTAAAATGGCTGAAGGCCTATGACTCAAAACACAACTAAAATAATTTTTAGTAGGCAGAAGGCCCAAGGCTTTATCTTTAAACAACATTTTAATAGGGCTGAAGGCCCAAACAATGTAACACTTGAAAAGAAATGAACTTTCATTTTAAAACGGCTGAAGGCCCATGATTTCAAACACCACTAAAAATAGTTCAGTTTTAATTCAAATCTATCACTATGAGCCATACAAATACACACAACAGAAAATAAGAAAAGGCAGTGCAGCTAACGGCGCTCAGAAGTTTCGGTCGTTGGCCAGCACTTGAAATACTAACGTTCACTTAGGTGAGGTAGGCAGTCGGCCCAACCATTCTCTATCCGACGACAACACAACCAACAGACAGTCAACAGACCCACCGACAAGGTAACTTGCACTCCACTCGACCGGCACATTACCGGGAGTTCAATGCAAACGCCCACAACCAAGCATACATTAAGCTGTCGAACTACACACAGTGCTGGGCAGCGACAACACGGTGAGGAAAGGTCACTGCCTAAATATACGTCAACGGCCAGAGCAGGTAACCGGAATGTTAACAGCCACAAGGCAGAAAATTCCGCTGGTGCACTTCAACTGCAAATAACCAAATACAGTTAGACTCCACCGGATGGTGGCTAAACCCTCGGCAACTCGAACACTCACGTTGTTGCTCGCGGCAATGTCCCAACAGCCAACAATGAGAACCAAATGGCACAATGTGAACAGCCTTGATTTGCTGGTAAATTAAACCCAATTTTCGCGTCCAGGGTCGGTGAGCCACAGACCTCGTAGCAATGGGAACAGCCCCACACACTCCGACACTGTGTAGAGATCGCCAGTGGGCCCAGCCAAACTACGCCACCCGGAGATTTCCTTCCTGCTCCACGCCAACCGACCGACTCCTCGCACACTAGCACGGAGACAGCACTAAAATAACTGAGCAGTCGACATCACAAGCTACACACAATTTTACAAACACTAGGACAAAGAACGCAATCAATGCTAAAAGCAGTGACCGAGCAATGACACTGAAACGTCCCCTTAGAAAAATTATACACGACTGTGCTTAAACTGACATACAATAGTTTTTAGCGCAACGCAATCTGACTTTCAATAATCCCTACAAGAGAATGGCCCTGAGTAACATTAACCTATACCTTTCACAAATCACTTACCTCACAAAAATCTTCGTTACTCGAACTACTGCAATACAGCGAACGCCACTACTGCCAGCTAACTAAAAGATTCAAACTTAATAGTCATAATATATATATATATATATATATATATATCAGTTCATGACATCAATTCTTACAAATTTCAAAACTTCGCTATCTCTCTCCCCACGTCCACCACTGTTGGCGGCTCACCTCCAACTGCGCTGTTAGCATCCAGCTGCCGCTGCCCAACACTACAATGGCAGACAACAATGCAAACCAGCCACAGACTGCACACGGCACAGCCAGTGATTTTTCATACAGAGCGCTACGTGGCGTTACCAATAAGAAAACGTAAACAGCCTACTTACAACACGGCCGAACCACAAGTTGAGACACACACCGCCAACTCATAAGCGACCGGCGAGCAAATACACGTCGTCCGATACGACGATCAACCAAGACCGTCCCCATTTCAAGTGATGTGTGCCGGCGACGGTCGGGCGAGTGATGGCTATCAAAGCCTCACTACTGCTCCAACCCGATCGATTTCTGCCGCGTCCCAACTCTACAACTGCCAGGCCCGAACTGCACTGCAGGCGCGCTCCAACTCGCTGCATATCCGAACTCCACTCCCAACACTCGACAACCGGGAAGTAATAGCAGAGATATTACGCCAGGGCTTATATCGACAAGCGCCGCTGCTGCTGTTCACGGGGAGCCAAAGCAGCAACTCAGTGACAACATAAATCGAAACTAACATAACGAGGTGGCAGTATGGTAAACAAAATGTAAAATAAGAGATGGCGCTCAGTGTGTTCACGTTCTTGTGCTACAAATCGCAATGGAGCAACACATCTAAACCAAATTTTCAAGACAGTATCCAGAATGTTCAAAGAGGGCAAAAGTGTGTGCAGAGTTTGTCGCACACAACTTGGATCCCGCACAAAAGCGAACCGCGGGTGCCTGCTATGGCTTGATTGAAATATGAAACGCGAACATTTCTTTTCTGGAACAAATCATCACTGATGACGAGACTTGATATTATCAGCACGATCGTACCGCAAAACGACGAAATGCAGATAGTCACAAGAAGGGTCAATGCTGTGACTACATTTGAGACATTCAACCATTGTCTCCAGCGAGATGAACAACATCGCTAAGAAAGACTTTTCAGACAGTTTCGCATAGTTGTATGAACGGTCTCTTCGTTTTACTCAAGTAGGGGAGGGACTATGTGGAACATCTGAAGCATTAAACACGGTATCTTAACTTATCTCTCATTTTTATTATCGAGTCTCGAAACGTTTTGGACTGAAAGTTTCCAGGGCTGCACCGTCGTCGGTTGCTCAGCGTAACATCTTTCTTCACGCTCAGACCAACTCCCGCGCCCGCCTCCCGTGGACTGAATCGCTCCAGTCCCGCCTGGCTGCAGCTGAGGCGACTTGCCGGACATACCGCTGCAGCTGCTCTTCTGGGCGCAGTCTTCAACCTGCAACGGTCAACTTCATCGCCTCACTCTCCATGCAGCAGGACGTTCGCTACACCGAAGCAGCTTAGTATCGGTGACTGTGGCGGTCATCATCACACTTGTAATTGGTGTATTAGTTGGAGCCAGCGCTAAGAAAAGCTTGTTGCTGGTGTTTAAATCTGCAGGGCGCCGCTAAACGACTGACTTGGCTGTGCTGTTGCTGTGCTTGTTATGGTACGCTGTGAGGGCCGCAGTTATCATGAAGCAAGTAACACTGACTGCGCTGTAGATGCCAAGAGTTACTGTGGTAGACCACATTTTGATATCTGTGAATGGTGTTGAGTCGTAATGTTTTTCCATTTGGTAAATTAGACATGTACCTTGCAGACATGAGCCCTGCAGAATCGTTATCAAAAGTGGTTCTGAGCACTATAGGACTTAACTTCTGCTGTCATCAGTCCCCTAGAACTTAGCACTACTTAAACCTAACTAACCTAAGGACATCACACACATCCATGTCCGAGGCAGGATTCGAACCTGCGACCGTAGCGGTAGCGCGGTTCCAGACTGTAGCAACTAGAACCGCTCGGCCACTCCGGCCGGCGCAGAATCGTCATCCGTAAACGTTCTTCATAAAGGGAGTATATAGCAATGTACTGCGCAGTTAAAACTTTTCTGTTGTAAAAGGAGTGGGGTTGCATTCTCGAAATCATTTATGTTGTGTACTATCTTGCAAACGTAAGTCACAAATTTATCAGTGTTTGTTTTTTGTTGTAAGCAATTGTTTCAAATACTTCCTTGTTGTCATTGTACGAGAAATTACTTTGCAGTTAAGCATTCGGAAACTACCTTATTGATATTATTGTGTAAGAAATTGTATAAAGCATTTTCAAATTCTTTATTATTACCATTATCATTTCTGTCGTGTGAGGGATCCTTACAATAAAATTGAGATTGTAAAATTCTAACACAGAAATTATTACAGGGGATTTTTAAAATAATTTTAAAGTAATGTTTGTTGGCTGTTAATGTTTTAATAAATAGATATGTCTTAAATGAATGCCTCACCCACACCCACCCACTCACTGAAACTATAGCAGTTCCCTTTCCCTCATTCCATGTTCTCCTGCTATTTTCGTGCACTTTGTTACGCTTCTATAGAATTCTAGTCCTCCATCGCAATTAAATTTCAGTTTCCCTAAACTTCTTGGGTAATTTATTATCGCCATCACCTACAGAATTACAAGGATATACAGGGTGATGCGAAATTCGCGCATTCGGGCTTCGCAGAGCGACTCCTCACATGCCAGCGATAAAAAATGTCTTTTACAAACTTTCATCCGGCGAGTACATCCGGCAGGAAAAAGAACGTTAGAGAGTGATAATCTGGCAACACTGTAACAACATGTGTGGTAACCACATCTGTCGGCACGTATCTGTAGCGCAGTACAATTGGTGCAGTGAACAGAGTTTTGGATAAGCATGCAGGAGGTCGAGGGTTCGATCGTAAGTTGGGGCGCAATTTTTTAATTTCCTAATTTAATTCTGACATTTCAAATTGTAATATACGCCGTTTCTTAGGTCACATGTATCCTAAATTTAAAACATTTTGTAACGCTGAACATAACAAATACGTGGTTAGACAAAAATAAATAGACAGATGAAACAAATGACCTGCCATAGGACAGAATAACTACAAAAACAGTATCAATTTCGAGACCCTAAAGATGATAGCACATTGCAATTACACAACGTCTACTTTTCATTTATACTACGTATGTCGTACATTAGCAACCAGTGACAATAATAGTGGTCATACTAATGACAGCATGACTTTCACAACAGAATACGTTGTCCTCAGAACAACAGATGCTCAAAGCGAGGTCCCTGCACGTCCAAACATTATGCAACTCGCCAGATCATACAGCTCTGCACCCTATGCAGCAAAGGTGAGTCTACAGTAACAGAGCATGAACACGCGCTTCCAATTCTTTCACAATCGTCGACGGAGTAGAGTTCACGTGCTCCTTCCGGTGTCCCCACAGGAAGAAATCCAGGGGATTTATGCCATGTGAACACGGTAGCCTTAATACTGGACCTCCTCGTCCGATCCATTTCCCTGGAAATATTCTGTCCAAATATTGTCGCACATTAATTCTAAAGTGTAGAGGTTTCAATTTAGGTGTTTCATTCATCGACCACTGCTTGAGAAACTGAATTAGGCGTGACGCAGTACAGTTTTTAGGAAACAATTCGGAAGGAAACATAAAGAAACATCCATTTATCACTTAAGCACATCTTTTTGTATTAATACTCTGACATTACTTGTTTATATTATTCCGAAATAGAAAAGAACCCAGAATATTGTGCGTACAGAACAGTACTGATACATTACAATAGCAGCTCGACGTGGCGACCGTCAACGTTGTTACAGGCATTGTGCTTATGAAACATGTTATAGTACACACTGTCCATCCCACATAGTATCTATTCAATTCCTAGTGCAGCGGCCAGAACTCTTGCCAGCAAATCTTCCTCTGTCTCTACTGGAGTCTCGTAAATTATACTTTGCATGCGTTAAGTGACAACAGGTGACGATAACCCTATTGTTTACCAGGACAGGCAACTCTGAGAGTTTTCTCTTTCCCTCAGCGGACATGGACGTGTTACTCATCTGAACTGAAACCGTCGTAGAACGGAAAGGTACGTTTCCGGACATGGGTTCATATTAAAAATACACTACTGGCCATTAAAATAGCTACACCAAGAGGAAATGCAGATGATCAACGGCTATTCATTGGACAAATATATTATACTAGAACTGACATGTGATTACATTTTCACGCAATTTGGGTGCATAGATCCTGAGAAATCAGTACCCAGAACAACCACTTCTGGCCGTAATAACGGCCTTGATACGCCTGGGTATTGAGTCAAGCAGAGCTTGGATGGCGTGTATAGGTACAGCTGCCCATGCAGCTTCAACAAGATTCCACAGTTCATTAAGTGACTGGCGTATTGTGACGAGCCAGTTGTTCGGCCAGATGTTTTCAATTGGTGAGAGATCTGGAGAATGTGCTGGCCAGGGCAGCAGTCGAACATTTTCTGTATCCAGAGAGGCCTGTACAGGACCTGTAACATGTACCGAATAACTAAGAATCAATTTTCTCTCTAACAGTCCAGGACAGTGTGCAGAGATTTATGTACAACCCGTCCATACGCTTTTATTGTGTTCGTATGAGTAGCAATGTAGTGTTGACATGTTTTGTGGGAAAAATCTCCCCCCCCCCCCTCGAGTTAGTGTCTGCGCACAGTGTTGTCAGTGATTCATAAGGTGAGCTGCAGAAGGACCGGTAGAAATTTGTGAAATACACAGAAGTGGCTTTTTGTGAAGCAATTTATAAAGATGAGGGAAGAGCATGAACACAATCCTGCGCTTCTACCCTCTACCTCTGCCCCCCCCCCCCCTTGTTACAACCCCAGAGCACAGTTCTTCCCTTGATACGGTACTATTGCACTTAGACAGGGCACACACACATAATGTTTGACTTAAACCACTTCACTTAACAGTAAACAATAATTTCATACCACTAAAATAAAATTTTTAATAATCTGCGATATTTTCAACCTGTGCAACGCGAAAACCATTAGCCCTAGCGAAAGACTGAATTGAGCATCGCTTGCAGGAAATTTAATGCAATTTAGTTTTGTATGTGGAAACATATTCTCTAGAGCCGTAGTTTTCAAGATATTCAGCATAAATCTAAGAACATGACCTCCACAAGCACAGAACGCACCCCCACACTCGCACCCCACCGACCATGATTGCTAGTACGTTGTTCTTGATACTGCTGCCTACCACTGTACAAAAATTTGAGGCTACACGATTTTTTTCTCCTAAACGACATTTTTTGGTCTTCGTCGACTGAGCTCTTCAACAGAAAGTGAAGATTGATTTTGGTTAACAGTGTAATCATACTTCAACGTCAGGGACGGATTTAACTGTTGTTGTGGATTTTAGACATATATTTGAGGTAACTGCATCAGCTGTGGAAGAAATTAATCACTGTCGCCAACTCTGCTGTTTCTCCTAACAGCTATTGTCTCTCGTGTTGAACAACGGCCCAAAGTATATTCATCGAGTACTGGAGAAAGAGAGCACTTACCGACTTCCAACGAAGTTCACACATGATTTAAAAGCTTTACAAAACTTTTTGTCGCCAAAATTTCCCACAAAATAAAGAAAGGAAAAAGGTTTATTGCACATTACATTTTCGATGATCAGCGAGTAAAAAACTGCAATATGAGGCATGAAATTTTAATGTACTACTTCTTTACTATTAAAGAACTCTATTCGCAACAGATTTTACAGACAGTATCCAAATACACCGCTCAATGTAACTGCAAAATTATAGCATTTTACTACACATAGTTCGAGAGAGATGACGTTTTGCACATTGTTGAAAGATAAAGGTTGGGTGGGTGGTTGAGGGAGAGATGACAAGGTATACTGGCAGATTCCTAAAGCTGGGAAGCAAGCTCAGATAGAAGCAGATGGACTATAGATAATGAAATTAGTGAGCTTAAGTGACAGACGGACATGATTGTTTCATGATGCTTACAAAACACTTTCAACCTGCAGTTAACATACACTACTGGCCATTAAAATTGCTACACAACAAAGATGACGTGCTACAGACGCGAAATTTAAGCGACAGGAAGAAGGTGCTGTGATATGCAAATGATTAGCTTTTCAGAGCATTCACACAAGGTTGGCGCCGGTGGCGACACATACAACGTGTCCGATTTCTCATACACAAACAGCAGTTGACCGGCGTTGCCTGGTGAAACGTTGTTGTGATGCCTCGTGTAAGGAGGAGAAATGCGTACCTTCACGTTTCCGACTTTGATAAAGGTCGGATTGTAGCCTATCGCGAGTGCGGTTTATCGTAGTGCGACATTGCTGCTCGCGTTGGTCGAGTCCCAATGACTGTTAGCAGAATATGGAATCTGTGGGTTCGGGAGGGTAATTTTTTTCGGATGAATCCAGGTTTTGTTTACAGCATCATGATGGTCGCATCAGTGTCTGGCGACATCGCGGTGAACGCACATTGGAATCGTGTATTCGTCATCTCCATACTGGCGTATCACCCGGCGTGATGGTATGGGGTGTCACTGATTACACGTCTCGGTCACCTCTTGTTCGCATTGACGGCACTTTGAACAGTGGACGTTACATTTGAGATACGTTACGACCCGTGGCTGTACCTTTCATTCGATTCCTGCGAACCCTACATTTCAGCAGGATAATGCACGACCGCATGTTGCAGGTCCTGTACGGGCCTTTCTGGATACAGAAAATGTTCGACTGGCCAACACATTCTCCAGATCTCTAACCAACTAAAAATGTCTGGCCAAGGGTGGCCGAGTAACTGGCTCGTCACAATACGCTAGTAACTACTATTGATGAACTGTGGTATCGTGTTGAAGCTGCATGGGCAGCTGTACCTGTACACACCATGCGAGCTCCGTTTGACTCAATGCCCAGGCGTATCAAGGCCGTTATTGCGGCCAGAAATGGTTGTTCTGGCTACTGAATTCTCAGGATCTATGCACCTAAATTGCGTGAACATGTAATCACGTGTCAGTTCTAGTATAATATATTTTGTCCAATGAATACCCGTTTATCATCTGCATTTCTTGTTGGTGTAGCAATTTTAATGGTCAGTAGTGTAGTGCGAGAGAGATGACGTTTTGTACATGAGAGTTCAGTTGTTGAAAGATAAAGTTTGGGTCGGTGGCTGAGGGAGAGGTGAGAAGGTATACTGGCTGATTCCTAAAGCTGAGAAGCAAGCTCAGATAGAAGCAGGCGGAGTATAGATAATGACATTAGTGATGTTGTGTGACAGACGGAGATGATTGTTTAAAGGTTCTTACAAAACACATTCAACCTGCAGTTAATATACACTCCTGGAAATTGAAATTCATTGAAATTGAATTCATTGTCCCAGGAAGGGGAAACTTTATTGACACATTCCTGGGGTCAGATACATCACATGATCACACTGACAGAACCACAGACACATAGACACAGGCAACAGAGCATGCACAATGTCGGCACTAGTACAGTGTATATCCACCTTTCGCAGCAATGCAGGCTGCTATTCTCCCATGCAGACGATCGTAGAGATGCTGGATGTAGTCCTGTGGAACGGCTTGCCATGCCATTTCCACCTGGCGCCTCAGTTGGACCAGCGTTCGTGCTGGACGTGCAGACCGCGTGAGACGACGCTTCATCCAGTCCTAAACATGCTCAATGGGGGACAGATCCGGAGATCTTGCTGGCCAGGGTAGTTGACTTACACCTTCTAGAGCACGTTGGGTGGCACGGGATACATGCGGACGTGCATTGTCCTGTTGGAACAGCAAGTTCCCTTGCCGGTCTAGGAATGGTAGAACGATGGGTTCGATGACGGTGTGGATGTACCGTGCACTATTCAGTGTCCCCTCGACGATCACCAGAGGTGTACGGCCAGTGTACGAGATCGCTCCCCACACCATGATGCCGGGTGCTGGCCCTGTGTGCCTCGGTCGTATGCAGTCCTGATTGTGGCGCTCACCTGCACGGCGCCAAACACGCATACGACCATCATTGGCACCAAGGCAGAAGCGACTCTCATCGCTGAAGACGACACGTCTCCATTCGTCCCTCCATTCACGCCTGCCGCGACACCACTGGAGGCGGGCTGCACGATGTTGGGGCGTGAGCGGAAGACGGCCTAACGGTGTGCGGGACCGTAGCCCAGCTTCATGGAGACGGTTGCGAATAGTCCTCGCCGATACCCCAGGACCAACAGTGTCCCTAATTTGCTGGGAAGTGGCGGTGCGGTCCCCTACGGCACTGCGTAGGATCCTACGGTCTTGGCGTGCATCCGTGCGTCGCTGCGGTCCGGTCCCAGGTCGACGGGCACGTGAACCTTCCGCCGACCACTGGCGACAACATCGATGTACTGTGGAGACCTCACGCCCCACGTGTTGAGCAATTCGGCGGTACGTCCACCCGGCCTCCCGCATGCCCACTATACGCCCTCGCTCAAAGTCCGTCAACTGCACATACGGTTCACGTCCACGCTGTCGCGGCATGCTACCAGTGTTAAAGACTGCGATGGAGCTCCGGATGCCACGGCAAACTGGCTGACACTGACGGCGGCGGTGCACAAATGCTGCGCAGCTAGCGCCATTCGACGGCCAACACCGCGGTTGCTGGTGTGTCCGCTGTGCCGTGCGTGTGATCATTGCTTGTACAGCCCTCTCGCAATGTTCATGAGCAAGTATGGTGGGTCTGACACACCGGTGTCAATGTGTTCTTTTTCCATTTCCAGGAGTGTAGTTAGATAAACGTAACGCCACAATTGGGGCCTGTGGAACCAGCCACTTGCTGTGTTTTAACTGCAGCTCTGCCCGCATCCCGACCTACATGGACTTTGTAATCTATTTCTAAACTTAATACATGAAAACTTGCAATAAAATGATGGTTGGTTGGTTGGTTGTTTTGGGGAAGGAGACCAGACAGCGAGGTCATCGGTCTCATTGGATTATGGAAGGATTGGGAAGGAAGTCGGCCGTGCCCTTTCAGAGGAACCATCCCGGCATTTGCCTGGAGTGATTTAGGGAAATCACGGAAAACCTAGATCAGGATGGCCGGACGCGGGATTGAACCGCCGTCCTCCCGAATGCAATAAAATGACTAAAATGTATAAAATATACAACGCGTTGTGGCGTGAACGGCACAGCGAACAGTGTAAAGATAACAGTCAAAATGTCTCATATGAGCCGTAAGTAGATGATCAGATAACAATGTTAAATATACTTTTAGATACCTCATTTGGAGCCGATTACCCACCAAAATCGCATGTTAGCTAACAGTAGCTGCGGCTTTAGTTTCCAGAAGCTGCCGGATGCATTATCCCAAATAAGAATGGCCAAAGTCAGAAATTCAACAAGAAAAGTAGTTGGCGTCACGAAATTGGCGTATAGGAAAAAATGTACTCGCCTCACATAAAAAGCGAAATACAGTTTTAGGTGGGGAAAAAAATTCAATTTATATTCATTAATTCCGTGTGTCGGAGCAGAGCAAGAAGGCGGAAGGGGGGGGTGAGGATGAACGACGGCGGCGGTAGACGCTTCGCCCTGTGGCCTTGGCAGGGTGGTTGGGCTGGCGTTTTCACGTCAAATTAGCCGCGGCGTTCAGGGGCGGAGCGGGTAGCGGCGCGCACTCATAAAAGTCGGCGGCCGGCGGGCGTGGCGACCAGCCGACCGGAAGGCCATCAGCGGCGGCCCGGAGGCGGCAGGCGGCGGCCACCATCCAGGCAGCACGGCGTAAAAACTACAGAACCCCCCCAGACACACACACACACCGCCGGTCTCGGGGCGGACTGGCCAAGTTGGAGCGTAACTCTGACTACACGCTTCAGGATTTAAATGAATCGTGCGCCTGATGGTGTGCGCAATGATTCAGCTGCCCCTACAGATATCGTTATACACTACTGGCCATTATAGTTGCTACACCAAGAAGAAATGCACATGATAAACGGGTATTCATTGGACAAATATATTATACTAGAAATGACATGTGATCACATTTTACGTAATTTGGGTGCATAGGTCCTGAGAAATCAATACCCAGAACAACCACCTCTGGCCATAATAACGGCCTTCATACGCCTGGGCATTGAGTCAAACAGAGCTTGGATGGTGTGTACAGGTACAGCTGCCCATGCAGCTTCAACACGATACCACAGTTCATCAAGAGTAGTGACTGGCGTATTGTGACGAGCCGGTTGCTCGGACTCCATTGACCAGACGTTTTCAGTTGGTGAGAGATCTGGAGAATGTGCTGGCCAGGGCAGCAGTCGAACTTTTTCTGTATCCAGAAAGGCCTGTACAGGACCTGCAACATGCGGTCGTGCATTATCCTGCTGAAATGTAGGGTTTCTCAGGGATCGAATGAAGGCTACAGCCACAGGTCGTAACACATCTCAAATGTAACGTCCAATGTTCAAAGTGCCGTCAATGTGAACAAGAGGTTGAAACGTCCCCTTAGAAAAATTATTACAAGACTGTGCTTAAAATGAAACACAATATTTTTTAGCGCAACGCAATCTGACTTTCAAAAATCCCTACGAAAGAATGGCCCTGACTAACATTAACCTATACGTTTCACAAATCACTTACCTCACAAAAATCTTCGTTACTCAAGCTACTGCAATACAGCGAGCACCACTACTGCCAGCTAAATAAAAGATTCAAACTACTGAAGGCACTAACTACTGACAGGCATAGTTAGCAAATGAAAGATTTTAATACAGAACAGACAATGTATTTACCTTAATATTCATAATATATAAATCAGTTCGTGACACCAATTCTTACAAATTTCAAAACTCCGCCATCTCTCTACCCACGTCCACCACTACTGGCGGCTCACCTCCAACTGCGCAACGCTACGCGCTTTTAGCATCCAGCTGCCGCTGCCCAACACTACAATGGCAGAC
This sequence comes from Schistocerca gregaria, assembly GCF_023897955.1. Lineage (NCBI taxonomy): Eukaryota > Metazoa > Arthropoda > Insecta > Orthoptera > Acrididae > Schistocerca > Schistocerca gregaria. Next base: position 784,983,004 of record NC_064922.1, read on the forward strand.
AACAATGCAAACCAGCCACAGACTCCACACGGCACAGCCAGTGATTTTTCATACCAAGCGCTAAGCGGCATTACCAATAAGAAAACCTAAACAGCCTACTTACATAGCCCCCATGCTCCCCACAAAAAAATTTACAAATTGTTTTGGGCAGTGGCCAATACAGGTTTGAAATATTTTTTCATAATTACAATGACAAAGAAATGAAATGCACACACTTATCGATACAATGTTGGTCAAAAGCTAAAATTTTCTCACAGTCCATAAAGACAGTCCTGATCATTCATCAAAGTAAAATTGCAGTGTTTTTCTCAAAGTCTGAGTAGTAAAAGAAAATGCACTTGGAAGTAGTGGATTTCTAAGCAGTCTTGAGGAAGTAGTGTTGTCCTTCCAACGGACAGACAGTGCTGACTCTTGACATGCAGACAGTTAATGGGCCACAACAGAGCAAACCCACTGTAGTCCTGGTAGAGATTACGGTATTGGTGGGCCACCAGAGGTGCAGTCCCACTGCAGTCCTTGCAGAAATAATGGTATTGGTGGGTCATCAAAGGTGCAGACCCACTGTAGTCCTTGTAGAGACGGCCAGCAGACCGAGACGTGTAACCAGTGGCATCCCATACCATCCCGCCGGTTGATACACCAGTATGGAGATGACGAATACACGCTTCCAATTTGCGTTTTACAATTCACCCACTTCTTCAAGATGTGGCCGCACCTTCCTTGTCCCGCTCCGACAGGGACGGTTTAAGGCCCAAGAGACACAAGCTACTGGCGCCAAAAATGTGAGATTTCTGTACAGGGCGTGTGACATGTAGTAGCGGCCGCTTTGGGCACTAATCTCAGAGGGCTGCCAGGGTCGCCCCAGTGCAAGATTTGTATACACTCTGCATTACAATCAGTTCGTGAAACTGTTATGAGCAAAACTGTACGAGGAACAGGAGCGGACCGGTGGGGAGGAGGGGACGAAATGATAAGTCGCTTCTGTGGAAAAACATTCTCTAAGCGGCTCCGCACGTTAGAATTTGGCTGAGTCCCAACCATTCGCTCCGTGGAAGATGTACCCTTTACCTTTGGTCGTTGGGTTTCGAGTCAAGTGGGTTTTCTGGGGTGAATGTTGACTCCATCGATACCTGTCGGTGATACTAGAACCGTCTGTCACCCGAAGATCAAACCAAGGGCTCTAGCATGACTTCGGGCGAGCAGCTGGTGGGATCTGGACAGTGGTACTTAGAGTCAACCTAAATGCGACTCTATCTTCATAAGAATTAACACGTAGCCTGCGTTTCTTCTGAGATGCGGAGGGGCGATACTCGATGAGGAAACCACTGAATGGGAGTAAATATGATAGTACCGATAACAGCATTCGTGGTTCATTGAGACTTACTAAAAAAATTTAAAAAATGGCTCTGAGCACTATGGGACTTAACTTCTCAGGTTATCAGTCCCCTAGAACTTAGAACTACATAAACCTAACTAACCTAAGGACATCACACACATCCACTCCCGAGGTGGATTCGAACCTGCGCCCGTAGCAATCGTGCGGTTCTGGACTGAAGCACCTACTCCGGCAGGCTGAAACTTACAACTTGTCGTAATTGTATGTGCCCTGCAGGGGCTTCATATTCAACAGCCGAGAACACAAGTGAAACCGTGTCAGTGCATAGCTTTCCAGCTGTTTCCGGCCGTTTTGTGGTGTACATTTACCCCGGAGCCAAGCTTCTTTAATAGGCTCATGCAGTACTGCTTCACACCTAGATTTTTGTGACACAGGTACAGGAAACTTTCACCCTCTTCACAATACCTGTCACTTCCTGTGTGCCTCTTTATTATGGTGATGGAACGGCTTTACCTCTGTTTTACTTGGGTTTGGTAGTGGTGCAAATCGGCACACCAAAATTTTATTTGTGTTTCACAGGTGACTTAATGTATCTTCAGCTGAATAAGTGCAACTTTACACTGCACCATTGCTTGTATAGTGACATATTGCGATATAATTGTATTGAATTCGGCGACGTTTTGGTAAATCAAAGAACGTTTCGGAGTATTCGATTTATCCCTAATTGGTGTTTCAGAAGAAAAGCCCTTTGTTTACCATTACGTAAATTTTCGTTTAGGTAAAGTTGATAAAGATACAATTTAAAAGACACTTTTAACTACTACACAAAACTGCTTGAAATTATCTTTTTATGTCAGTCTTTTCACTTCTATTTATTTTAGCCACTTTTTCGAATAATTCGAGTTTTTTTAAATTTATTTTCTCCTCTTGCAATATCCTCCGCATTAATAGCTCGCTGTCCGAACTACCTGTTACTCGCAGTGACATAATAGGTCTTGGGAGGGACGGCTTCCGTGAACCAATCTTATACAGCCTGAAACTTCCTGACAGGTTAAAACTGTGTGCCGCACCGAGACTCGAACTCGGGACCTTCGCCTTTCGCGAGAAAATGCTCTACCATCTGAGCTACCCAAGCACGACTCACGGCCCGTCCTCACAGCTTTACTTGTGCCAGTATCTAGTCTCCCACTTTCCAAACTTTACAGAAGCTCAGATGGTAGAGCACTTTCCGGCGAAACGCAAAGGTCCCGAGTTCGAGTCTCCGTCTGCCACACGGTTTTGATCTACCAAGGAGTTTCACATCAGCACATACTCCGCTGCAAAGTGAAAATATCATTCTGGTAACATCCCCAGGCTGTGGCTAAGCCATGTCTCCGCAACATCTTTTCTTTCAGGAGTGCTAGTTCTGCAAGTTCGCAGGAGAGCTGCTGTAAAGTTTGGAAGGTAGGAGACGAGATACTGGCAGAAGTAAAGTTGTGAGGACGGGGCGTGAGTCATGCTTGGGTAGCTCAAATGGCCCGCCAAAGACAAAGATCCCGAGTTCGAGTCTCGGTCCGGCACACAGTTTTAATCTGCCTGGAAGTTTCATATCAGAGCACACTCCGGTGCAGAGTGAAAATATAATTCTTGTACAGCCTGATGTGAGAGCGCTGACCGACCTACTTTTCAACGCTTTCTTTACAGAGCATACCGAAGAAATTGAAGTATCACAGTCGATGTATAAGGTCGAAATAACTCGATACAAGTGATCTGTTTTTATTAAAAAACAATGTTTTAACCAATATTACTTGGAGGTATGTTCCGTTTATGCATCTAATTGAAGGAGTTTCGTTCAGTGCTATATGCGTGTCACTTCTTTCATTTGTGGAGAATCTTCAGTGGCCTGTAATACATGTTTCTTTTTGTGCTTATAATAAACGTATTATGTGATAGTTACAATATGTTGCTATGTTACTTTTGTCGTGGTTTCCCTGGTATTTCAGGTTAGAATCAACTTTTGTAGAACAAATTTCGTGTTGAAAAATTATCGTTTTTGTATTACTTACGATTTCCAGCGCCGTCAGCTCATGCGTGTGGTGCTGGAGATGTATTTATTATCTGTATGAAAAGAGACATGTATTACAGACACTGAAAATGCTTCAAAACTAAAAGAAGCGAACGCGTATGGCAATAAATAAACTGCCTTCAATAGGTTGCATAGATGGAACATAATTCCAAGAAACTTAAAACAACTAAGGAAAGACGGAAAGAGAAAAAAAATGATTATATCTAACATTAATTAATTAAAACATCAATCCAAGAGTGTAGGTAACTCGTGAGACACTTTGCCGGGAAAAATTTAAGTCCAGATTTGTAATACATAGAGGGTGTCCAAAAAAAAAAAAAAAAACCAAAAAAAAACAAAAAAAAAAAAACAGGGACAACGCTTAGAACGTTGCGCAGGAAGCCACTCTGATCGGTTTTCAAGTAGGAACCCATATCCGGAAACGCTGAAGAGCGTCGAAGTGTTAGATGGGTGTGCCGTTCCACATTACGTCAATAAACCCAACACGACTAGCATATCACGCTGTTTACATTACAAATTAGTACTTTGTAGCTCCTACTTGAGTGCAGAGCCTACATCCGCGTTGCTGAGCCTCACGCACCTGAACCAAACGTGCGGTTGTGTTTGAAGTATTTCAATTGCTCCGGTAGATTAGTGCAGTAAGTTCTTCGCTGCTGTTACACGTGTGCCATACACCCTACTCTTCACACTACCAACAGAAAATAGGCGAGATCTGACGACTGTGCTGGCCATGGGACTGACACGCCACTACCAATCCATCGAATGGCGTATGCGACGAGAGGTGATTCCGCACATCGAAATCAATGTGAGCTGAAGGTCCGTCGTGTTGCAGTCACATGTCCGTCCGAACATTTAGTATCATTACATGCAAAATATCTCTAATAAATGTGAGGTAGATTCGTCCGATTAGTCTGTTTAATGGTCGATATGGCCGAGTGATCGGTTACAAATTATCCCAGCCTACATGTTTATACCGACCTTGTGTGGGGTCATTTTGAATCACCTGCGCACGCGGATTTTCGTTCGCCCAACTTTAATATACCGTTATTAGTAAACGTACGTTCATCCGTGAATAATAGCAAATTCGGGAATTGTGGCAAGGGTATGCATTGCTGTAAATACCACCACGCAGACTGTACCCGCCGTGGGTAGTTCTCCTACCATAATGCTTGGACTGTCTTCAGATGGTATTGGTGGAGACAGTGTTCATGGGCAGTACGCACGCGGAACTTTTATTTATTTATTTATTTATGCATTTATTTTACCTGGCAAGATTAGGGCCTTCAGGCCCTCTCTTACACCTAACCAGGAATATTCAGATTGAACGAGTTACAGTTTCTACATAACATTAAGGACATATAACGTATTATGCAGTATTGATGTTAAAGAAAAAAAATAGAGATTATAACAGTAGTACAATGATAATTATAACAATAAAAAATAATTATAACAATCAAGAATAATAATGATAATAATAATAATAATAATAACTATGTATATGAAAGTAAACGTACTTTTCTTTTGTGAATGTCAGTCCCATTGTTAGTTGGGAATTTTCTCGTTATGTTCTTGCAGCTTGTGACTTATTCTCATCGAGCAGAGACATAAGACGATAGAATGGGGTGAAAGAGATATATGAGAGGTAGATAGGTTAGAGGAAGAGAAATAGAATGGTAAAATTCGAAGCTGTAATGGAGAGGAGAAAGAAAGAGATGGGAGGGGCACAACAATGGTGGCTATACCGTCCCTAATATGTAAGTTTTGAGTTCCCTCTTGAATGTTGAGTAGTTCTGGATAAGACGCAGATCACAGGGGAGCGCGTTCCATAGTCGTATGGCTGAGATGGAGAATGACACGGAGAAAGATTTTGTGTTATGTAAAGGTACAGCCAAGATGATAGACGTATCTGATCTGGTATTGCGATTGTGGAATGATGATAGGTGTTTAATGTGAGAAGATAAGTATTGGGGGCACCAGTGGCTAAGAAATCGATGAAGTAAGCACATCGTGTGGAGATCGCGTGTCTTATGTGGGCGTATCCAACCTAGCTGGGAGTATGAAGGACTGATATGATCATACAACCGAATATTGCACACGTATCTAACGCAAGCATTCATCACTAGCTCGAGGCATCTAGAATTTTCACTATTTGTGCCGTGTTGAACTACATCGCAGTAGTAAAGGTTAGGCAAGACTAGTGTTTGGACTAATTTTTGTTTAACATGGGTTGGAAATATTTTTCTACATTTTTGAATTGCATGTAGGGAGGGGAGCGATTTCCGGCAAGCTGTGACTGTTTGTTCTTCCCAGTTTAGGTGTTCATCCAAGATTATTCCAAGGTCTTTTACTGTTTTTTGGTATGGTATGCGTGCAGCGCATGTGCCACATGTCGAGTGCTGGTGGCTCGGTCCCCTTCGAACAGTGTCAGCACGTCCTCCTCCAACAGTGTTCGAGCCGAGCGTGGAAGACCCCCATCATGTTTCGGCACCTAGCAGAGGACAAACAATAGAGCGGGGATACTATTCGCAAGTACCAAGCACAAACTGCTACTACACTACTGGCCATTAAAATTGCTACACCACGAAGATGACGTGCTACAGACACGAAATTTAACCGACAGGAATAAGATGCTGTGATATGCAAATGGTTAGCTTTTCAGAGCATTCACACAAGGTTGGCGCCGGTGGCGACACCTACAACGTTCTGATATGAGGAAATTTTCCAACCGATTTCTCATACACAAACAAGCAGTTGACCGGCGTTGCCTGGTGAAACGTTGTTGCGATGCGTCGGGTAAGGAGGAGAAGTGCGTACCATCACGTTTCCGACGTTGATAAAGGTCGGATTGTAGCCTATCGTGATTGCGGTTTATCGTGTCGCGACATTACTGCTCGCGTTGGTCGAGATCCAATGACTGTTAGCAGAATATGGAATCGGTGGGTTCAGGAGGGTAATACGGAACGCCGTGTTGGATCCCAACGGCCTCGGATTGTAGCCTATCGTGATTGCGGTTTATCGTATCGCGACATTACTGATCGCGTTGGTCGAGATCCAATGACTGTTAGCAGAATATGGAATCGGTGGGTTCAGGAGGGTAATACGGAACGCCGTGTTGGATCCCAACGGCCTCGGATTGTAGCCTATCGTGATTGCGGTTTATCGTATCCCGACATTACTGCTCGCGTTGGTCGAGATCCAATGACTGTTAGCAGAATATGGAATCGGTGGGTTCAGGAGGGTAATACGGAACGCCGTGTTGGATCCCAACGGCCTCGTATCACTAGCAGTGGAGATGGCAAGCATCTTATCAGCGTGGCGGTAACGGATCGCGCAGCCACGTCTCGATAGCTGAGTCAACAGCCAACTCATCTGTACTAACGCGCTGGTAAAAACCATATTCATAATTATTTATCATATTTACCTTGCTTTCATGAAGACTCCTGCTTACATGTTCTCGTAATTCCTAGCTTAATTTAACAATTGGTGGCTTCACACACCACACCACAAAACTGCCTACTCCATCGTCTTTTGCCCACCGACGGCAAGCTAGAACTGAGCGCTCAGCGATATAAAGCCCATCTGAGACATACATCGCTTATAAAATCATATTTGGGTGCCACATACAAATGTGCCCCGGTGACTCCTTTCAAGCTTCAGCTGAATATGAGTAGTTGTGGGCACCCCTGGTGCGTGTCCATTGAATTTGGCCTGTTACCTACCAGCAGAGTGAAGAGAGCAACAGTTTCGGGTAATTCCTTTTTAACGAACACTGTTATATCATCGTATCGAAGTGGGGCAAAACGTTTGTTTTATTTTCTGCTGAATGATAATAAATAAACATTATACAATTTTTTTGATGATTATAGATCTAAAAAAATCTCAAGCGAAATGAAGCCATCGAGCCAACGGCCACAAGTTCAGACGTGGGCTTGAGAGTCTGCTGATGCAGTCTCTCCTTTTATAAACAAAACAATGAAGAATAGGTAGATACCAACACGCATATAAAATTTAATTAAAATAATTAGTAAACTCACAATCTCGAATGTGTGTTCAGTCTGTAATTTTGAGCTACCTGGTGAGCCAACACGACACAAATATTCCTTGTTACAGTTAAATCATTAGCACAAACGTGTAACAAATAATATCTGAATCAAATGTTAGGTCTTTGGCCCAAAAATTTAATAATGCTCATTGTCAAAAATTAAAATATTACACTATCTACAGGAACCTAAAAACAGAAACCTCGCATCTAAAGTTTCATCGATGTTCACGTTCTGGATAATATTTTTAATGCAAATAATGGAACAATCATTATCTTACCTACGTAACTCAGTTTTTTGTCTGCTTAAAACCTCCGCCATAGCCTCCTTGAGCTGTGAAAAACTCATAAATTTCAGCTACGCTTGCCGGCCGCGGTGGTCTCGCGGTTCTAGGCGCGCAGTCCGGAACCGTGCGACTGCTACGGTCGCAGGTTCGCATCCTGCCTCGGGCATGGATGTGTGTGATGTCCTTAGGTTAGTTACGTTTAAGTAGTTCTAAGTTCTAGGGGACTGATGACCACAGTAGTTGAGTCCCATAGTGCTCAGAACCATTTGAACCATCAGCTACGCTTTCCCTTCCTTTTAATCGACCGAAGAAATCACAATAGTAAAAGCAAACTACATGCTGTTCTTTATCAGTGCAAGTATTCATATATATTCTCCTTCTCGTGCAGCCTGTGGTGAAACCATGCCAAAAACGTCGTTTCACAGGTGATCGATTGGATTTCCTCATCTCGTTGTCCCTTTTCCTAACCTCTTTTGCCTCTGTACTTGCAGATATGGAGTTAAAATAAACACGTTTCTATCTTGCCAGCTTTGCGTCTCTTTGTTGTTTAAGAACAAGACGGATATCTAGAGCTCCGACCGTCTACGCAATCTGTGAGTGAAATGTTGTGCACATAAGTTCCACATATTTCGAATTTTCTGGGGGTATATTAGCCTGCTGTGGGATGAGTCTGACCTGTTGCTCTGCTTCACACATAAAAATGCGTACAGGTGTCAACCGAAGCACTTTAGAGTGGATAGGAAAAATAATGTGGACAATGGTTGTAAGGGGACGGTTATGTTGCAAGGTCAACACAGGTAAGGCTCGTGTCACGCTGGACTGTGTATTTTCAGTACAGACTAGGCATCAGTGCAGGTCGTTTACGAGTAGTGCACACTTCGTTTCTGCATTCAGAGGCGGAGGGCGACTTGCAGTGACCGACTTAACAGAATTCCAAAGAGGGCAGATTGTGGGGGCCCCAATAGCTGGAGCATCAGTAACCAAGACAGTCAAGTTACTGAATGTTTCAAAAGCAGTCATGACAGTCATGGCAACATACACAAAACATGAAAAGACATGTGATTCTTGAGTTTCTCCCGGCGTATTCAAAATATCCACGAGTGTACTGCCGGTCTATAGTGTCCAACGGGCACAATATTTCGGCGATCAAATATGTCGCCATCATCAGGAGCTCAGTCCGTCAGTTCACCTGATGATGGCGACATGTTTGATCGCCGAACTATTGTGCCCGTTGGACACTATAGACCGGCAGTACACCCGCGGATATTTTGATTATGAAAAGACATCATCGTGTAAACGTAATAGTGGGCGACAATCAAAATTAAATGACAGAGATCGTCATACGATAACACGAATTGTTTCAAAACAACACAAAACTACGACGGCTCAAGTGACTGAGAACCCCGTATCTGCCGATACTGTCTGCCAAGGACTTCATAAAGTGAATATTCTTGGACGAGCTGCTATACCGAAACCATTAGTGACGATAACCAACGCAAAGAAGTGTAAAATATGTTGTCAGGAGCATAAATCCTGGACGGCTGATCAGCGGAAACACGCCATATGGTCCGACGAGCCAATGTTTTCGTCATTTCCAACATCGGACTGGGTTTACGTCTGGAGAACGCCAAAAGAAGCCTACCATACTAATTCCTCGATTCCAACGGTTAAGCATGGATGTGGAAGTGTGATGTTGAGGCCACCTATCTCATGGTGTTCTGCTATTCCCACAATTTCTCTCGAAGGTCGTGTTACAGCTAACGCTTATGTGAACATTTTAGGGGATCAGGTTGCTCCGGAGCAGATTTCCGCTCCCTCGCAACTACAGGCGTTATAAAAGCTTCTGATCGAAGACTTGGATAACAGACAACTGGAGACTATACAATTATTATATGCCAGAATTCCAAGAAGAATCGTAGCTGTATTACAAGCAAACTGGGTCCAACTCCTAATTAATAAACCATTCCCAAATAAGTACAGGTGTTCACATTATTTTGCCTATCCTCTTATGTGCCAAAGAGGCTGTAAGTCGTCACATTTTAACTTTTTTATCGGTACTAATGATAGATTTCATGTGACCTTGATACCGCGGCAATCTGTTTAAAGTACATATGTAATTATTCATTATTGGCACCAAAAATATATCAGAAATATATAAAAACAGTGTGTGTAGATGCTAGCTAAGATTTTAGTTTGCAAATTTTTATTCGTAAGCATGTTGAGCAAGCTGCATAGAGTGTAATGGAACATGAAAAACTACAAAGCCCTGTGTCCCTTTATCTTCTGCAAAAATGACTTTTTGGTCATAATCTCTGAAACCGATATACCCACAATGAAAATATTTCTACTTCCATCTTAAATTTTACTGGGAAACGATTAACGCTGCACGGCTTGTAAGGCTTCTGAACAGGAATGTTGGTTTTGTTGCCTTCGAAAAAGCTTTGGCCTTTTTCACTCCAAGCAGAAGAAAAAGTTACATGGCTGCAAGGTGAAGTGTAGCCATTACAAGCATTCAACTAAACCAAAGATTACCGTCCTGCCATCCGACACATTTGAAAAACAGCCCCAATGAGTTTTGCCCGCCTTCGTCATTACAGACCACTTTCCCCTAGCGGATAGCATAAAGGACGTGTCACGTCAAGTCACATCACGCCAAACATTCTCCCCTGTAATTTAAATGGCGGCATTAGTGATAACCACCTACGGAGGAGCGCAACGCGGAATGTCAACATCACGCCACGAAAAGGTTTGGACGTTGTATCGCGGAGAAAATGACGTCACAATTCTGCCTGATGTAAGTTAGCCCGACTTTTTTGTCACTATCGACATTTATCCTCTTCAAGTCACAATACGGTGTGTGGTGGAGGGTACTTGTTGAACTCCTATTGCTTCCTCTCCTTTCCTATTTCGTTTGTGAATAGTGCACAAGCAGAGTGGTAGTGGTTAAGTTTCCGGATCTGTCTAACGTAACTTTACGATCTTTCCCCGAGACATATGCAGCGGAAAGTACAGGTATTATGTTACCTGCCTCATTTCGGAACGTACTCTCTCAGAATTTTATCATTGAACCGTACTTTCATGTAACCTAAAAGACTTCTATTTTAGCATCAGACACTAGAACCTCCTGAGAGATTAAAACTGTATGCCTCACCGAGACTCGAACTCGGGATCTTTGCCTTTCGCGGGCAAGTGCTCTACCATCTGAGCTACCCAAGCACGACTCACAATCCGTTCTCACACCTGTAATTCTGCCAGTACCTCGTCTCCTACTTTCCAAACTACACAGAGGCTCTCCCTCACACCTGTAATTCTGCCAGTACCTCTGTCTCCTACCTTCCAAACTACACAGAGGCTCTCCCGCAGACCTTGTGGAACTGGAATTTTCATCTGCCAGGAAGTTTCGTATCAGCACACATTCCCCTGCACAGTGAAAATTTCATTACGTCACTGGAGTTGTGCAAGTATTTCCACGAGCAAAGACCGAATGACAATTTTGCTGGGTAACTCTGCCATGGGTGGATTACAACGCTGTCAAAATAAAAAGCATTAATTACACTAAGAGCAGTCAGGGACCTAGTGCCTGAGATTCCATGATATACCTGTTGGACTATTTACCACATTAGGTCGAAGATAACTTGTAAGTAGAGTGCAATAATCGAATACAGTCCTGCGTGGCGTTCTACAGCGGTTGCTAGCGGACGCCAATTTCCCGTTTGGTTTCCTTTTTCTTCTATTTTCATTCACTTTTCGTTTCAATTTTTAGATGACACTATATTTTTAATTAAAAGGCTGTTCGGATTCTACACGTGCACGGAAGCAACGTGAAAAATTCTCCGTCTTACATTGAAAGACTATATTTTGTAAGTTAAAATGCAAGTAATTATTCTTAGATAAATTCAGCACATCCAAAGTCTCGACCTGCTTTTCTGGTCTACATCTACTTCTCTAAGATGTCGCAATCTCTTTATTGGTATAGAAATATTTTCTGAGCACAAATTTAAGTTTTCTCAATGCTCAGCCATCGTAACGGCCATGTGCATTGTCGTGACGCAAAACCTTAACTTTTTTTTCAGGAAAAAATTACATTATCACACATATTTTTTTCTCCATTTGATCAAAGAAGCTGCACAAAGTACGCCTGTTTTTTTGCATAAGCAAGATGTTCAATAAGGTGAACATAACGTGTGATCTTCAACTTTCTCCCCGAATTAGATATTCGTATTGCTTTCGGGTGTCCGGCCGGATGCAGTCGATTACGAAACTCGATATTTTGACAGTGTGTCTTCACGTGATACCTCCAAATGATAGCTGTAGTTAGTATGAGAATCTCTGCTACAACGCGCTTCAGCTAACGCGCTCGTACTACACGTATCAACGAAAGATGACGAGATACACTGCCGAAGCATCGTGTTTCGTAAACGACTTACCCTGTTTGGCACAGGATAGTAAATCAATGAATGAATCTTGCATTCCATAACCTACTGGCTATTAAATGTTCAACGTAGACTTCACCATTTTGCCATGTGGTCACCAGCTTTACCCACTACTTCCGTAAGTGTGATATTTCTGTGATAAACTTGTCAATAAGCTTTTTATCAACAGTGACAAATCAACGTGCAGTGTCCTTTGTTTAGAGACTTTTTAAGCTGATCCAGTAGTTACTGAAAAATTCGCATTTGTTTTTGGTCAACTTCCAACAAACGCCACACTAATCTTACATTAAGTTTTATCACGCTTATTTCTGAGTACAGAATGTAGAGCATCCCTTCTCTTGAAATATCTATGGCGTCAGCTATTACCTGCATTTTTTATTGTGGATCGACAGATATTATATCGCACACTTTTGCATCAGTTTCTAGACTGGGAGCAGTTTCATGACTTCCTGTACATGGATTGTCTCGAAGTATGGTTTTATTTTCACTCAGTCAGCTTATTATTTAGTGTTGATAATAAAGGAGCAGACTGTTTATAAGCCTTCAGCAAATTCGGTTTGACAAAAAAGAAACATTAGGTTACTTAACTCATGAGATGTAGTCTCTCAGACCGCGCGAAAATTTTCGAACTCGTTATACCAAGATCAACTCTCGCGGAATAGTTGCTATATCCCTCCTACGATTCTTAAATCGCCAACCCTACAACATTTTGCTGTCGGTTAAATTATCGCCTTCTTTGTTTATTGCCAACATGTCAGAACCATTGTGATGTTTCTCCTTTGTCTGTTTCTGCATTTTTTTCAATAACATATTTAAAGTATTGGTTAAAATCAAGTGTGTTTAGAGTGGCGATAAAGAAAAGTGAGGATTCCAGCATTGAATTTAAATTCTGTAGACCTTTCTGTACCGATAGAGGGCAATTTTTATATACAAGTTGAAACCCTGAAATTTAGTTTTATGTGAAAATTTGCTTGCTAAAAGTACAATAATTTTTCAGAATGTAAAATTCATTTGTCTAACAGTTCGTTTACGTGTACTATTATTAAAAAATGCACAAAATTATGTGATTTTTTGGTCATAATAAGTAAAATACTGCAACCTTTATTTAGTGCAATAAAATCAACCAGGAGTATTTACGCAACACTTAAAATGCTGTAAAAGTAAATGTTTTATGAGTAAAATTAAAAATTTCAGATGAGCTGTGCCTTAAATGTCAGTTTAAACGTAGGGGTGTTGGAACACCACTCGTAGTGATTATTACAAGAAGTCACCTCCTGAGTTAAGGGCTGATGTCCTGCCTCACGAAGTCATCGGAGACGAGTTACGACCTCAATGTTATGGAAAAATGCGGAAGGAAATTGCCTGCATCTTTTCAAAGTAATCATAGTGACAGTTGCATTAACTGATTTAGGGAAGCCTTAAAAACGTAACTGCAGATACCCGGACGTGAACTTGAACCGTCACCTACGTGTGTATTATCACTGCGATAAGCCATCGAAAACAAAGAATTTGTGATGGTGCGATATTTCATACACTCCTGGAAATGGAAAAAAGAACACATTGACACCGGTGTGTCAGACCCACCATACTTGCTCCGGACACTGCGAGAGGGCTGTACAAGCAATGATCACACGCACGGCGCAGCGGACACACCAGGAACCGCGGTGTTGGCCGTCGAATGGCGCTAGCTGCGCAGCATTTGTGCACCGCCGCCGTCAGTGTCAGCCAGTTTGCCGTGGCATACGGAGCTCCATCGCAGTCTTTAACACTGGTAGCATGCCGCGACAGCGTGGACGTGAACCGTATGTGCAGTTGACGGACTTTGAGCGAGGGCGTATAGTGGGCATGCACGAGGCCAGGTGGACGTACCGCCGAATTGCTCAACACGTGGGGCGTGAGGTCTCCACAGTACATCGATGTTGTCGCCAATGGTTGGCGGAAGGTACACGTGCCCGTCGACCTGGGACCGGACAGCAGCGACGCACGGATGCACGCCAAGACCGTAGGATCCTACGCAGTGCCGTAGGGGACCGCACCGCCACTTCCCAGCAAATTAGGGACACTGTTGCTCCTGGGGTATCGGCGAGGACCATTCGCAACCGTCTCCATGAAGCTGGGCTACGGTCCCGCACACCGTTAGGCCGTCTTCCGCTCACGCCCCAACATCGTGCAGCCCGCCTCCAGTGGCGTCGCGACAGGCGTGAATGGAGGGACGAATGGAGACGTGTCGTCTTCAGCGATGAGAGTCGCTTCTGCCTTGGTGCCAATGATGGTCGTATGCGTGTTTGGCGCCGTGCAGGTGAGAGCCACAATCAGGACTGCATACGACCGAGGCATACAGGGCCAACACCCGGCATCATGGTGTGGGGAGCGATCTCCTACACAGGCCGTACACCTCTGCTGATCGTCGAGGGGACCCTGAATAGTGCACGGTACATGCAAACCGTCATCGAACCCATCGTTCTACCATTCCTAGACCGGCAAGGGAACTTGCTGTTCCAACAGGACAATGCATGTCCGCATGTATCCCGTGCCACCCAACGTGCTCTAGAAGGTGTAAGTCAACTACCCTGGCCAGCAAGATCTCCGGATCTGTCCCCCATTGAGCATGTTTGGGACTGGATGAAGCGTCGTCTCACGCGGTCTGCACGTCCAGCACGAACGCTAGTCCAACTGAGGCGCCAGGTGGAAATGGCATGACAAGCCGTTCCACAGGACTACATCCAGCATCTCTACGATCGTCACCATGGGAGAATAGCAGCCTGCATTGCTGCGAAAGGTGGATATACACTGTACTAGTGCCGACATTGTGCATGCTCTGTTGCCTGTGTCTATGTGCCTGTGGTTCTGTCAGTGTGATCATGTGATGTATCTGACCCCAGGAATGTGTCAATAAAGTTTCCCCTTCCTGGGACAATGAATTCACGGTGTTCTTATTTCAATTTCCAGGAGTGTATTATCCATTTGAATGAAACATAGTATAAGTCATGCTGGCATATGACTTACTTCATGGAGCAAGTTGTATTAACAGAACTAAAACGCTATTTCATTTATATCGACATCACGTCTGTGCTAGGTGCTGTCTTTCCAACTATCTTGCTGTAGTGGGAACGTCTGCCACTGAATGTATCCAAATGTAGTGGGAAGAGGTAGAAGGCTCCATATTAAGACTCGTCCGAGATTTCCAAATGATTTATTGTTGCCAACCACAGTGCCCTTGTGCACCTCAGTCTGAGTCACCGGGCCCCGCATTGCTGAGGAAGCACTCCAGTAGCCCGTGCAATGCAATGTTATGTCGAGCCTTGTTCACCAGCGGCGTTGCGGCATCATCAGGATGCTGGCGGTTGACTCGGCAGTCTGTATCCCTGCTGACTGAGCACCGCTCGTTGTGAGCTGCAGGTAGCCAACAGTGATCTTCTCGCCATCGTGGCTGAGATGGTGGAGACAACAAGCACCCACAATCCGGTGTCCGAATCTGCAGCCCTCGCCTCAGGATACCTCCCGCATGTGTTGGAACCCAGGACACCTGCCCACGGTAGTGAGCCACGGAGTGGCCAGCCACTGGCTGGCTACAAACTACACGTCAGCCTCAGAGGGTCAAACCAACAACCCGCCATGGACTGGAACACTGGCGCCCCATCTGCTGCTGCATGTAGCTGGTGGTGTGACACACCCCGCCATCCAGAAGAGCTGCCACGCTTGAATGACTCTCGTTAGAAAACAGTACCTATTTATACCCTGCTGTACGCCCCTGTTTTGCCAACGCGGCGCTCCGAGTCACTTACTCAACACTAGGTTGCGCCAGTGGGACCCTTCTGCCTGTAACTTGCACCATGCAAACCGCTGCGATTACGCTTTTTAGTGGTTTGACAGCCCTGTGGCTTCCATTCTACTTCACAGCCGCTGGCCAGCATAACTTACTGTCAATAGGCCCACGCCTGGCTGTAACTTATGTGCTCAGAAATGTTGCTCCGAATCAAACTTTCCTATTTTACACAGTGGTGCCAATAGATTGCAAATATGCAGTCTGTTTCCACGTTTGTTTCAGTTGTTAATAACAAACAAACCAAATTAATTGTACCTCTGTTTTATTGAGTATCACACCACAAAATTTCAGCAACTGCATGATGTGTAAAATTCATATTCAAGGCTGTTTTCCTACGAAAGTGACAGAATATCTCATCGATATAAGATATTTAGAATAAACAATACATTGACAATTTAGACATGAATGAGCTATCAAAACACTCATTATCAATAAAGAAAGGGGTGTGTAGAAACCGTCACAGAGGTATTATTGAAAGGATGAGCACCAAAGACTACACTACCTCTACACTTGCTTTTTGAGAAAACACGGAAGATTCCGTAACAGTGAAAAATAGAGTTATTCCACCCACTACAAAAAGGGAAACAAACAAAATGTCAGTGGCGTGCAAAATTTTATCAAATACTCTTCTGAACAGATTTCGAGAAATTTTAGAGAAACAACTGGGAGAATACAGTGGTGGTTTTTCGAAAGGTAAGAAAATGCACAGAACAGATTTTTATCTTAAAATCAATAATGCTTCCCATAATGTTACCTAGAAAACCTACAGGTGATAGGCAAAATAATGTAAACACCTGTACTTACTTGGCAATGGTTTATTAATAAGGAGTTGGACCCCCACTCGCCTGTAATACAGCTGCGATTCTTCTTGGAATACTGGCGTACACTGACTGTATAGCTCCAGTGGAATGTTATCCCACTCTTGGATCAGAAACTCTTCTAACGCCTGCAGTTCAGTTGCATATGCTCATACCACGATTGTATTGTTCTGGCTGTGTGAATGGGTGCATTATAGTCCTGAAATATGGCATCATTGTTGGGAACCAACATTTGAATCAGGGGTACACCTGATCACTAAAATGTCCACATAATCGTTGGCTGTAACACGCTTTTTGAAAGTAACGATGGGACCAGAAGAATACCATGATATGGCTGCCCACACCATAACACTTTCACCTCCATGCTTAAACGTTGGAATCGAGCAATCACTACTGTAGGCTTCTTTCGGCGTTCTCCAGACGTAAACCCAGCCCAGTGTTGCAAATGATGAAGACGTTGGCTCGGCGGACCATACATGTTTCCACTGATCAGCCGCCCAGGATCTATGCTCCTGACAACGTTTTTTACACTTCTTTGCTTTGGTTATCGTCACTAATGGTTTCGCAATAGCAGCTCGTCCATGCATATTCACTTTAGGGAGTTCTTGGAGGACAGTGTCGGTTGTTAGGGGGCTCGAAGATAGTTATTGAGCTCTGCGGTCACTTGAGCCGTCGTAGTTTTCCGTTGTTTTGACACAATTCGCTTTAGCGTACGACGATTTCTGTCATTTGATTTTGATTTGGTCCACTATTACGTTTACGCGATGATGTCTTTCCACGTTTTGTGGAGGCTGTCATGACTGTTGAAACAGTTTCTCTTGAAATATTCAGTAAGTTGGCAGTTTTTGTTACTGATGCTCTAACTAATCGGGCCCTCACAATCTGCCCTCTTTGGAACTCTGCTAGGTCTTTCATTGCACTTCGACCTCTTCCTCTGAATGCAAATACGAAGTGTGCACCACTCGTAAACGACCTGCACTGATGCCTCGTTCATACTGAACACTCATAGTCCAGCGCAACACGTGCCTTATCTGCGTTGTTGACCATCAAACACAACCATCTCATTACTACCACTGTCCACATTATTTTGCATGTCCGCTGTAGATCAGCTTCAATTACTGGTGTAAAGAAAACATTTTATTCTGGAGATAGAGAAATAATAGATAATACCGTTAGAGATTTTGGTGTTAAAGCAGAAGTAGCAGACGTAATTCGTGAAACTCTAACAGACACGATATTTGAAGCGAAATTTACAGGAGAGGTTCCTCAGACATCTGAAATAAAAACTGATATTAGACAAGTGTAGGGGTTATCAAGTTTACTTATTAACTATATTTTACAAAATATGTGATCATCTGGAATCTGGAGCTAAAAAATCACGAAATTGAATCAATAAATCGGGGAAGGAAATGAAATGGAATTAGGAGAGAATATCTGAGCTTTGCAGACGATTCTGCAATAAGGAATAGAACTGGTGTCAGAATATGACGCAAATAAAAAACTCACTTAAATACATAGAACTACAAATAAGTAAGCTAGAGTGAGTTAGTAAATTTATATGAATGCGTTCAGTCTGTTCTTTCGGGCATGAGTCAGAGTAGTGTTGTTCGTATTCTGCATCGCCATAAATATCATCCTTACCATATCAGTCTCCACCAAGAATCAACTGGTACTGATTGTATGCGTCACACTGAATTCTGCCAATGGGCTCTACTTCAGATTCAGATGGATGACACATTTATTAATTTGATTTTATTTACTGACGAGGCTACATTCACGAACCATGGAAGTGTTACTTTGCATAACATACATTGTTGGGAGACTGAAAATCAATGTTGGCTGCGACAAGTTGCGCACCAAAAATCGTGGTCAGTTAATGTATGGTGTGGGATTCTGGAGGACAGAATTATAGGCCCCTATTTCATCGAAGGAAATCTTAATGGCAGGTGGTACGCCACATTTCTGCAAGAAACATTAGTTCTGTCATTGGAAGAAACACATTTAGGAGCAAGGAACAGAATGTGGTATCAACACGATGGGTGTCCGGCACATTTTTCGCTGATGGCTAGACAAGAGTTGCAGAGACAATAGCCAAAACGCTGGACTGGCGAGGAGGATATGGTCGTGGCCAGCTCGTTCGCCAGACTCTAGATTTTTTTGTTGTGGGGATTCGTAAAAGACACTGTTTATAAATACGTTCCAACTACACCTGAAGATATGTGAGAGAGAATTGTCAAAGCATGTGCTTTGGTAAGTGCAGATGTGATAAGGTTAAAATGGTTCAAAAGGCTCTGAGCACTATGGGACTTAACTTCTGAGGTCATCAGCTCCCTAGAACTTAGAACTACTTAAACCTAGCTAAAATAAGGACATCGCACACATCCATGCCCGAGGCAGGATTCGAACCTGCGAGCGTATCGGTCGTGCGGATCCAGTCTGAAGCGCCTAGAACCTGCCACACCGGCCGGCGATGTGATAAGGAATACCACTCAGTCCATGATAAGAAGATTGCAGCACTGCATTGATACCAATGGTCATCACTTCGAACACCTTCTCTAAATTGACTTCCATGCCACCTTTGTGACCTTCGTTGACCTTCATAGACCTTACTGATACCCAGCACTGGATTCGTCTCGATAGCCGCTGTCAGAAAAGAAAAACGATTCAAGAAAAGAAAGTTGACCTTCATATCTCTCAACCTAGCGACGAAAAACCAACGTCATATTATGGCCCCGGTTGTCCCACGGAACTTTTGTCCCACAAACTTTTCAGCTCATACTTTCGGAGTTATTTTCAGTGCAGTGACTCACCCTGTATAAATGCAATTATGACCGCTGTGTCTCATTTAGCGTTCATGCCAAATATATCCGAGAGAGAAACGCTCCGGAAGTCAGAAGTAATGATCACAAACAATTGTGCGACCACCTCGCCGCTACGAATAGTGCCTGGACCCGTTCTGCTACGTACGAAGTCCAGTCTGCCGCACAGGCGTACCTAATTTGCACTGGCTCTTGCAGCCAATTGCTGCTTCTGGGCTATGTAGCATTACAATCCGCGCCGCGGATTCGGGCGGCTAAAATCAGGCATTAATGATTCGTCTGCGCTCTCGAAATGGACTGCCAGCGCTGATACAGCGCCTGGGGATACCTCGGGCGGAAACCGAGAGCGACATGCCGAAAGCAAATTGGTCGGTGTGCGGTAGAGTAGAGGGCGAGCAGTCGAGCGGTCGTGTCCGCAGGGCGCCTTTACATCCGCCATTACGGTCCCAGACACGGAGAAATAACTCTCGCGACGTTAAATCACCAGCGACTTCGCTTTCCTCAGACGCAGAGAGCCCGCGGGACGAGGCAAGCAGCTCGCAAAGCACCAGAGGACAGCCGACCGCTCGCCGAGTGCTGCCGGCCGCGTGTAATCAGCCGTGATTACGAGTCTTTACCTAATGCACGGGATGAGTGCATGTATAATGGAGCGAGTACTGTGCGCGACCGCCCCGGGCCGTGAATGCGTAATCCGACATTATCGGCGGCTAATGGACAGCCACCGCTCGCGGGACACACTAATTTTGTACCTAAACGGCACCCTGTCGTGCGCCGCCGGTGGCGCGAGGGATACGTCGCACGACACACACAAAGCAGGTGCGATTTATAAGATCACTGTATCGACAGCGCATCTGCTCTGAACCGCGCTCCTGGCATTCCTTTCCTGGAGTCGGCGTCTGGGCTTTCCGACCGCGGACTTCGCGATCCGTGACGTCAGCGAGGTGCTTCCGACCACAAATATTTTAAGACACAAGGGAATTAATGACATTAGCCTCTAGTGGGTATTGATTTAAATTAATGGGGAACGCTGAAAATTTGTGCAGGGCCACGATTCGAACCTGGGTCTCCTGGTTACTAGGCAGATGGCCTGACCATCGTCCCATACGCCCACAGTGTTCATTCCAACTGCGCAGACTACGCAAGCACGCCTCCCGTCAGACTCAGATACTTAAATTACACTACCGGTACTGGCCATTAAAATTGCTACACCAAAAAGAAATGAACATGATAAACGGGTATTCATTGGACAAATACACTCCTGGAAATTGAAATAACAACACCGTGAATTCATTGTCCCAGGAAGGGGAAACTTTATTAACACATTCCTGGGGTCAGATACATCACATGATCACACTGACAGAACCACAGGCACATAGACACAGGCAACAGAGCATGCACAATGTCGGCACTAGTACAGTGTATATCCACCTTTCGCAGCAATGCAGGCTGCTATTCTCCCATGGAGACGATCGTAGAGATGCTGGATGTAGTCCTGTGGAACGGCTTGCCATGCCATTTCCACCTGGCGCCTCAGTTGGACCAGCGTTCGTGCTGGAAGTGCAGACCGCGTGAGACGACTCTTCATCCAGTCCCAAACATGCTCAATGAGGGACAGATCCGGAGGTCTTGCTGGCCAGGGTAGTTGACTTACACCTTCTAGAGCACGTTGGGTGGCACGGGATACATGCGGACGTGCATTGTCCTGTTGGAACAGCAAGTTCCCTTGCCGGTCTAGGAATGGTAGAACGATGGGTTCGATGACGGTTTGGATGTACCGTGCATTATTCAGTGTCCCCTCGACGATCACCAGAGGTGTACGGCCAGTGTAGGAGATCGCTCCCCACACCTTGATGCCGGGTGTTGGCCCTGTGTGCCTCGGTCGTATGCAGTCCTGATTGTGGCGCTCACCTGCACGGCGCCAAACACGCATACGACCATCATTAGCACCAAGGCAGAAGCGACTCTCATCGCTGAAGACGACACGTCTCCATTCGTCCCTCCATTCACGCCTGTCGCGACACCACTGGGGGCGGGCTGCACGATGTTGGGGCGTGAGCGGAAGACGGCCTAACGGTGTGCGGGACCGTAGCCCAGCTTCATGGAGACGGTTGCGAATGGTCCTCACCGATACCCCAGGAGCAACAGTGTCCCTAATTTGCTGGGAAGTGGCGGTGCGGTCCCCTACGGCACTGCGTAGGATCCTACGGTCTTGGCGTGCATCCGTGTGTCAGTGCGGTCCGGTCCCAGGTCGACGGGCGCGTGCACCTTCCGCCGACCACTGGCGACAACGTCGATGTACTGTGGAGACCTCACGCCCCACGTGTTGAGCAATTTCGGCGGTACGTCCACCCGGCCTCCCGCATGCCCACTATACGCCCTCGCTCAAAGTCCGTCAACTGCACATACGGTTCACGTCCACGCTGTCGCGGCATGCTATCAGTGTTAAAAGACTGCGATGGAGCTCCGTATGCAACGGCTAAATGGCTGACACTGACGGCGGCGGTGCACAAATGCTGCGCAGCTAGCGCCATTCGACGGCCAACACCGCTGTTCCTGGTGTGTCCGCTGTGCCGTGCGTGTGATCATTGCTTGTACAGCCCTCTCGCAGTGTCCGGAGCAAGTATGTTGGGTCTGACACACCGGTGTCAATGTGTTCTTTTTTCCATTTCCAGAAGTGTATATTATACTAGAAATGACATATTATTACATTTTCACGCAATTTGGGTGCATAGATACTGAGAAATCAGTACCCAGAACAACCACCTCTGGCCGTAATAACGGCCTTGATACGCCTATACGCTCATGTCTGTGATGCAGCGTCAATGGTAACTGCAGCTATGGTCTCCGAGCTGATAGTCAATGCAGCTGTAAACGTCGTCGAACTGATCGTGCAGATGGTTGTTGTCTTGCAAACGTCCCCATCTGTTGACTCAGGGATCGAGATGTGGCTGCACGATCTGTTACAGCCATGCGAATAAGATGCCTTTCATCTCGTCTGCTAGTGATACGAGGCCGCTGGGATCCAGTACGGCGTTCCGTATTACCCTCATGAACCCACCGATTCCATATTCTGCTAACAGTCATTGGATATCGACCAATGCGAGCAGCAATGTCGCGATACGATAAACCGCAATCGCGATAGGCTACAGTCCGACCTCTATCAAAGTCGGAAACGTGACGGTACGCATTTCTCCTCCTTACACGAGGCATCACAACAACGTTTCACCAGGCAACACCGCTCAAGTGCTGTTTGTCTATGAGAAAACGGTTGGTAATTTTCCTCATGTCAGCACGTTGTAGGTGTCGCCACCGGCGCCAACCTTGTATGAATGCTATGAAAATCCAATCATTTGCAAGTCACAGCACCTTCTTCCTGTCGGTTAAATTTCGCGTCTGTAGCACGTCATCTTCGCGGTGTAGCAATTTTAATGGCCAGTAGTGTATCCACACATTACAGATGTAGTGTCCCTTGATCTTTATCCTTATTAGTCAAGACGTTTCGGCAGCCCCTGTAAGAGTTCCAGCGTGGTGTGCATACGCACTGAAGTGATCAGTCGGTCGTGCTCACCTTAATTAAACATAGGGTGACAATTATTGAACTCCATGAAAGAAAACGTAAATTAGATACAAACTACGGCGCGCACACACTTTGTGCTATGTTCGCGAACCTAACCGTGCCGTGCCGTACCATCGCACATCCGCGGTGGTCGGCCTCAAGCCGGCGGCACACGGACCGAGCATCCGAACGTTGAGCGTGCCGAGTTTCTGACGTCATAGCGTGAAATGGCACGTCCGGCAGTCTTTCCGAACGTGCAGAGCAATATCTGGCATGTCAGACATTCTGAGCCTGCGTCTGAGCGTTGACCAATGAGATGGCACAACGCCACCTACGCCATACGCACGCCGTGTCCCTTCAGTACAGAGTTGTGAGGCGCCATATTGGCATTCATTTCAAGCTTATATGTGTATATGCCGTTTCTGAGCACCAGCAAATTGAGAATCACTGGAAAACCCGTTGTTAACTGCGTGATTCATTCCAATAAAATAATGAGAAACATCATATTCGTGGCAAAAGAATTATTGTAACTTGCGTATTATGAGAGTAGGCTATTTGAAGGCAGCCACACACTGAATATCCACCCAAAACGCATTGTACTTGGTACAATTTTTTATAATTAAATTACCATTAGTAACATATCTATCGATTAAGGTTTCCAGCAAGGGTAAGATAACATATTTAGATGCACAGGTTGTGTTGTAGGTTGAGCATAATGAGTGGCGTCAGTATTAATTGTTTGTCAGGGAGGTGGTTCGCAACCTGTCGCAGCTTTTTATTAGGATCTGATACTTTATTATTTGTTTAATATAAGTATATACTATAATAATTGATGTTATGTAAATAAAAGTTCACCTTGAAACTTCCTGGCAGATTAAAACTGTGTGCCCGACCGAGACTCGAACTCGGGACCTATTGCAAGTTTCGCAGGAGAGCTTCTGTAAAGTTTGGAAGGTAGGAGACGAGGTACTGCCAGAAGTAAAGCTGTGGGTTGGGGGCGTGAGTCGTGCTCCGGTAGCTCAGTTGGTAGAGCACTTGCCCGCGAAAGGCATAGGTCCCGAGTTCGAGTCTCGGTCGGGCACACAGTTTTAATCTACCAGGAAGTTTCATATCAGCGCACACTCCGCTGCAGAGTGAAAATCTCATTCTGATAAGTTCACCTTTTTTTTTAGGGCTGAATGTTCGATTGGCTTAATCTACAGGAGAGCTTGTGCTATTTGTATAAAGATATTTTGCTTCTTATTCTTTTACGCTCCGTAATTCACATGTTGCAAAGATTCTGCTACTGGGTAGGAACAGTGATCAAGTAAGACTGACCCTGGGGTTTTATTAAAATGTGGGAATGATGAAATAATGTTAATCTTATGCGGAGAAGTATTCCAAATTTGTACCGCACTGTTAGTAATGGAACTTTTATAAGCCTGTGTCCTTATTGATTGGACATGGTACATCTACATCTACATTTATACTCCACAAGCCACCCAACGGTGTGTGGCGGAGGGCACTTCACGTGCCACTGTCATTACCTCCCTTTTCTGTTCCAGTCGCCTATGGCTAGCGGGAAGAACGACTGCCGGAAACCCTCCGTGCGCGCTCGAATCTCTCTAATTTTACATTCGTTATCTCCTCGGGAGGTATAAGTAGGGGGAAGCAATATATTCGATACCTCATCCAGAAACGCACCCTCTCGAAACCTGGACAGCTAGCTACACCGCGATGCAGAGCGCCTCGCTTGCAGAGTCTGCCACTTGAGTTTACTAAACATCTCCGTAACGCTATCACACTTACCAAATATCCCTGTGACGAAACGCGCCGCTCTTCTTTGGATCTTCTCTATCTCCTCCGTCAACCCGATCGGGTACGGATCCCACACTGATGAGCAATACTCAAGTATAGGTCGAACGAGTGTTTTGTAAGCCACCTCCTTTGTTGATGGGCTACATTTTCTAAGGACTCTCCCAATGAATCTCAACCTGGTACCCGCCTTACCAACAATTAATTTTATATGATCATTCCACTTCAAATCGTTCCGCACGCATACTCCCAGATATTTTACAGAAGTAACTGCTACCAGTGTTTGTTCCGCTGTCATATAATCATACAATAAAGGTTCCTTCTTTCTACGTATTCGCAATACATTACATTTGTCTATGTTAAGGGTCAGTTACCACTCCCTCACCAAGTGCCTATCCGCTGCAGATCTTCCTGCATTTCGCTACAATTTTCTAACGCTGCAACTTCTCTGTATACTACAGCGTCATCCGTGAAAAGCCGCATGGAACTTCCGACACTATCTACTAGGTCATTTATATATATTGTGAAAAGCAATGGTCTTTTTCGTAGACGATGGGGGAAATGTGCGTTTTAAGAGAGCTAACGTGGGAATTTTACGCGCACCCGTTGAGTAAACAGTGTGATTTACGAACTAGAAACATTCCTCAACTGCCGCTGGAGTACGTTGCGATCGCGTATACCACGTTGGGGCCCACGTGCCGTATGCACAAGTCGCATCGTTCCTGAGCGTTCAGCAACACTTTGAACTTGGCACGCTCAACGTTAACGTTAGACAGCACGGTCCGTGTGCCGACGGCTTTAGCTTCACGTCGCGGCCGCCGGAGGTTCATGGCGTTATCTCCGGCTGATGACGTCGCTCCATTCAATAGTTCTTGCCTGCAGCTCCCTCTATGGCCAGAACATATAACGGAAACACCACGGCCACTCGCTCTTGCTAGCTAGCTGAGTTAATATCGAAGTGTTATTGTACAGATCTTATATGACAACCTTGGGCTTAGAACTTAGTTACGACCTGGATTTCACTGTCGATTTGTGAATCTTTTCTCGGCCATCAGATATTGCGTCACACCCCGGTCACGTCCTGCTACCAGTTCCAACTTATGTTTGCCACTACAGGCAGACATAAAACTTTGTTCAACATGTAAACGTCACTACAGATATTCAGATTTGGGTTACCACATGTTCGATACACGTGCCTTCATTGGCGATGATGTGGCGCAGACGAACTGCGAAATTCTGCAAGGCCCGCTGAAGTGTCGGAACATCGATGGTGTCGATGACCTCCTGAATGGCTGTTCTCAGCTTAGTAATGGTTATGGGGCTACTGCTGTACACCTTGTCTATAATATAGCCCCCACAAGAAGGAGTCACATGTGTTCAGATCCGGAGAATTTGGCTCCAATCGAGGCCCATGCCAATGGTCTCTGGGTACCCCAGAGCCAGAATACGATCCCCAAAATGATCCACAGGGTCATAGAACACTCTCCTGCTTCCGTCTTGCACGAACCACATCTTGTCAAAAACAGTGTCACTTTGGTTCACATGGCTCTGAACACTATGGGACTTAACATCTATGGTCATCAGTCCCCTAGAACTTAGAACTACTTAAACCTAACTAACCTAAGGACATAACACACATCCATGCCCGAGGCAGGATTCGAACCTGCGAACCTCCTGACTGAGCGCCTAGAACCGCTAGACCACCGCGGCCGGCAGTGTCACTTTGGATGATGGGGACGAAATGGTCTTCCAAAATCTTCACGTACCCTTTGGTAGTCATAGCGCCATCAAGGTATATCGCGCCAATTATTCCGTGATTGGGCATTGGACACCACACAATCACTTGTTGACGTTGAAGAGACTTCTCGATCGCGAAATGTGGATTCTCAGTCGTCCAAATGCGCTAATTTTACTTATTGAGTGAGCTTCGTCGCTGAACCATACCATACTAATTCCATCATGCCCCGCGGCCAACCGTGCAGTTTGAACGTCCTAACGCAAACCGTTAAGAAGTCATAACGATTTTATTTCATATAGCTCAATAACTTTCACGATGTATGTGGTGTGTGTTCTTTATGATATGTCCGAAAGAACAGACACCACACATCTAGATATTTTAGAAGTGGGTTTTCCGACCGTCAAAGAAAGCTACTACAAAGTGAGAGGCTACGTCGACCTTTTTGTAATGAGAATATACCTTAATATTTTATCCAGGCTATACACGTAGTAGCCGGCCGGGGTGTCCGTGCAGCTCTAGGCGCTTCAATCTGGAACCGCGCGACCGCTATGGTCGCAGGTTCGAATCCTGCCTCGGGCATGGGTGTGTGTGATGTCCTTAGGTTACTTAGGTTTAAGTAGTTCTAAGTTCTAGGGGACTGATGACCTCAGAAGTTAAGTCCCATAGTACTCAGAGCCATTTGAACCATTTGAATAGATATATTCTTTCAGATCTAGAAACTCGGAGTTGCACAGAATAGTAACATTTCTGTGGTGGCCATTACGGTTACTCCAAATGATGACCGTTTCCGATAGAGGTGAGGCATTAAATATTTTGTGTCAAATTTGTCATGAGATATCGGTTTCAGGTAAGTTAGAAGAAAATTATAATGTGACAGTAATAACTTACTCTGTTTTTGTGAGATAAGCACATATTTAGCGCTGCCGAGAGAACTTCAGCGGCAGTTACCAGTCAAAGAAATGAGTGACTAGACTGTGGACCACAGGATATTCAATCTACCAATGAGGTCGATCTTGTATTCAACCCAAATGGGTAATGGAAACTACGCCCATACACTTCAGAGGTAAGAGGTAACAGCAGTCTATTTCCCAAGTTATCCAATTTAGAGAGAAGAATGTTGTGTTGCACTCTCAAATGTGGCTAGCGAAAGATGTTACAGTCGACAGAGAACATTGTCTCTGGCAGACGACGCAGACTTGGCAACGAAACATCCTTACACTTCATGGCAATTAGAACGCTAACAGAGAATAATTAAGAGACGATTTTGCTCCTGTTACATTCATAATCTATTGTTGTTGTTGTGGTCTTCAGTCCTGAGACTGGTTTGATACAGCTCTCCATGCTACTCTATCCCGTGCAAGCTTCGTCATCTCACAGTATCTACTGCAACCTACATACTTCTGAATCTGCTTAGTGTACTCATCTCTTGGTCTCCGTCTACGATTTTTACCCTCCACGCTGCCCTTCAATGCTAAATTTGTGATCCCTTGATGCCTCAGAACATGTCCTACCAACCGGTCTCTTCTTCTTGTCAAGTCGTGCCGCAAACTCCTCTTCTCCCCAATTCTATTCAATACCTCCTCATTAGTTATGTGATCTACCCATCTAATCTTCAGCATTCTTCTGTAGCACCACATTTCTAAAGCTTCTATTCTCTTCTTGTCCAAACTATTTATCGTCCATGTTTCACTTCCATACATGACTACACTCCATGCAAATACTTTCAGAAACGACACTTAAATCTATACTCAGTGTTGACAAATTTCTCTTCTTCAGAAACACTTTCCTTGCCGTTGCCAGTCTACATTTTATATCCTCTCTACTTCGACCATCATTAGTTATTTTGCTCCCCAAGTAGCAAAACTCCTTTACTACTTTAAGTGTCTCATTTCCTAAACTAATTCCCTCAGCATCACTCGACCACATTCCGTTATCCTCGTTTTGCTTTTGTTAATGTTCATCTTATATCCTCCTTTAAAGACACCGTCCATTCCGTCCAACTGCTCTTCCAAGTCTTTGCTGTCTCTGACAGAATTACGATGTCATCGGCGAACCTCAACATTTTTATTCCTTTCCATGGATTTTAATACCTACTCCGAACTTTTCTTTTGTTTCCTTTATTGCTTGCTCAATATACAGGTTGAATAACATCGGTGAAAAGCTACAATCCTGTCTCACTGCCTTCATAACCACTGCTTCCCTTTCATGCCCCTCGACTCTTATAACTGCCATCTGGTTTCTGTTCAAATTGTAAATAGCCTTTCGACCCCTGTATTTTACCCCTGCCACCTTTAGAATTTGAAAGAGAGTATTCCAGTCGACATTGTCAAAAGCTTTCTCTAAGTCTACAAATGCTAGAAACGTAGGTTTGTCTTTCCTTAATCTATTCTAAGATAAGTCGTAGGGTCAGTATTGTCTCACGTGTTCCAACATTTATCCGGAATCCAAACTGATCTTCCCCGAGGTCGGCTTCTACCAGTTTTCCCATTCGTCTGTAAAGAATTCACGTTAGTATTTTGCAGCTGTGACTAATTAAACTGATAGTTCGGTAATTTTCACATCCGTCAAAATCTGCTTTCTTTGGAATTGGAATTATTATATTCTTCTTGAAGTCTGAGGGTATTTCACCTGTCCCATACATCTTGCTCACCAGATGGTAGAGTTTTGTCAGGACTGGCTCTCCCAAGGCCGTAAGTAGTTCCAATGGAATGTTGTTTACTCCCGGGGCCCTGTTTCGACTTAGATCTTTCAGTGCTCTGTCAAACTCTTCACGCAGTATAATATCTCCCATTTCATCTTCGTCTACATCCTCTTCCAGTTCCATAATATTGTCCTCAAGTATATCGCCCTTGTATAGACGCGCTATAATATACTCCGTCCACCTTTCTGCTTTCCCTTCTTTGCTTAGAACTGGGTTTCAATCTGAGCTCTTGATATTCATACATGCGGCTCTCTTTTCTCCAAAGGTCTATTTAATTTTCCTGTAGGCAGTATCTATCTTACCCCTAGTGCGATAAGCCTCTACATCCTTTCATTTGTCCTCTACCCATCCCTGCTTAGCCATTTTGCATTTCCTGTCGATCTCATTTTTGAGACGTTTGTATTCCTTTTTGCCTGCTTCATTTACTGTATTTTTATATTTTCTCTTTTTGACAATTAAATTCAATATTTCTTCTGTTACCCAAGGATTTCTACTAGCCCTCGTCTTTTTACCTACTTGATCCTCTGCTGCCTTCACTACTTCATCCCTCAGAGTTACCCATTTTCCTTCTGCTGTATTTCTCTCCCCCATTCCTGTCAATTGTTCACTTATGCTCTCCCTGAAACTCTGTACAACCTCTGGTTTAGTCAGTCAATCCAGGTCCCATCTCCTTAAATTCCCACCTATTTGCAGTTTCTTCGGTTTTAATCTACAGTTCACAACCAATAGATTGTGTTCAGAGTCCACATCTGCCCCTGAAAATGTCTTACAATTTAAAACCTGGTTCCTAAATCTCTGTCTTGCCATTATATAATCTATCTGATACCTTCTAGAAACTGTATAGTGTCCCAGAAATAGTTAACGCTCTCTTTCTTGATGTCTCAGCTTCTATGCACGAAAATTCCTGCCAAAACAGCGCCTGTTTACGAAAATAACCCAGAATGACGACGAATGCAGTCTTTCTCGGGAGCCTAACGTGGTACCCACTCCATCACATGCTACCCTTCCTGCTCTCAACATACGCAAATGTTCTCACCGCTATATGGAGGCTCCTATATACCAGCACAAAGGAAGAAAATTAATCGAGCTTTAAGATTGGCTCTTATCGAATTTACCCGCCACTCTATTGTGCGTCAACGCTCAGGTGCACCAACCATCCGGCTAGGGCTACTTCCGCTGTTAAGCAGCACCAACACTCCTGTGCGGGCTTTTCCATCCAGGGCCTGAGTTACGCCTGCCATTTCATTACCACTGGCGTTCCAACCTTTACTTGTATAAGCAATCTTTCATTACGCTGTTTTGATAATACATTTATAAGGTAAATATACATACATAAGACTACAACCTGTCAAATGATACCTAGTTTATCTAATTCCGGTTGTAAATCACGGCAAAGTATGTAGATGAGTGCTTGTAAGGTGCGAAATTATAGTCACCTTACACACTGTGGTACGCACTACCTTTGTCATGCTGTTGGCGGTAGCAAAGGGCAGAACTAAACGGAGACTGAACATAATTCGTGTTGTGAATTTTCTCGTCATTTTAACAGATCACACTAAGTTCGATTTATTAAACATCGATTGCAAAAACACCTCTAGTGGTATTGCCTGCAAAGAAACAGATTAATTTACAATCATACAACTGTACCAGATTGATTAATAGAAAACAGATGAAACACAGTAATAGAAACTGTACCAGTACAATAAGAGAACTAAAAAATCTTTGTCGAAAGAAACTTTAAGATTTCCAATCCAAAATAGTATACCCCGCAAGTAAGCAACATATAAGAAAATTATCAACAAAATGGCTCTGAGCACTATAGGACTTAACATCTGAGGTCATCAGTCCCCTAGACGTAGAACTACTTAAACCTAAATAACCTAAGAACATCACACACATCCATGCCCGAGGCAGGATTCGAACCTGCGACCGTAGCAGCAGCGCGGTTCCGGGCTGAAGGGCCAAGAACTGCACTGCCTAGTGCTGCTCAGCCACAGCGGCTGGCAATAAAATTATCGTAAAATCTTATAGTGGAGGTGTGCAAGTCACGCAAGAGACACGTCCACACAAAATTAATGTTAAAGTTTGCAACCTTAAAGGTATAAATAGTCAGTCAGAACCTTCAAGAAATTAACAGATCTTAAATCTCTTACTGTTTGGCCTGTTCAAAAACCAACGGCGCATACAAGGAGTAAGATTAATAACCATTCAGTTGGCCGAATCACACTTCCATACGCACACTTAATTGAATGAAGCTAGTAATTACTCAATTGAAAAATTAGCCGGATAACACTTCAACAATTTACATGAGCCATAAATAGGAAAATTAAAAGAAGGACGGCAGTGATTAAGACACAAATAAATACACTGACCGCTATTCAACCCTGCCTTGGCAAGACGTAGTCGGCTTTCGGATGCTGCGCCTGCTCTATCGACCAGGCAGATTTCACCCAATTCTCACCAAAAGAAAGACAAACGATAGCCTAGTTAACAGAGGAATAGAGAAATTAGTGCAGGAATTGGGCCACGCGCCAGAAACGCCGCCACATTACAGTCAAAGTTATAGCAACAAGAAAAACAATTAAATAATTTTTCAGTGAGTTAACGGAGTTAAATCAATGAAACTTGTAATGCGGCCAAAATCTAAGCACAGTTCCGAATACAGTTCCCGAGCAGAAAGTTCGACTGACGATCACAAATTGTATCAAAGTCGCGCCACTTGGGCGAGGGGTAATGAAGTAACCGCCACGTCAACAAGTAACCCCAAGCAAAAGTGTTCGTCTGGCTAACGAAACTCTGCCTAACAGCAGACAGAGCATAACCTTTTGAATAACATTACAGCAACGTTGCTGGTAGTAACAAACACAAATTAAAGTTCTCACTCAGGAAGAGACTTAATGACTAAGATAAAGTGGCGTCACCCTTGCAAAAAAAAAAAAAAAAAAGAAAAAAAGAAAAAAAAAAAGTAAAACAGGTCATGTAGGTGATATAAACACCCAGTAAGACAATAAACGAAACTGTGCCCTCCAGTAGCAGTACCTGAAGGGAGTGGCACGAGAAATGAGAGCATTTAATATGTACAGGGTGGTCCATTGACCGTGACCGGGACAAATACCTCACGAAATAAGCGTCAAACGAAAATCTACGAAGAATGAAACTTGTCTAGATTGAAGGGGGAAACCAGATGTCGCTATGGTTGGCCCGCTAGATGGCGCTGTCATAGGTCAAACGGATATCAACTGTGTTTTTTTAATAGGAATCCCCATTTTTATTACATATTCGTGTAGTAAGTAAAGAAATATGAATGTTTTAGTTGGACCAGTTTTTTCGCTTTGTGATAGATGGCACTGCAATAGTCACAAACATGTGGCTCACAATTTTAGACAAACAGTTGGTAACAGCTACGTTCTTTAAATTAAAATACAGAACGTAGGTACGTTTGAACATTTTATTTCGATTGTTCCAATGTGATACGTGTACCTTTGTGAACTTATCATTTCTGAGAACGCATGCTGTTGGAGTCGGCGCCATTGAAACCTGCCTGTTTTTTCAGATACGTTGACGATACTTTTGTTGTTTGGCCGCATGGCAGGGAGAATTTGAATGCCTTCTTAGAACATCTAAACTCGATCCACCCCAACATTCGTTTTACCATGGAGGTGGAAGAGGATGGTTGCCTTCCCTTTCTTGACGTTTTGGTTAGGAGGAAGGTGGATGGATCGTTGGGACATGCAGTTTATAGGAAGCGTACTCACACTGACTTGTATCTGCAGGCGGACAGTTGTCATCATCCGGCCCAACGTGAAGGGGTACTTCGTACCCTGGTACACAGGGCACATGTCATCTCCGACGTTGAGACTTTGCCTGCTGAGCTGGCCCATCTTGAGGCTACCTTCCGCCACAATGGGTATAGTGAAAGACAGATTGAACGGGCGTTGCGATATCAACCAACTGTGCGCCAGGTGCATGATGATAATTCTCAGTTGACTCCTAAATCTATTGCCTTTTTGCCCTACATAGGAAGCACTTCAAACAAGATAGGTCGTATTTTACGGAAATACAATGTGAAATGTGTTTTCCGACCTCCATCTAAGATTAAAGCGCTTTTGGGGTCTGTTAAGGATGATCTTGGTTTACGTAAGGCAGGTGTTTATCGCATTCCTTGTCGCTGTGGCATGGCATACATTGGTCAGACCATCAGGACCGGGGAGGACCGGTGTATTGAACATAAACGGCACACGCGACTACAGCAGCCTAGCAAATCTGCTATTGGCGAACATTGTTTGGACACTGGTCACCCCATGTGGTATAATAATACCGAGATATTAGCATGCACGTCCGGCTATTGGGATAGTGTGATTAAGGAGTCTGTTGAAATTAAATTGGCTAGCAACCTTGTGAATAGGGATGGAGGCTTTTGTTTAAACTCGGCCTGGAATCCTGCTCTTTCACTTGTTAAAAAACATAGGGACAGAGTTAACGTTTCCTCAACTACCAATCCATAGTTTCTTACTATCGATAGCTCTGACTTCGTTCATCTTTGGTGGCTTTTGTTTAGGTGTGTGTTATCTTTTCTGTTAGACTCGCAGAACCGAGCTCTCGTGTTGTCTGCACTTCGTCTGGTCGTTGCAGTTAAGCCTTGAAAATGGCGGAGTGTGCATCCGCCGAAATATCGGCAGTTGTCGAAAATTCAACCTGGCTGAATGCCCGTAAGTACTTTGAACATAGTTTATGCCAGGAGAAGCTCAGGTCTTAGATTACCATCGATAAAATGGGGGTCAATTATCCTTCCTCCCATAATGCCGCACCATACATTAACTCGCCAAGGTCGCTGATGTTCTACTTGTCGCAGCCATCGTGGACTTTCCGTTGCCCAATAGTGCATATTATGCCGGTTTACGTTACCGCTGTTGGTGAATGACGCTTCGTCGCTAAATAGAACGGGTGCAAAAAATCTGTCATCGTCCCGTAATTTCTCTTGTGCCCAGTGGCAGAACCGTAGACGACGTTCAAAGTCGTCACCATGCAATTCCTGGTGCATAGAAATATGGTATGGGTACAATCGATGTTGATGTAGCATTCTCAACACCGGCGCAATTTGTCTGCTGCTGATGTGCGGATTAGACGCGAC
This sequence comes from Schistocerca gregaria, assembly GCF_023897955.1. Lineage (NCBI taxonomy): Eukaryota > Metazoa > Arthropoda > Insecta > Orthoptera > Acrididae > Schistocerca > Schistocerca gregaria. Next base: position 785,017,547 of record NC_064922.1, read on the forward strand.
AGCAGCTAAAACACCTACTTGCGCATCATCAATTGTTTCAGGTCGTGGCTGACGTTTCTCATGTGACTGAACAATTCCTGTTCCCTTAAATAACGTAACTATCCGGCGAACGATCTGGATACTTGGATGATGTTGTCCAAGATACCGAGCAGCATACATAGCACATGCCGTTGGGCATTTTTATCACAATAGCCATACATCAACACGATATTGACCTTTTCCGCTATTGGTAAACGGTCCATTTTAACACGGGTAATGTATCACGAAGCAAATACCGTCAGCACTGGCTGGATTGTTACGTGATACTACGTACTTATACGTTTGTGACTATTACGGCGCCATCTGTCACAAAGAGAAAAAAGGGGTCCAACTAAAATATCCATATTTCTTTACGTACTACACTAATATATCATAAAAAATGGGGTTTCCTATAAACGCAGTTGATATCCGTTTGACCTATGGCAGCGCCATCTAGCGGGCCAACCATATCGCCATCTGGTTTCCCCCTTCAAGCTAAACGAGTTTCGTTCTTTGTAGTTTTATCGTTTGATGATTATTTCGTGAGATATTTGGCCCGGTCGCTATCAATGGACCACCCTGTATATGCGCGCAGCCACAAATCCGATGCCTTACAGCAACGAATTAATAAGTTGAGACCGAACTTCTCAAATAACATCTAATATGTCGTCTTTACGGTAAGAAGCAGTCTGTCTTTTGTTACATTCATGATTAATTTACACAAGGGGAGGTTTTACAGCTTTCATTTAGAATAGTTCCTGCCAGAGACAGCCCACATGGGGCAGTGTCGCTCGGCAGTTTGAACGTACTGGACGTCTGGGGAAGCGCGAAGCCCGAAAGGTTCGCCGGAATATCCCGAAGTATCCTGCTGTCGAAAATAAAAAAGAAAGCGGATGGAGAGGATCAGCAGCCGGCTATTACGAGCCCTCTGTCTGGCCGTGCACTCAGGGAGCCGGGCCTAATAAGTATCACTCAGACGGGGCCGCCAGCCGCTAATTCGGCGTGCCCGCTGCCCGCCTGCGCGGAACGAGGCCGCCTTTAGCGTACGTCTGTCTGGCGCCCGGGCCCGGGGTGGCCGCAGCCCTCCATTTTCGGTGGCTCGCATTTAGGACGAGTTAAAGCCACCCTCTACTTTGCGGGCCGCCGCTGCCGTCTCCCGCGCCGCCGCCGCCCTGCCGCGCAACCTGCAATCTGCGGCCGCTGCCCGCTCCCCAAACTGCCATTCGCGAACGGCCGAAATTGCCGCCGCAGAACCTGTAACTAAAACATTCGCGTTCACGCTCGCCCGCCAGCGTCAGCCTACTATCTTCCAGATTATTAAATTATAGAAATTCTGTGACCTGATTCCGAATCGGGAGGGGTGTTGTTATAACGGCACCGCATTTGCAGTCTTAATGTCTAGATGGCCTTTGAATAGAAGGCCTTGTTAGTATTATTCCCTTTTCGGAACTGAAAGGAACGCCAAGAACGAAAATAAAAACACCACTTTAGTTACAAAAGTGGTAGAACGGTTCTCTTGGCACGCATAAATTAAATAGTAAGGCACTTATCAACAATAAGGTCGGTCTGGACTAGCCGGCCGTGGTGGGCAAGCGGTTGTAGGCGCTTCAGTCTGGAACCGCGCGACCACTACGGTCGCAGGTTCGAATCCTGCCTCGGGCATGGGTGAGTGTGTGATGTCCTTAGGTTAATTACGTTTAAGTAGTTCTAAATTCTAGGGGACTGGTGACCTCAGAAGTTAAGTCCCATAGTGCTCAGAGCCATTTCGGTCTGGACTGCGCTGTATTTTATTTGATACGTTCCTACGGAACGCGGTATGGCCCCTTCTACCTCAAATTCGAGAACCGCCCAACTATACCACTTGCAGAGGAACTGCCTTTAATTTCTATCAGGGGCGATCAAAAAGTCGTTACTAACGAGCGCCCGCATCTCGTGGTCGTGCGGTAGCGTTCTCGCTTCCCACGCCCGGGTTCCCGGGTTCGATTCCCGGTGGGGTTAGGGATTTTCTCTGCCTCGTGATGGCTGGGTGTTGTGTGATGTCCTTAGGTTAGTTAGGTTTAAGTAGTTCTAAGTCCTAGGGGACTGATGACCATAGATGTTAATTCCCATAGTGCTCAGAGCCATTTGAACCATTTTAACTAACCAGCGACCGCACGTCTTCCAGCCTGCGCTGTGAGAACAGTGTCGCCATCCGCATTTCTCCTCCTGCCTTCAGTGCTGCCAGGGGAATTCCTGCTGCTTCAAGTCCGTCACCATCAGCTGTCGCCTCACCACGACGGACATCATTACGTTTCATTGTAAAATGTACATAAGTATAACGTTGTAGTCCCTGCTATTTATAGCCTTATGATTATCTGGGTGTTCTATTTTTATAGCCGGCCGGGGTGGCCGAGCGGTTCTAGGCACTACAGTCTGGAACCGCGCGACCGCTACGGTCGCAGGTTCGAATCCTGCCTCGGGCATGGATGTGTCCTTACGTTAGTTAGGTTTAAGTAGTTCTAAGTTCTAGGGGACTGATGACCTTAGAAGTTAAGCCCCATATTGTACAGAGCCATTTGAACCATGTTTTTATAGACACTTCCATTTTATTAATTAGGATTCCATCTATACCCCTTTCTTATAATTACTCCCTTATGTTATTACATTAGACATAAGTTTAACATTTACTTTCATTTTTAGTCGCCATTACTAAGTCCTTTTGCAGTACACATACGATATAATTTATTGTGCCGTTCTTTGTAAATGCAAGCGTTCCCTCGCCACCTGTAGCCCGTCTTGAATACTTAGGTCACCCATTAGGAGCCCTTGCATATTCAGTTAGTTTTGAAATGTCTTGTCAGATTGGTGGGCTAGTGCTACATATCCTTCTATTCTTTAACATGAGCACATTTTATGAAGATGACTACCATACGCCAAGCAGAATCATTCTTTTGTAAGGCAGGGTATGGTGTTTCTCTCTTATTTTACGACTGTTGATCACATAGTTTTATTTATTAAACTACTACAGACTCTTTGGTTTGCATGTTTACAGCAATGGGAAAGCTGACAATTTTTCGAACCATTGCATATCCTGTTCTCACTGTAAGACAACAAAACATTTGTCAGTAATGACGTTTTGATGCAACGTTTACTTATGCGACTGGTCATAATCCTTTGTAAGTAGGCTGTTTAGGTTTTTATGTTGGTAACGCCATGTAGCGCTCTATATGAAAATACTGACTGTGCTGTGTGCAGTCTGTGGCTGGTTTGCATTGTTGGAATTTGCTATTGTAGTGTTGGACAGTTGGCTGTTAACAGCACGTAGAGTTGCGCAGTTGGAGGTGAGCTGCCAGCAGTGGTGGATGTGGGGAGACCAACAGCAGAATTTTGAGAGCGGACGATCTGGACGTGTGTCCATCAGAAAGAGTAAATTTGTAATATTGAATATCATGAACTGATATATATGATGACTTTGGAACATTATTAAGGTAAATATATTGTTTGTTCTCCATCAAAATCTTTCATTTGCTAACTATGCCTATCAGTAGTTAGTGCCTTCAGTAGTTAGAATCTTTTATTTAGCTGGCAGTAGTGTCGCTCGCTGTACTGCAATAGTTCGAGTAACCAAGATTTTTGTGAGGTAAGTGATTCATGAAAGGTATAGGTTATTGTTAGTCAGGGCCATTCTTTTGTAGGGATATTGGAAAGTCAGGTTGCGTTGCGCTAAAAATATTGTGTGTCAGTTTAGTGTTGATTAGAATAAGAAACGAGAGTAATGTCTGAGTACGCTCAGTTTTGCTCAGCTGTTTGAAAAGCAAATATTGTAAGAGGTTTATCAGCACAGTCATTCATAAATTTTTCTAAGGGGACGTTTCACCTTCATTACACCATCATCCTCCGAGATTCATATTTTTAGCGCCACACTGTACTTTGATGTCTTTTATCATTTGATTCTCACGTATCGTCTTTCTTTTACATATGGCACTTTGCTATTTAGCTATACAAGGCAACTTCCCTATCTCGTAATTTTTAACTTCTTTCCCCTGCTATTTTCACAATTTTTAAAATTATTTGGTCTTAGATACAATCTCCTTGGATTTCATTTATGAATTATTGCTAGTTAGGTAGGATTTTCCTCATAAATATTTTTATTATTGAAATTGGTTCCCCATTAGATTTCTTGGTCAGATTTTCTAAAGTGTTTTTACATCTTTCTTAACTACAAAATTTTCTTAGCCTACTTTTGCTTTTTTCTTTTATTTATTTCTTGCACAGCCCGTCTCGGAAGAAATTCCTGTAGTTTTCTTTTTTTATGGTATGTACGTGAAACGTGCTCGATGTGCGAGTTGGTGCTTTATTCTGTCACCTTTACTGTAATATACAAATACGCAATATTTTGATGTCAATGACGAATCTTTGTATACACTCCAGTTCTGTAAAAACCTGTTTACTTGCGGTTTTCTTGTTGTCCACATACCCAGAAACTTATACATATTAAAAGCCACACAGATAATTTACAATGCACAGCACACGTTGAAAACAGCAAACGTACAATAAGTAGTAGTGTCAAAGATGTTTTACATATAGTCAGCAGAGACAAGGCTACAGATAATCCACAGAGTATGTATACTATTCTACTGTTCTTCAGTGAAAAGGATATTTTTCATATGTAACAATATTTATACGCTTAAATATTATTTACAAAACTACTCATGTCTATGTTTCACTATTTTATTTGGTTATTTGACGGTACTACCGAAGCATCTGAAGGAATTCACTGAGTCGCTTTCCAGTTTTTTATTCGGTAGCAGCTGTTAGTACCGATACTTCCTTGGATACTTCGGTCCTACAGAATAGATGTAATACAGTAATAAAAACATAGTGAAGCCAAAATAATTTCAAATACTTCATGAATCACGGTGAAGTAAGCGGGAGAAGATTCTTTTTTACTGTAACACGATAAGGTTTCTTTATTTTCCTTTTAAGGATATAGCGTCGGAACCGTACTCGCACACCACCTTGCGAGCTACTGTTTATTTGATTTTATCTGTACGATTTCTATGGAACACACCCATCGTGCGCTGTATACGGATCCTGCAGTTTTCTAGTTAGTTCCCCGAGAAATGAACGGAATCATTATTCGAATGATTGCCAGTTCAGATTTTTCAACGTTTCTGTTAAACATTCTTGCCATGAAACAAGCCTGTGATCATTCATAAAGTCCTTTTCGGTATATTCTCGACACCTCACGCCACTCTGACCTTCTTTGGTTATATATACTAACCCAGTATTCAAGAACGGGTCATTCATGTGTTATCTATGCTATCTCTTTTGTAACAAAATTGCTATTTTTGAACATCAATATATTTTATGAATTAACGGGATATACTTTGGTGTTTATTTGTATTCGTTGTCTATTAGTCGCAACTGCACTTATAGCTGCACTTTGGACGACGCACGTAGGTCACACAGTGTAGGAATTGTTCCATTTCATTTCGTAGAAATTATTTCGTTATTCCTTGTCATAACTTAAAAAATACGATCAGTAGCTAGGTAGTTATAAAAACCAAATAGATAGCTACGGTCACGTTTAGTGCTGGCCTGGCTATGGCACTCATGACGCTCAGACCACTACTGAACGCTCATTGGCTGTCTAAAAAATTACCCCCCCCCCCCTCCGCAATCGATCGTGACTCCATCTACAGAGGAAGCGTGCCGCCTAGTCAGATGAATAGCGTTTCTTGTTACATGAAGTCGATGGTCATGTCAGGATACGCTTTGATCCAGGCGAGCAACTTCTAGAAACACGCACTGCGCAACGGATGCCGCCGATAGGAGCAGTATCATAGCCGTGGGTTACGTTCACCTGGGACTCCATGAGACCTTGACCTTGGCAGCCGTAGATTACGTGAACATTATTGTGGTTCACCTGCAACACCTCAGACTTGTTCCTTCACCGACTGCATCGGAATCTTTAATTGTCAGTGTCACAATGCGAAAATAGTGCTAAAGTGGTTTGAGGTGCATGATAGTAAACTCACGTTGGTGTCTTGGTGACCTACTACGTCCGCAATTTAAGGGAATTGCATGATCTGCGCGTAGGCAGCTGATGTCACATACCTCTACAGAGCGACTAAATACTGTCGAATACTTCCACGAAAGTAACCTGTAATGAGTGCGCAATGACGTACGAAAAACATCTCAAAAATATCATAAAACCATATCGAGCCCAAACTTCACCCTCCACAAACGGCGGGTTAAGTCGTTAATTCTGCCTTCAGTGCACTCGACACCTTTGTGGCCCCCCACAATTCCTCTCCTGTGCCAACTTTCCACCGTGATGTAGCACTTACAATATACGTATTCAATTATTTCCTGGATGTATTCCAATCTCTGTCTTCATGTACAGTTTTTACCTTCCACAGACCCCTCTAGTACCTCGAGGGTCATTCCCTGATGTCTTAAGATACATCCTATCACCCTGTCTCTCCAATATTCTCGATACATTCCTTTCCTCGCCGATTCTGAGGAGACCTTCCTCATTCCTTACTTTATCAGCCTACCTTATTTTCAACATTCTTCTGCAGCACCACATCTCAAATGCTTCGATTCTCTTCTATTCCAGTTTTCCCACTGTCCATGTCTCACTACCATGCAATGCCGTGCTCCATACGCGCATTCTTAAAAAAAATTCTTCCTCAAATTAACGTCTATGTTTCATACCAGCAGATTTTTCTTGGTCAAAAATGCCCTTTTTTGCCACTGCTGGTCTACATTTTTTGTCATTCTTGCTCCATTCGTCGTGGGTTATCTTGCTGCCCAGGTAACAGAATTCCTTAACGTCATCTACTTCGTGATCACTAGTTCTGATAAGTTTCTGGGTGTTCTCATTTCTGCTACTTCTCATTACTTTCGTCTTTCTTTGATTTTATCTCAGTCTATATTCTGTACTTGTTAGACTGTTTATTCCATTCAACAGATCTTGTCATTCTTTTTCACTTTCACCAAGGATAGTAATGTCATCAGTGAATCTTATCAGCCGGCCGCGGTGGTCTAGCGGTTCTAGGCGCTCAGTCAGGAACCGCGCGACTGCTGCGGACGCAGGTTCGAGTCCTGCCTCGGGCATGGATGTGTATGATGTCCTTAGGTTAGTTAGGTTTAAGTAGTTCTAAGTTCTTGGGGACTTATGACCACAGATGTTGAGTCCCATAGTGCTCAGAGCCATTTGAACCATTTTTTTTTTTTTAATCTTATCATTAATACCCGCGTCCGGCCATCCTGATTTAGGTTTTCCGTGATTTCCCTAACTCACTTCAGGCAAATGCCGGGATGGTTCCTTTGAAGGGCACGGCCGACTTCCTTCCCCGTCCTTTCATAATCCGATGAGACCGATGACCTCGCTGTCTGGTCTGCTTCCCCAAACAAAACAATCCAATCCATTAATGTCCTTACACCTTGAATTTCAATTCGACTCTGACCTTTACTTTTATTTCTGTCATTCCTTCTTCGTTATATAGATTCAACAGTAGGGGCGAAAGATGGCATCTCTGCGCTCTTTAATCCGAGAATTTTGTTTTGGTCTTCCACTCTTATTGTTCCCTCTTGGTTCTTGTACAGATTGTATATCACCCTTCGTTCCTCTATTTTTCTCAGAATTTCGAATATCTTGCACCCTTTTACATTGTCGGACGCCTTTTATAGCTCGACAGATCCTATGAACTTATCCTGATGTTTCCACAGTCTTGGTTCCATTATCCACTACAACGTCAGAACTGCCTCTCTGGTTCCTTTACCTTTTCTGAAGTCAAACTGATCTTCATTTAACAGATTCTCATTTTTTTCCGTTATTCTGTTTAACATTCTTGTCAGTAACTTGGATGCACGGGCTGTTAAGCTGATTATGCAATAATTCTCGCACTTGCCTGCCATACATCGTTTGAAAACAGACAAAATCAAGGCCCGTCGGCCGACACTACACGTCAGCTGCCGTCCAATTTGTGTTTCTTTTTTCCCATTGAAGACATATAGCTTCATGGACCTCTGAGATCAATGGCCGTACGTGAACTACCACACTCGGAATATTCATTGCGTTCAGATCCCTTCCCTCAACTTCATCTAAGTGGGTACCACTGCCCCTATACATTTCTAGAAACACATCGTTCTTCCAGATTCTACTTTATAAAACAGTACTAGTTTCCGAGCTTTGCCCATTCTCAAGTAACTCTACAACAGGTGTGGGCAGGGCGCACTCGTCAAAAAGAAACCGTGTACCCTGAGTAATCCTGTATAGCAAAGTCGTCAAAGAGCAATTTAATATGTAGCCTGGTGGAGTGATGTCTTTCTTTCCACAACACTCGCTAGGAAGATGGTTGGAATTGACACGCATTCGCCGATCAGAGCAGCTCCTGTCGGATTTGAAACCGATTGTCACTGACAAACAGTGACAATTTTCTCCGACTCCTGTCAGCATCTCTTTACAACCACTGCTCTTATGTCGTGCTACGTGGTCGCGAGTGTTACACCGTTCCTTGCAGGCACGATGGATAGTCCACTTCGGTATACCTCATACTAGTGAGCTTCATTAAGGCGTGACGATGAGCACGTCGAAACACTACAGCTTCTTTCTGCTATTCTGTAACGTCTGCAAGTCCACCCGTTTTGTCGCCCAGATTGCATACAACCGACTGGCATATACACACCACCTCACTGCCATGTCTTAGGTCAGCGCTGAAAAGTCACATAACCTCATGATACCAGTTTCACACGATCAGCAGCGCTCCAGAGTGACCAGTCTGCTCTTTCAAGGGCGTAATTAGCATTTCTTCGGTTGGGCTTACACTGCTGTGACAAAAGACTTGGATAGGGATACGCACGTAAACAGATGGCGCTGATATCACGTGCACACATTATAAAAGGGCAGTGCATGGTTGATGGAGCTGTCATTTGTATTCGGGGGATTAATGTGAAAAAGCTTCCGATCTGATTATGGCCGCACGACGTGAATTAACAGACTTTGAGCACAGATTAGTAGATGAAGTTAGGCTGATGGGACATTTCGGAAATCGTTACGTAATTCAGTATCCCGAGATCCACAGTGTCAAGAGTGTGCCGAGAATATCACATTTCAGGCATTACCCCTCAGCACGGACAACGTAGTGGCCGACAGCCTTCACTTGACAAACGAGAGCAGCTGTGTTTGCATAAAGTTGTCACTGTTAGCCGGCTGGAGTGGCCGTGGTGTTCTAGGCGCTATAGTCTGGAACCGAGCAACCGCTACGGTCGCAGGTTCGAATCCTGCCTCGGGCATGGATGTGTGTGATGTCCTTAGGTTAGTTAGGCTTAATTAGTTCTAAGTTCTAGGCGACTGATGACCTCAGAGGTTAAGTCGCATAGTGCTCAGAGCCATTTGAACCATGTTTTTGTCAGTGTTAACAGACAAGCAACAGTGCTTGATACAGCCGCATAAATCATTGTGGAAAGTACGACGAACATATCCGTTAGAACAGGGGGGGGGGGGGGGGGGGGTGAAATTTGACGTTAAGGGGGCTAGGACGTCAAACTGACCGACTTGGAGCAGGAGAGGCGCCACACGACATTTTAATTTCCACTGTCTATAATTTTACAAATAAATTCATACAATTTTGTCAACACGACCAGGCAGGATTCAGGATTCAAACTCATAGCAATGTACGTTCAAAAGTATAAGAAAATAAATTTTTTTACTTGTGAAATTTCATCTTCTTTTCACTTACTACTGGCTCCATTTGTTGCTATAGGTGCACTTTTCTTCACAAGTAAGAGAGGTTCTTCGATGAATTTTAAACAGCATACAAACCATACTTAGAGGTGTATGAAACTGTAGAATTTATTTAATTAATGAAAAAATGAATGAGCTGTTACATTTTAAACTTCGTGTTTAGGAAAAAACTCAAATTTTATGGTTAATTATCTCAATTTTTAACACAGTTTTTAATAGATTTGGAAAATTCTGGAGTTTCATACACCTGTAAGTATGATTTGTACGCTGTGCAAAATTCATCGAAGAATCTCCCTTACTTATGAAGAAAAGTGTACGTATAACAACGAATGCAGCCAGTAGTAAGTGAAAAAATGATGACATTTCACATGTAAAAAATATATTTTGTTATATTTTTGAACTTCCACTGCTACGAGCGTGAATCCTGAACCCTTCCTGGTCATGCTGACAAAGTTTTATGAATTTATTTGTAAAAGTATAGACAGTGGAAATTAAAATCTCCTGTGGTGCCTCTCCTCCTCCAAGTTGGCCCGTTTGACGTGCTACCCCCCTTAATGGGTTATAGCAGCAGAAGACCGACGTGAATACCTCTGCTAACAGCACGACATCGCCTGCAGCGCCTCTCCTGAGCTTGTGACCATATCGGTTGGATCTTAGATGGCTGGAGACCCGTAGCTTGGTTAGGTGAGTCCCGATTTCAGCTGGTAAGAGCTGATGATAGGGTTCGAGTGAGGCGCAGACCCAACGAAGCCATAGCCACAATTTGTCAACAAGGCATTGTGTGAGCTCATGGTGGCTTCATAATGACGTGGGCTACGCTTACATGTAATGGACTGGCTCTTTTGTTCCAACTGAGCCGATTATAGACTCGAAACGGCTACGTTCAGCTGCTTGGAGGCCATTTTTAGGCATTCACGGATTTCATATTCTCAAACAAAGTTGGAATTTTAGTGGATGACAATGTGCCGTGTTAGAGGGTCGCAATTGTTCACGATTGGTTTGAAGATCATTCCGCATAATTCGAGAGAACGATTTGACGGCCCAGATCGCCCGGTACGGTTCCCATCGAACATTTATAGGACATAATCTAGAGGTCAGTTCGTGCACAAAATTCGGCACCGGCAACACTTTTCGCAATTATGGACGGCTATACAGGCAGCGTGGCTCAGTATCTCTGCAGGGGTCTTACAACGACTTGTTGAACCTTTGCCATGCCGAGTTGCTGCGATGTGTGTGTGTGTGTGTGTGTGTGTGTGTGTGTGTGTGTGTGTGTGTGTGTGTGTGTGTGTGAAATCTTATGGGACTTAACTGCTAAGGGCATCAGTCCCTGAGCTTACACACTACTTAACCTAAATCATAAAATTATATAACCTAGTACGTTGTCCTCGATGGTGAGTGTTCATCGTAGGTGAAGGTATCATCTGGAGTGCCCCAGGGAAGTGTGGTAGGTCCGCTGTTGTTTTCTATGTACATAAATGATCTTTTGGATAGGGTGGATAGCAATGGTGTACGGGAAGGTGTCGTCGTTGAGTGACTGTAGGAGGATACAAGATGACTTGGACAGGATTTGTGACTGGTGTAAAGAATGGCAGCTAACTCTAAATATAGATAAATGTAAATTAATGCTGATGAATAGGAAAAAGGATCCGGTAATGTTTGAATACTCCATTAGTAGTGTAGCGCTTGACACAGTCACGTCGATTAAATATTTGGCCGTAACATTGCAGAGCGATATGAAGTGGGACAAGCATGTAATGGCAGTTGTGGGGAAGGCGGATAGTCGTCTTCGGTTCATTGGTAGAATTTTGGGAAGATGTGGTTCACCTGTAAAAGAGACCGCTTATAAAACACTAATACAACCAATTCTTGAGTACTGCTCGAGCGTTTGGAATCCCTATCAGGTCGTATTGAGGGAGGACATAGAAGCAATTCAGAGGCGGGCTGCTAGATTTGTTACTGGTAGGTTTGATCATCACGCAAGTGTTACACAAATTCTTCAGGAGCTCAGGTGGGAGTCTCTAGAGCAAGGGTCTCCAAACTTTTTAGTCCGCGGGCCACATTGACTCCTCCACGAAGTCATAAGGGCCAAGATCTACGTAGTGGAATAAAAGCGCCCTAGCTCTTCACGATCACCGTAATGTAGGGCTAAATGAAAGATGAAATCGCAAAAATCCAAGGTTGTGGGAACAGCTAGCACTGAAACGAGCTACGATGTTTATTTAATTACATAATTTTGATTGGTGGATGTACCTGGCCGAAATTCTGGCGTATTTTATTCTGGCGAATTTCGCCGACGAAAAACTATGTCACTGCACATTCTTCACGAAAGCGTCCTGCAAAGTTAACAAAATCTCAAAATCATTGTTAGCAACACTATTACTGCAAGACGTAACAGAGGTAGAGTACATCAACGCATTGTTATTTCAAGCGGCGCAACAATAAGTTTAGTAATGTAGTCTTGAAGCGAGTAGCAGAGCCAATGTCGCGGTGTATTGGTCGCGATAGACCACGAAACTCAATTGTTGGCGGTATAGGTACCACATCAAATACACTCCCGGAAATGGAAAAAAGAACACATTGACATCGGTGAGTCAGACCCACCATACTTGCTCCGGACACTGCGAGAGGGCTGTACAAGCAATGATCACACGCACGGCACAGAAGACACTCCAGGAACCGCGGTGTTGGCCGTCGAATGGCGCTAGCTGCGCAGCATTTGTGCACCGCCGCCGTCAGTGTCAGCCAGTTTGCCGTGGCATACGGAGCTCCATCGCAGTCTTTAACACTGGTAGCATGCCGCGACAGCGTGGAAGTGAACCGTATGTGCAGTTGACGGACTTTGAGCGAGGGCGTATAGTGGGCATGCGGGAGGCCGGGTGGACGTACCGTCGAATTGCTCAACACGTGGGGCGTGAGGTCTCCACAGTACATCGATGTTGTCGCCAGTGGTCGGCGGAAGGTGCACGTGCCCGTCGACCTGGGACCGGACCGCAGCGACGCACGGATGCACGCCAAGACCGTAGGATCCTACGCAGTGCCGTAGGGGACCGCACCGCCACTTCCCAGCAAATTAGGGACACTGTTGCTCCTGGGGTATCGGCGAGGACCATTCGCAACCGTCTCCATGAAGCTGGGCTACGGTCCCGCACACCGTTAGGCCGTCTTCCGCTCACGCCCCAACATCGTGCAGCCCGCCTCCAGTTGTGTCGCGACAGGCGTGAATGGAGGGACGAATGGAGACGTGTCGTCTTCAGCGATGAGAGTCGCCTCTGCCTTGGTGCCAATGATGGTCGTATGCGTGTTTGGCGCCGTGCAGGTGAGCGCCACAATCAGGACTGCATACGACCGAGGCACACAGGGCCAACACCCGGCATCAAGGTGTGGGGAGCGAACTCCTACACTGGCCGTACACCTCTGGTGATCGTCGAGGGGACACTGAATAGTGCACGGTACATCCAAACCGTCATCGAACCCATCGTTCTACCATTCCTAGACCGGCAAGGGAACTTGCTGTTCCAACAGGACAATGCACGTCCGCATGTATCCCGTGCCACCCAACGTGCTCTGGAAGGTGTAAGTCAACTACCCTGGCCAGCTAGATCTCCGGATCTGTCCCCCATTGAGCATGTTTGGGACTGGATGAAGCGTCATCTCACGCGGTCTGCACGTCCAGCACGAACGCTGGTCCAACTGAGGCGCCAGGTGGAAATGGCATGGCAAGCCGTTCCACAGGACTACATCCAGCATCTCTACGATCGTCTCCATGGGAGAATAGCAGCCTGCATTGCTGCGAAAGGTTCATATACACTGTACTAGTGCCGACATTGTGCATGCTCTGTTGCCTGTGTCTATGTGCCTGTGGTTCTGTCAGTGTGATCATGTGATGCATCTGACGCCAGGAATGTGTCAATAAAATTTCCACTTCCTGGGACAATGAATTCACGGTGTTCTTATTTCAATTTCCAGGAGTGTATTTGGCGGGCCGGATACCGGGGATGTCCGGACAGCTAACGCGGGCCGGTTTGCTGGCCCTCGCGGGCCGGTTTCGGCCCGCGGGCTGTAGTTTGGAGACCCCTGCTCTAGAGGAAAGGAGGCGCTCTTTTCGTGAATCTCTACTGAGGAAATTTATAGATCCAGCATTTGAGGCTGACTGCAGTACAATTTTACTGCCGCCAAAATACATTTCGCGGAAAGACCACAAAGATAAGATACGAGAGATTAGGGCTCGTACGAGGTTCATTCAAGTTCTAAGGCCTCCGATTTTTTTTTTCTCTGGACTGGAAAGAGATAGAAACATGCGCATTGTTTTAAAATGAGGCCGCGTTCATACGTCCCAGAGATGGCAGCACCGTACGGCAAATGGAATTTTACCGCCAGCGGCGAGAATGAGAACTGTTTTAAATACTTAAAATGGCGACGTTTTCGTTACTTGAACAGCGTGCAATCATTCGTCTTCTGAATTTACGTGGTGTGAAACCAATTGAAATTCATCGACAGTTGAAGGAGACATGTGGTGATGGAGTTATGGATGTGTCGAAAGTGCGACAGTTTAATGAAGGCAGAACATCGTGTGACAACAAACCGAAACAATCTCAGGCTCGCACAAGCTGGTCTGACGACATCATCGAGAAAGTGGAGAGAATTGTTTTGGGGGATCGCCGAATGACTGTTGAACAGATCGCCTCCAGAGTTGGCATTTCTGTGGGTTCTGTGCACACAATCCTGCATGACGACCTGAAAATGCGAAAAGTGTCATCCAGGTGGGTGCCACGAATGCTGACGGACGACCACATGGCTGCCCGTGTGTCATATTGCCAAGCAATGTTGACGCGCAACGACAGCATGAATGGGACTTTCTTTTCGTCGGTTGTGACAATGGATGAGACGTGGGTGCCATTTTTCAATCCAGAAACAAAGCGCCAGTGAGCTCAATGGAAGCACACACATTCACCGCCACCAAAAAAAATTTCGGGTAACCGCCAGTGCTGAAAAAATGATGGTGTCCATGTTCTGGGACAGCGAGGGAGTAATCCTTACCTATTGCGTTCCAAAGGGCACTACGGTAACAGGTGAATCCTACGAAAATGTTTTGAAGAACAAATTCCTTCCTGCACTGCAACAAAAACGTTCGGGAAGGGCTGCGCGTGTGCTGTTTCGCCAAGACAACGCACCCGCACATCGAGAGCTAACGTTGTGCAACAGTTTCTTCGTGATAACAACTTTGAAGTGATTCCTCATGCTCCCTACTCACCTCACCTGGCTCCTAGTGACTTTTGGCTTTTTCCATCAATGAAAGACACTCTCCGTGACTGCACATTCACCAGCCGTGCTGCTATTGCCTCAGCGATTTTCCAGTGGTCACAACAGACTCCTAAAGAAGCCTTCGCCGCTGCCACGGAATCATGGCGTCAGCGTTGTGAAAATGTGTGCGTCTGCAGGGCGATTACGTCGAGAAGTAACGCCAGTTTCATCGATTTCGGGTGAGTAGTTAATTAGAAAAGAAATCGGAGGCCTTCGAACTTGAATGCACCTCGTACAGAGGCATATAGGCAGTCATTTTCCCCTCGTTCTGTTTGGGATTGGAACAGGGAAAGAAAGATCTTTAGTCTCCAAGCCTACTCATCTGCAAGGCCAGCAGTGGAACCATGGAGCATAACCAGGTGGACCAGTAGCTTAAATTCAATGCTCCAAAGCAAGTTTACTGTAACTCTCGAAGCTTCCTAGTGATAATATAACCCAGAAAGTTAGATGTAGATGAAATCATCGTAAGGGCAAACACACACACACACACACATACACACAGCCATGTCCGAGGGAGGACTCGAACCTCCGCCGGGACCAGCCGCACAGTCCACGAGTGCAGCGCCTAAGACCGCTCGGCTAATCCAGCGCGCCACTACGCCATGCAAAAGGAGGTACGACACGATATTAGGAGGTATCGCGTGACTTTTGTCTCCTCAGTGTAGGTGGCTGTGTAAGTTGGCAACGAGTGCAGTGGCACGGAAGGCCGGCTACGACACGCCTCGACTACGGCCGCACGGACGCGGGAAGACGGGCGCGCCAGCGGCGGCGGCGCGTGGGCTGCGGGGGCGTGGGCGCGCGAGGTGTCGCCGGCCTTCCGGTAGCTCCGCTG
Source organism: Schistocerca gregaria (assembly GCF_023897955.1). NCBI lineage: Eukaryota > Metazoa > Arthropoda > Insecta > Orthoptera > Acrididae > Schistocerca > Schistocerca gregaria. The sequence goes on from NC_064922.1 coordinate 785,033,434, forward strand.
CTGCCGCAGGTCTTCATCAGCAGCGGCCGCGGAGGACGGCCCACGCGCCGGCGCGCGCCGCGCTGCGTGGGCCGCAGTGCGCGTGCGCTCCCTGGACCCGGCCACCACAGCGCACGCACCGCTGTCCCCTCCTCTCGCGCCTACCTGTCCCCTCCGAAGCTGGAACAGCTGTCTGCGCCTGTTACGGAACCCAAACGTTACATTTTTTACCCAAATTCGCTCTATCGAAAAAATCAGCTACAATGGAGGTGGAGGAGGACGGCAAATTATCCTTCGTTTCCCCATTTTGCATTTTGTCTGGATACGAGTCGCCGTGTACCAGGCTGCAGCAGCTGTTTGTTCTGTATATTCGCCTACCGGTCATCTGTCTAGTAGTTGTACAGACTGTAGATGAGCAATGATTGGCCGGAGAAATTAATTTATATTTACACTTCTTTGTGTAGAGCTGAAAGGGAATTTGTGTTTTGTCTTGTTTTTAAAAAAATTGCCAGCATTAAGGTGGAAGTGTTGTTGTTGTGGTCTTCAGTCCTGAGACTGGTTTGATGCAGCTCTCCGTGCTACTCTATCCTGTGCAAATTTCTTCATCTCCCAGTTCCTACTGCAGCCTACATCCTTCTCAATCTGGTTAGTGTATTCATCTCCTGGCCTCCCTCTGCGATTTTTACCCTCGACGCTGCCCTCCAAAGCTAAATTGGTGATCTCTTGATGCCCCAGAACATGTCCTACCAACCGATCCCTTCTTCTAGTCAAGTTGTGCCACAAGTTCCTCTTCTCCCTAATTCTATTCAATACCCATCTAATCTTCAGCATTCTTCTGTAGCACCACATATCTAAAGCTTCTATTCTCTTCTTGTCCAAAGTATTTATCGTCCATGTTTCACTTCCATACACGGCTACACTCCATACAAATACTCTCAGAAACGACTTCCTGACACGTAAATCTATACACGATGTTAACAAATTTCTCTTCTTCAGAAACGCTTTCCTTGCCATTGCCAGTCTACATTTTATATCCTCTCTACTTCGACCATCATCAGTCATTTTGCTCCCCAAAGAGCAAAACTCCTTCACTACTTTAAGTCTCCCATTTCCTAAACTAATTCCCTCAGCATCACCCGTATTAATTCGACTACATTCTATTATCGTCGTTTTGCTTTTGTTGATGTTCATCTTATATCCTCCTTTCAACACACTGTCCATTCCGTTGAACTGCTCCTCCAAGCCCCTGCCGTCTCTGACAGAACTGCAGGTCATCGGCGAACCTCCAAGTTTTTATTTCTTCTCCATGGTTTTTAAAACCTACTCCGAATTTTTCTTTTGTTTCCTTCACTGCTTGCTCAATATACAGATTGAATAATATCTGGGACAGGCTACAACCCTGCCTCGTTCCCTTCCCAACCACTGCTTCCCTTTCATGTCCCTCGACTCTTATAACTGCCATCTGGTGTCTGTACAAATTGTAAACAGCCTTTTGCTCCCTGTATTTTACCCCTGCCATCTTCAGAATTTGAAAGAGAGTGTTCCAGTCAACATTGTCAAAAGTATTCTCTAAGTCTACAAATGCTAGAAACGTACGTTTGCCTTTCCTAGATCTTTCTTCTAAGATAAGTCGTAGGATCAGTAATGCCCTCGCGTGGAAGTAGAGTACGCAAAATGGTGAACACACGTGCTACTACCGCAGATGCAGTTGCTGCTTTAACTCAACGAGCGTTAACAGAGCAGTCTCAGAGCATGAAGGACAGAAATTTCGAACTTAATTGCGAGTTAGAGGCTCTTAAGAGAGTAATGTTCAGTCGCAATCGGAATCTCGGGAACGTAACTCTGGATTGAGAGTGCCCTCTGTTCTATATGACCCGGCAATGATCGCAGTGACTAATCCCTTCTGGGGCAAGGCAACGGAGGACGTGACAATTTTCGTTATGAATGTTAGAGACGCTATGGTAGCACACATATGGTCAGATGAAGTAACCCTGTATGTTGCTAATATGCGCCAAAGCGTATGTGGTCTACCGCGAGACATTGAGTGAAGCACATTACGGCAAGAAAAAAGGAATAAATGTGGGATAGTGTTAATACTTTCATCCTTCTTTACCTCCTGTGCATTACTGCAGATGACGTGCTAGTGAGCACATTTGTACTGTGCATGCAGCACACGTGAGGTGCCTAGTTGTTCCCACTGCCCCGTGTGGAATACATAAGTTCTTGTACACTTCACTTTCCTGCTGTCTTCATGATGATGATGTCCCCAGCGCAGAAAACAGCACGCAGGCCGTGGATTCTTTTTCTTGAGGCTGAGATTAACTTCGCAAGGGACTGCTGCTACGAATAAACTATAACTCACTTGGGATGCCACTCGCGTTTTTATTGATACAGACACGAGAAACTATTCTTGATCGCAACGTATTGAACATATCTTTCCACATCATTATATCTGGCTAAAATAACGTGAAATACATCCTGCCACAGACAACATGTCTGTCTACTGGAACCGTCAGAACCGGAGAATAAAATTACATGAATCAAATACTACTATTACAGACATCATGTCTGTACCTAGCGACGGTCGGAACTGTCGTAAATAAAATTGCATGAAACAAATACTGGTATAACAGACAACATGTCTGTCTACTGGAACGGTCAGAACTGGAGAGCCGGACTGCCCGAGACACTTCGCGCGCCAAGCCAGCAAGGCGTGACCCGAACGCCACCGAAGTGCATCGGCAGTAATATCGTCAGTCTTTTGTTTTAGTAATACTTTGATTTTAATAATTTTGAAATGATTGATTGATAGCTGGCTGTTGAGAGATGTTCATTAAAAAAAGGAAGTAATTTGGATGACAGGTTTAATTAATAACAGCAACTAAAGTTTAACGGTTTGGCGCCTTACCGCCGAACACAGCCAATCACAAAGCAGCAGCATCATGCAGGCGGTCTTTCTCACGGGAATGGTACCGAATCTAACATCTGTCACCGGTACCTCATCCCACATTGCGTCATCTCTATGCTTCTTGCATCTCCACTGTCCTGGGAATATCTTCCTGGAGCCTAATATGATGGCTGAATAAGCCAGAAAAATTACAATATACTTTCCAGAAGTGGGCCGCGGGATTGCCCGCTGTAGAAAAAGTAGAACAGTGCGCGAATTTTCGAGAGAAATTAAGTATGTTGTCGATGTAGCGCAACGAGTTGTGGAAACTTTCTCCGAGAGAATCCGTAAGCTACACGCATACACATTTGTTCAGACTCAGAATGCAGAAGCTAATAGGCTGCTGTTACAGGAGGCAGAAAATAGAGCGGTGGTGTTTTCTTGCGTGGAATACCCAGTGAAAGTAACGAAGGGTACGGATGGAGAACCCAGAAGACTTAGAGTCAGCTCTTGGGATCGCAGAGGAGGCGGATATGGCCACAAAACAGAGAGTGGACCACCGCGCGTTCGCTTCTGAAGTGTTACACACACATCAAAAAAAAGTTTTGAATCACCCCGGTTCCCAAAACTCCTGAAGATAGACGTTGACTATGGATATAATATCACAGACACTGTCCCTTTGACTGTTCAGAGATGTCACTAAATCCCGCCCAAAGATATAAGCAACCATTCATGAGCAGCGACTATTACACGGAGGGGACCCCGACGGCCTATCAGTTCCAGTCATTCCACCAGGAAGGAGGTACACGGCTGGAGTTGTCTGTAGTTCAATTATGACTAGGTGGTCAATACCGCGGTCCGATCGTGTCCGCATTGTTACTTTGTGCCAGGAAGAGCTCTCAACAAGGGAAATGGTCAGGCGTCATGAAATGAACCAAAGCGTTGTTCAGACATGGAGAAGATACAGAGAGACAGGAGCTGTCGGTGACATGCCTCGCTCAGGTCGCCCAAGGACTACTACTGCTGTGGATTACCGCTACCTACTGATTATGGCTCGGAGGAATGCTGACAGCAACGCCACCATGTTCAACAATGCTTTTCCTCCAGCCACAGGACGTCGTGTTACGATTTAAACTGTGCGCAATAGGCTACATGATGCGCAACTTCACTCTTGACGTCCATGGCGAGATCCATCTTTGCAGCTACGACACCATGCAGCGTAGTACAGATGGGCCCAGCGACATGCCGAATGGACCGCTCAGGTTTGGCATCACGTTCTTTTCATCGATGAGTGTCGCGTATGCCTTCAACCAGACAATCGTCGGAGACGTGTTTGGAGGCAACCTGGTCAGGATGAACGCCTTACACACACTGTCCAGCGAGTGCAGCAAGGTGGAGGTTCCCTGCTATTTTGGGGTGGCATTATTTGGGGCCGATGTACGCCACTGGTGGTCATGGAAGGCGCCGAAATGGCTGTACTATACGTGAATGCCATTCTCTGACCGATAGTGCAACCATATCGGCAGCTTATTGACGAGACATTCGTCTTCATGGTCGACAGCTCGCGCCCCCATCGAACATATCTTGTGAATGACTTCCTTCAGTATAACGACATCGTTCGATTAGAGTGGTCAGCATGTTCTCCAGACATTAACCCTATTGAACATGCCTGGGATGGATTGACAAGGGCTGTTTATGGACGACGTGACCCGCCAACCAGTCTGAGGAATCTACGCCGTTGAGGAGTGGGACAATCTGGACCAACAGTGCCTTGATGAACTTGTGGATAGTATGTCACGACGAATACATGCATGCATCAATGCAAAATGACTTGCTACTGGCTATTAGAGGTACCAGTGTGTACAGCAGTCTGGACCACCACCTCTGAAGGTCTCGCTGTATGGTGGTACAACATGCAATGTGTGGTTTCCATGAGCAATAAAAAGGGCGGAAATGATGTTTAAGTTGATCTCTATTCCAATTTGCGGTACAGGTTCCGGAACTCTCGGACTTGTTTTGATGTGTGTAGAAATGGTTGGGAGGGGCATGTAAGGAAGCAGTGAAGTAACCAGAATTCTATGCGTGTGGCATAGAGGGCCACCGGCCATTTGAGTGTAGAGGTAGGAAGGGTGGAAAGTATCGGCAAGACAAACAGCCATTAAAAGAAAACGGGATGGCTTCAAAAGTCGGAAGGCAGTCCGATACATCAAAATATAGCACAAGTCAGTGTAAAGACGGAATGTAGCTTGGCAAGCTTATTGGGTGGTAGGAAACAGAGATTTTTGGTGGACACAGGTACGAATGTGTCCGTTATCAGTCTGGACGTCATGGGAAAGAGGAGACTGGGGTCACCACGGTATAGGTTGGCGATAATAGGGTGGAATAATTGGGTACGGCAGTACTGGAGTTTTCGGTCTGGAAAACTAAGTTTAGCGAAGGCATGGGGGTGTTGCCTTGCGTAGGCGAAGGTTACTGACTGATTCTCGGGCTTGACTTTCTCGAGAAACATCACCTTTTGCAACGCACAATGAAACTCAGTGTTACTTCGTTTCAACTGGAGGAAACAATTGCAACTGAGACAATGGCGCAAGGTTCACCTATCACGGAAGTGAGACCAGCTAAACTGCGTACGTTTTCAGCAAAGATCGATCAGCAGGATAAAATACCAGCAGGTATGGGAAAGATAGTGTGGGTTTGCCGAGGGAAGCATTATATGCCGTTGAACCGCTCTTAATCAATGAAGAGTTGGATAGTTCGCATTGTTTTATCTGCAGGCGTGAGTGACACTAATGGGGACAGATGATTCCGATTAGTGTGGATAACTTTGATGGGGGGGCGGAGGTAACTCTGTCAAAGGGTGCAATTAAACCACTCTGGAAGTCTTAGAAGATGATGTCTTCGATTGGTCGCGCCTAGAGGAAAGCCACAAGCAAATCATCGATAATGAAGCGTTACGAGGCAAAGTCGATCATTTCAAGGGCAGCGAAAGAATGGCTATGGGGAACTAGTTGTGAGGTTCAGTGATTTATTTTGTGCGGACGGAAGGTTACCAGCAACCCACCTTTCGCCACATCACATATCGACAGGGGGTAGTGGACAAATTTATAGGAAGCCATACCATGTAGCAAAGCACCTGAAAGCGTCGGTAGAAGAATTTATTGAAAAAGTATGGGATGGGATCATAGAACCGAGCGATAGTCCCTGGAGTGCTAATATTGTGCCAAAAAAGTCGCAAACGGGACACGTAAATACAGATTTTGCTATGCCTACCGATATCTGAACGCACTAACCATTTCGGATGCTTATCTAATTCCAAACATCACGGAAACTCTGGATAATGTGGAGGAGTGTCGGTTCTTTACAAATATGGACCTGAGGAGTAGATAACATCAGTTGGAAGTGGCGCCTAAAGATAGGCCGAAAACAGCGTTTACTATCCCACCAGGATATTTTTAATACAGACACATGACGTTGGGAATAAAGAACGTACCGGCAATTTGTCAGCGATTGTTGAATGGGGTACTGAGAGTAGTGCAGCCAAAACCTTGTTTGTGTCTATCGCGATGACATAATTGTCTATTAAGATGATTTACTGGAGCATGTGAGACGTTTGGAGGATGTCTTTAGTAGACTTCGATCGGCACACCTAACATTAAGTCTGGACGAATGTCATTTTGTGCCAATTCAAGTAAACTATCTGGGGCACGTGATTAGCAAGCATGGCGTACAGACCGATCCTCGTCTTACAGAGGCAGTTCAAAATTATCCGATACCACAAACAACTAATCTGGTACAGTCGTTTATTGGCCTCTGTAATTATTCGAACCTTTGAACAATTTACTGATGAAGGGGACAAAATGCCGTTGATCGCAGGAATGTCAGGAAGCATTTATAAAATGGAAAGAAACGTTAATTTCAGATCCAGTATTGTTTTTTCCCGATTTAGAGAAAGAGTTTATCCTTTCGTGTGATGCTTCAAAAAAATTGTTCAAATGGCTCTGAACACTATGGCACTTAACTTCTGAGGTCATCAGTCCCCTAGAACTTAGAACTTCTTAAACCTAACTAACCTAAGGACATCACACACATCCATTCCCGAGGCAGGATTCGAACCTACGTCCGTAGCGGTGGCGCGGTTCCTGACTATAGCGCCTAGAATCGCTCGGCTACTTCGGCCGGCGTGTGATGCTTCAAATGAGGCAGTCAGTGGTGTTTTCGGACAGATGGTAGACGGCCAGTAACATCCGGTAGCTTACCTTCAAGGCAGTTGAACAACATGGAGCGTAACAACTTAGCAATAGAGAAAGATATGCTGGTGGTCTTACATGGTATTACAGATTCTAGGTGTTATCTGTATGGTTTGAAGCTTAAGGTTGTGACAGAGCATGCCTCATTGAAATGGTTGCTTGGTTTGAAAGATTCATATAGTAGATTAACTTGGTGGGCACTTAAGCTTAGTGAATAAGAGTACGAGGTAAGCCATAAGCTAAGGAGTTCACGCGCAAATGCATATTCGTTAAGTCCGCTAGGGAAGAGCATTGAAGAGTGGCAGCATGCACAGGCAAGGGATGAGGAGTGCCAGCATTTAAGACACAGCCACATTTCATTACGCACGAGGATTTCTTGTGTACAACGACGAGGTGTGGACCACGTGTGGTGGTTCCAGACGATTTTCAGAAGGAAGTTTTGCACTAAGCTCAAGATCATATGCTCATGGTGGGCGACTTGTGACGGACAGACGTGAAGCAGAGCAGTTTTGGTGGAGGAACAAGAAGCGTGATGCGGAGCAGCATGTTAAATAAAGACTGTGTGCCATGCGCACAGGTGAGCGACTTGACACATCATATTGTGCCGTTGCAAAGATTACCAGAGGTGTCCAGCCATTTTTTATGTTGTAGTTGGATGTCCTCGGGCCATTTAATAAAACACCTGCTGGAAATAGGTATGTTCTCACGATCATCGATCATTTTCCTCGATTTTGGGCTATAATACCAGTGCCAGACCAATGGGCTAGTACTGTAGCGCAAGCATTAGTAAACAACTGGATATTAAAGTCTGGGGTACCTGAGTCCATAACTACGGACAGAGGTACGAATTTTGCCTCCAGAGACAATACTAAATCGTGGAAAAGATATCACCAGTCACCGTGAAGATCCAGTTCCCCACACAAACGTCTGCTATACACGTCGGTTGCTTAAAGGCGTTCAAAGGAATGATAGAGGGGATACCACAGTCATCGACAACCAACCAGGAGATAAAAGTTACAAAGCATACAAAGAAGGAACCTGCAATTGATGAGCAACGTATGGAGAATGATGTGTTGTATAGGCTAAGTTCGCGTAAGTAATCTGTATAATTGTAATTTGTTGGATTTTTCTTTGTTGTTTTAGTTTATCAGCGAGTAAGTATTTTTAGTGTCAGAGGGATATTTTTTTGCGGAGTTGTTAGCTCTTCACGTCGTTATTAATTTTTTTTTTTTTGATTGAGCAGTCTCGAAAAGAGGAGGGGGTGGGGGGGGGGGGGAATGACAGAGTAAGTGGTGAAGACTCCGTTACAGCAGAAATATTGTAATGGTCAGAAGCGAAGATTATAAAAGTTCTACAATTGCTTTTTGAGAACATTTGGCAACCAAAAAGATTCCAGAAGAGGGGAAAGATACCACAAGAGTGGAAAATAGTTTTAATCCACCAACTACATAAAAAGAGAGATAAGCAAAATGTCAACAATTACAGACGAGTGTCACTTCTGACACTGAAGAGTCAAAGGAACCGGTACACCTGCCTGATATCGTGTAGGGCCTCCGCCAGCACGCAGAAGTGGTGAAACACGACGTCGCATGGACTCGGCTAATGTCTGAAGTTGTGCTGGAGAGAACTGACAATATGAATCTTGTAGGGCTGTCCATAAACCCATAAATCCTTAAGAGTATGAGGGGTGGAGATCTCTTCTGAACAGCACGTTGCAAGACATCCCACATATTCCCAATAATGTTCATATCTGGGAAGTCTGGTGGCCAGCGGAAGTGCTTAAACTGAGAAGAGTGTTACTGGAGTCACTCTGTAGCAATTCTGGACATGTGGGGTGTCGCAATATTCGGCTGAAATTGCGTAAGTCAGTTGGAATGCACAATGCACAAGAATGGATGCAGATGATCAGACAGGGCGCTTACGTACGTGTCACCTGTCACAGTAGTACCTAAATGTATCATAGATTCCATATCACTCTAACTGCACTCGCCCCACACCATTACAGGGCTTCCGCCAGCTTGAACAGTCCCCTGCTGACTTGCAGGATCCATGGATTCATGAGGTTGTCTCCATACCTATACACTTTCATCTGCTTAATTCAATTTGAAACGAGACTCGTCCAACCAGGCAACATGTTTCCAATCAACAGTCCATTGTCGGTGTTGACAAGCTCAGGCGTAAACACACCCTGGCACGCTACCGAATACCGAGCTAGAATGGGAATCGGACATTCAACAAAGCTGCGAACCCCCTTAAAAATGTCCTCCGCAGACGACAATGAAACGTTTAAAAGTGAAATTCCTTCGCCACTGCAAAATAGCCCGGAATATTTTGTTAATTGTGAGTTACCAAGGGTACACTAGTGGGCCTTCAGTCCCGAAAGCCCATATCGATGATGCTTCGTTGAATGGTTCACACGCTGACACTTGTTTTAAAGTGAAATACCTTCGCGACGGCAAAATAGCCCGAAATATTTTGTTAATTGTGAGTCACTAAGGGTACATTAATGGGCCTTCAGCTCCGAAAGCCCATATCGATGATGCTTCGTTGAATGGTTCGCACGCTGACACTTCTAATCTGCAGCAATTTGACGAAGGCTTGCACTTCTGTCACATTGAACGATTCTCTTCAGTCGTCATTGATCCCGTTCTTCCAGGATCTTTTTCCGGCCGCAGCGATGTTGGAGATTTGATGTTTTACCGGATTCCTGATATTCACGGTACACACGTGAAATCGTCGTACGAGAAATTCCGCACTTCATCGATACCTCGCAGATGGTGTGTTCCATCGCTCGTGCGCCGACTAGAGCAGCATGTTCAAACTCACTTAAATCTTGATACCCTGCCATTGTAGCAGAAGTAACCGATTTAATAACTGCGGCAGACAGTTGTTGTGTTATATAGGCATTGTCGACCGCAGCGCCGTAATCGGTCTGTTTACATATCTCTGTATTTGAATACGCATACCTACGCCAGTTTTTTTTGGCGCTTCAGTTTAAAATGTTATCAAAAATTTTCTGCACGGTGTTGTAGAAACTTTACACAAACAATTGGGAGAACATCCAAGAAGCTTTTGAAAGGAAACAACCTAACAGGACAATTTCATATAACTGTTGATGGTGTACAGCACGGTACTTTATGTACGGTTTCGAATTTTTCATAGTGCATCGTCACACTTTTTTTATGCTTTCATAAAAACAAATTTTACATTGGTTTCCTTTGAGTTGCCCTGGGATAAACAATAATTCACAATTACAAACGTGTAACCAAATGGGTGCGCTACATGTTTGTGTTGGAACGCATCTTACGTCAAATGTCCATCTGGCGCATTTGTATTTGCAGTTTTCTTGCCATGGAAATACATTCGCATGTATTTTCACAGTAAAAAAAACGTTGCACTCCATTGTAAACCACTTTTGTTTGGTCCCAAAACGAATTTTCAATGTGAATCACGTGTTTTGATTTACAACATACGAAAACAAATACATACTTTACGAAGTATACGAGTATCGAAGATACTGCAATGCAATGTATCATTTTTAAATAAAGTAACCATTGGTTTCGGAATAGCATTTGATACGGTAAACAAAGAAACAATAGATAAAATTACTGCGTAATATGGGGTTAAAGCAAAATTAGCAAACGTAATTTACGGAACTCTAACAAAGACAATATCTGAAGTTAACTTTATGGGAGAATTATCTGAGTCATTTGAAATAAGAACTGGTGCTATACAATTATCACAATTTATCACTTTTACTGTTTAACTGCGTTCTAGAAAATATTATAAGAATCTGGAATTTGGAGGTAAACAATCACAAAATTCAACCAACAATTCTAGGAAGAAAAACAAGTTGAATTAAAATAAACTGCTTCTACAGAGGATTTTGCAATATTTTCAGAAAATCTGACTGACGCATTTATTTTAAAAAAATCCTTATGGAAGAAATAGTAAATAGAACTCTTTGAAAATTTCAGCAGAAAAAAGCAAAATTCATGAAAAATTCAAAAAATGCACCAAAATTCATAGAAAAGCTAATGGGCAAAATAGAGTGAGTAAGTAAATTGAAATACCTTGGAAAAATTGCACACAGAACGGACTAGAAAAATTCGCAGTAGACATACGAGTTAACAAAATGGAGGGAGCATATGGTTTGACAAAGAATATTTACAATAAGAAATACATATCTAAGAAAACATAACTAACACAGTAAACCATAGTGATACGATCATAATGTTTATATGGATGTGAATGTTTAACAATGAACTATAAGCTGGACAGAATAGAGGTACTCGAACCACGAATTTGTTAGAAATATAATGAGTGCAATACAAGTTACATATAGCTGGCAAATGAGAAGAGTGAAGAGATCTACAAAAATACAGAGTGATATCAGAAGTAATGGCTAAAAGAATGACAACGGGTTCACCAAACAATTATTCCTGTGTTTCTGGAAGAAGCAATCGACAATAACATGGATAACAGAAATAAGGAAAGAACTAAAAGAAACAACATCGAAGAATCGGAAATATCAGATATAAACCTTTTTCAGAATAAAATATCGGAAATAACAGATGTAACCCTTTTTAAGAATAAAATACTAATTATAGAAAGCTTTCAGTGCAGAAGAAATACATCGTGAACAACATGGACAGAGGGAACGACAAGACGACATAGGAATAAGGTGAAGAGTACTGTAGAAATAGAAAGCGACAAGGGAAGAAGAGGGAGTTGTTACGTGGTCATAGTCGGTCAATATGAAAATAAGAAAAAGGCAAAGATAGGTACTTTCAACAAGTTGTTCAAATTGAATTCCCTTCTGCAAGTTGCGAATTTATCGAGTCATTATCCCTAGATCATTCTTATAGCATGCGATACATTTTATACATATTTTAGTACACACGTGTTAAAATAATACTGTAAAGAAACAGATAAAGGGCTAAGTATTTCAAGTTTCCATTTCTTTTTGAAATGGTCTAGACTAGTTTCTTTCCTAACATACCGAAACCCTCCGGGAATTTCCTTAAGTAAGTTTTCGATATAAAAATGTGCATCATTCCACCATTATCACCATCCAGGTACAGCTATTATAATGCATACTGAAAAGAACGTTTTACGTTCTGCTTCGCTGTACACATCTGCGTTTGCAACAATATGCTTTTGACATGTGGAATAATCGGGTCTTGTGCCGGATGTCTGTGTCGCTCTGGCACAATATTTCTGCCACGTAACTCGTTGCCTCCTTCAGGTGTTACCTGAGACTACATGCGGCAGTAGACCCGATTATTCCACATGTCAAGATCTCGCCGGGAAAGCCTGAAGGGTAATATGCTTTTGTTTCGTCGGTAAGACTACCGTTTTAGAGTGATCGCTACACTGAAATGCTTTGTAAAATGCGAGAAAGACTCAAGATCAGAACAGCTACATCGAAAGAGAGGCAGCAGTCTTCAGATGTTTCCTTACGACTCTGCTAATTGGTAAACGTTTGTCTGCCAGTCTTGTCGTGTACACCGGTGAACGCACGAGGCGTGTCCTTACATGTCCGGTTAGTGCAGCTCCACCTCATACCAATCAGGCTCTTCCAGGCTGTTACCCAAGATTTAAGATGTTACAACTGTTGCTGTCGGCTTAAAGAAGGAACTTGCTCAACTTACATGTCTGATCTCCTTTCGAACTCAGCACACGGCATTTTATCGACGCTACTTGAGTTTACTTGTTCTCTTTTCTTCCACTTTTTCGGACCATAATCAAACGGCCGACGGGGGATAAACTGTTGGGAGTGGTGTGCATGCACTGTCTCCCTGAAATCGGAGACCATCTCTTTCGTTATAGTCTTCAGTCCAAAGACTGGTTTGATGCAGCTTTCCATCTTAGTACGTTCTGTGCAATCCTCTTCGTCTCTGCGCAAGGACTGCTGCCCACATCTGTTGACATGTCTCCTGCTTTCAAGGCTTTGTCTCCTATAATTTTTACCCTCATACGTCCGTCCATTATCAAATTAACTACTCTATAATGCTTGTACCTTCTTTTAATCAAGACGTGCCATAGATTTCGCCTGTACACGATTCGATTAGCTGTCTTGCGCACTTATCTTCACTACTGGCCATTAAAATTGTTACCGCAGCCATGGTCTCCGAGCTGATAGTCAATGCTGCTGCAAACGTCGTCGAACTGTTCGTGTAGATGGATGTTGTCTTGCAAACGTCCTCATCTGTTGACTCAGGGATCGAGACGTGGCTGCACGATCCGTTACAGCCATGCGGATAAGATGTTTGTCATCTAGACTGCTAGTGATACAAGGCCGTTGGGATCCAGCACGGCGTTCAGTATTACCCCCCTGAACCCACCGATTCCATATTCTGCTAACAGTCATTGGATCTCGACCAACGCGAGCAACAATGTCGCGATACGATGAGCAGCAATCGCGATAGGCTGCAATCCGACCTTTATCAAAGTCGAAAACATGATGGTACGCATTCTCCTCCTTACACGAGGCATCACAACAACGTTTCACCAGGCAACGCCGGTCAACTGTTGTTTGTGTATGAGAAATCGGTTGGAAACTTTCCTCATGTCAGCACGCTGTAGGAGTCGCCACCGGTGCAAACGCTGTGTGGATGCTCTGAAAACTAATCATTTGCATATCCCAGCATCTTCTTCCTGTCGGTTAAATTTCGCGTCTGTAGCACGTCATCTTCGTGGTGTAGTAATTTTAATGGGCAGTAGTGTATATTGTAAAACTTTTCTAAATAGTACATGCTTCGCTAACGAGTTTACACCTTCTACGAAAAACTGATAAATTTCGTACTTAACAGGAAACAAAGCCATAGCATCCTTAATGACAAAGTTGTAGCGTTAGCAATTTTTGTAAAAAGGTTCACATCCTTCGTTAACAATAAAAATTAATAAAATTGGGTCTAACCTCCCAAACCGTCAAATTTGATTATAATGTAAATATTTTTTAAAGAAAACTATATCTACGTAAGTTCTATACAAGGATGAAACGAGAACATGTTTAAAGATGTAAATACCTGCGGTTATTTTTCAGCCGGAATATCTCAAGCATTGAATCACGAAATACAGCTAAATGTTCTGAAACATACTCAGTTTTGCTTCTACCGCGGTACAGATCACAACTGCTTCCTGATCTTCTAACAAATTATCACACACAACTATCCTCACTTCCATCTCAATGTCCCTAGAATAACTCAGTAGTATCAGTATTTTTGATAGGCACATTTCCGCCTCTATAGCAAAGTGAACAACCAACTTTAAAAAGTCTGAGAAAATAAAGAATTGCATGTTGATGTGCAAAAATTAAGGATGAAAGTAATTTTCATCTGATGTGGCACTGCTAAGTAGCGTAGCCTGATGAAAACAGGACAATAGTTCTCCTTGACAGCTGTGCAGTCAGTGCGGTGGATTGCTAACCAAAGGGGCCCATGTTCGATTCCTTAAGCGGGTCAGAGATTTTATCCTTTCGGGCAGTTAGTATCGCGTTGTGTTTACGTTTGTATCGCAATAATTGATATTCCACTGTTAAGGTTGCTGTATGGGCGTTTTGTATCCCGTCTGGTAGGCGTCTCGTGGGTCTGCTCCTGTAAACTGCAGGATAGGCAGAATGTAGGAAGCTAGGAGGAGCAGGTGAGGTAGAACTCTCAGTAATGCAGTGTGCATTTAAATCACCTTTACTTCAGCAAGAAGATGAATACATAACTTTGCACTGAGGAGCACGGAGGTGCGAAGCCGGATGTCTCAAGCTCACAGAAGCTACACAGGCAAAATCTGTAGTGTCTCGCCCACTATGAAATAGAAACAATGTCTGCTCGGCATCAAATGGGCTGAATCTGGGGCGGAGCTCTCAGAGCTGCACAGCGCCGGCTAGAGGGCGCTGTCGGTGTCGGTGTCGTAGTTCCAACGCAAGAACTTGCACCTACGCCGTGGCCTTGTAGCTATCGATACCACAGCGCGCTTCCGGAAAGTTAGTAAGAAATACAAAAACTTGGACTATACATAGAAATGACTGGTACTGTATAGAACAGAAGGTAACTGAAAGAAATACCACAACGAGACGTACAGAAACTACACTTTCATTCAAAGACAATAATTACATTGAGCCCACAGCAGCTTATGATGGGAACCTGAACACATCTACATCTACATGACTACTCTGCAATTCACATTTAAGTGCTTGGCAGAGGGTTCATCGAACCACAATCATACTATCTCTCTACTATTCCACTCCCGAACAGCGAGCGGGAAAAACGAACACCTAAACCTTTCTGTTCGAGCTCTGACTTCTCTTATTTTATTTTGATGATCATTCCTACCTATGTAGGTTGGACTCAACAAAATATTTTCGCATTCGGAAGAGAAAGTAGGTGACTGAAATTTCGTAAAAAGGTCTCGCCGCGACGAAAAACGTCTATGCTGTAATGACTTCCATCCCAACTCGTGTATCATATCTGCCACACTCTCTCCCCTATAACGCGATAATACAAAACGAGCTGCCCTTCTTTGCACCCTCTCGATGTCCTCCGTCAATCCCACCTGGTAAGGATCCCACACCGCGCAGCAATATTCTAACAGAGGACGAACGAGTGTAGTGTAAGCTGTCTCTTTAGTGGACTTGTTGCATCTTCTAAGTGTCCTGCCAATGAAACGCAACCTATGGCTCGCCTTCCCGACAATATTATCTATGTGGTCCTTCCAACTGAAGTTGTTCGTAATTTTAACACCCAGGTACTTAGTTGAATTGACAGCCTTGAGAATTGTACTATTTATCGAGTAATCGAATTCCAACGGATTTCTTTTGGAACTCATGTGGATCATCTCACACGTTTAGTTATTTAGCGTCAACTGCCACCTGACACACCATACAGCAATCTTTTCTAAATCGCTTTGCAGCTGATACTGGTCTTCGGATGACCTTACTAGACGGTAAATTACAGCATCATCTGCGAACAGTCTAAGAGAACTGCTCAGATTGTCACCCAGGTCATTTATATAGATCAGGAACAGTAGAGGTCCCAGGACGCTTTCCCGGGGAACACCTGATATCACTTCAGTTTTACTCGATGATTTGCCGTCTATTACTACGAACTGCGACCTTCCTGACAGGAAATCACGAATCCAGTCGCACAACTGAGACGATACCCCATAGCTCCGCAGCTTGATTAGAAGTCGCTTGTGAGGAACGGTGTCAAAAGCTTTACGGAAATCTAGAAATACGGAATCAACTTGAGATCCCCTGTCGATAGCGGCCATTACTTCGTGCGAATAAAGAGCTAGCTGCGTTGCACAAGAGCGATGTTTTCTGAAGCCATGCTGATTACGTGTCAATAGATCGTTCCCTTCGAGGTGATTCATAATGTTTGAATACAGTATATGATCCAAAACCCTACTGCAAACCGACGTCAATGATATAGGTCTGTAGTTAAATGGATTACTCCTACTACCCTTCTTGAACACTGGTGCGACCTGCGCAATTTTCCAATCTGTAGGTACAGATCTATCGGTGAGCGAGCGGTTGTATATGAGTGCTAAGTAGGGATATGGTTTTTTAATAAGGTGTATGATCACCGTGAACGGCAGTGAGTGCTCTGCAACGTGTTCCCATGTTGTGTTATTGATGTTCATGCTGCTGCTTATCCAACACTTTCTTTAATTTTCATAAACGAAGCCACTATCTTTCTCCCAATCGAAATTCTCACTGGGGGAAACAGGATTAGGGCATAAGGCATAGAGCATTCTATTCTCTATTCCTCCACCAGTGCGACTGACAGCTGTCAGATGGACGTCAGTGCATACGGAGGTGCTGCAATATGCCTCCTCAACGCACCCTAACGTGCTAGATGGGATTTAAGTCGCAGGAATGGGTAGGTCAGTCCACTCGCCGAATATCCTCTCATTCCATGAACTCCTCCACCCACGCTGCTCGATGCAGTTCAGAAGTTACAAGCATCTCGTGGTCGATCTCCTCTCATCTTTTTCTCAATTTCTTTCGATTTGATATTATTTTATTAATGTGTCTCATTGGGGACGAGCCAAGAAAGATCATTGCTGTAAATGTAACCAGTAATGACGTCTCTGATTTTTATTCGTGATATTTCAACTGGCGCTGCGACATTGCTTTCTCTTCTGTCCTTCTTGTGTGAGTGGGGCTGGACGAGGGACACCTGCGTTGCTTGTGGCAGAAAATGTTGAGGTCGGTCCGGGTTGGCTTTTCTGTGAACGTGAGGGGGACCTGACAGTAGTGCACGCCACGTTCTCAGCGTGGCCGAGCTGGTACGGCTCTTTGGCACTGTATTAAGCAGGAAGCGACTTAATGGAGCCAAGTTGAACATTATGTTGATGTCTGCCGTCTGGGCTTCGCTGGCTGAGGCCAGGTGTTACTACTGTTTCCAGTGGTTCTCGGACTGAGGTTCGAAGCCACATAACGCCCGACACAGTAGTGCCTTACGTCCGTATTATGCGAGGTGCTGAGGTGGAAAAGTGTGTGTGACACTTGGATTCAACTAAATTTGCATTAGAGCTGCTCATGCAATCGACCCCCTTTTAACTAACACCTTAACTTATGCACAATGGAGAAATGAACGCTAAGGTAATAAAACGAACCTGTATATGAGTAGTAAAAAGGGTTGCACACACGCTATAATTTAATAAAATTACTAATCGGTCTCTATGCTCAATAGTTATAAAAAATTGGGCATGAAATTAAATTTATCATCTGACTACTAAATGATAGACCAAGTATTACAGAGAAATTTATTTCATCCAATAAACAAGTAAAGATACTATTCACTGAGCATAGCTTTAATAGAACAAGGATACAATATAATGGTATTGATAATAAGCAGTTGACAGGCTTTTTTTTTAAAAAAAAAAAAGAAGAGGAAGAAGCACCTACTCTGAAATACCGTTATGAGTGGGCCAACCAAAAGAGATTATGATAAGCCCCGACAGTGCGACAGAATGCTGATCGGAAATGAGAACTCTGTGAAAAATCCGCCTGTAAATTGTGGGTACTGTGGCGCCAAAAGGAGAGCATATGCTGCTTGAGGCACAGGGAAGAATTACAGGTCCCTATTATGCCAGTGCTGCAAATACTTTACCGCCAAGAGCTCAGGCAGTGTGCAGACAGGAAACCGCAGTTGGATGCTGCAGCCATTGACCTCTGAACTGCTGGGCTATCTAATGATCGATGACTGTGGATAAAACCCAATCAGATAAATTCCTGTAGTGGCCGAGCGGTTCTAGGTGCTTCAGTCTGGAACCACCCGACCGCTACGGTCGCAGGTTCGAATCCTGCCTCGGGCATGGATGTGTGTGATGTCCTTAGGTTGGTTAGGTTTAAGTAGTTCTAAGTTCTAGGGGACTGATGACCTCAGATGTTAAGTCCCATAGTGCTCAAAGCCATTTGAACCATTTTTTTGAAATTCCGGAAAGAATCTAAATTTCTTTCCTGGTCACCGAGACAGTCTGTATCCTTGGTCCGTGCAAGAGTGTCTCCAGGAAGAAACACTATCAATACACCTCTTCTCCCTGGCAAGCTTTTAGTGTCGATGTACTCTGCCTCTCGTGCACTGTACATCGACACCAAAAACTTGTACTTCGCGACCCCACCATACTCGAATATTCCCAATTGTAGCAGGCCACGGGAAAATGAGCCAAATTATCTGTCCTTAGTGCACTCCACATCATTTTTGTACCAATCGTGGTCGTTTCCACAATTTTATGTTGTGCTCTCTGAAGTCGCATCACGTCTTCTTGAGTTGGCCAGTCAACTCTTCGCATTTCACGGGACGCACGAAAGCAACCGTGGAAATCGTCGCCAAAAGAGAGAAAAATACTGCCCAGACGGTAGGCGCCCGTGTGTCGGGCGCAACGTGGCTTCACACCTCTGACTGCGAGAACCACTGGAAACAACACTAACACCTGACGTCAGTCAAGCGAAGCCCAGACGACCGACATCGATAAAACGTTTAACACTGCTCCAGAAAAAGGCCCTCGCCGTCGATGTCGCTTCCTGCCTCGTACAATGGCCAAGAGCTGTAGCAGATCGGTTACCCTGAGAAGCTGGCACACGCTGTTGTTCACTCCCCCTTGTGCTCGCAGAAAAGCCGACCTGGACCTACATCACGTCTTTCTGCCACACTCACCGCAGGTGGCCCTCATCTAGCTCTGGCTCACCCACACAAGAAGGACAGGAGAGGTAGCAGTGTTCAAACACCAGTTGAAATATCATGAATAAATATCAGAATCCTCATTACAGGTTTCTTTCACAGCAATGATCTTTCTCAGCCCGCCCTCACTGGGCTTATTAATAAAATAACATGAAGTCAAAAAAATTGAAAAAAATGAGAGGAGACAGGCCACAAGACACTTGTAACGTCTCATGGTCACCCATTGTCTCCTATAAAAATGAAGTCAGGACCGAATGCGCCCCTGAAAAGACGCACATGAAGAAAGGGCACAGTGTCACAATAATGTTGATCAGTGAGTGTACGGTGATCAAAGATATGGAGGTCGGTACGTTCATTCAACGTGACACCTTCCCGCTAGGAACATCAAAACAATCATGTTCGGCAATTTTCCTGAGTGCACCACATGTTTCCGCCTCTCACTGTATGAGGATACGCCCAGAATCACTATGCACACTGAATCTGCTCTCATTCCAAATGGTGCTGTCAATGTGCTGGTGTCAACGGATCATAAAGCACTGGTCGTTGGACAAAGACACTTTTTTCTTTGTTTCCTTTATTGAGGCTGGCAGCAGCTTATTACACCGCTCTTCAGCCTACAGAATATTTAAAAACATAAAAAGGAGATAATAAACAACAAAAACAGGCATAAAAACGGTGACTTTTTTAAAACAGTAAAATGGTGGAAAGTTGTGGAAGTTAAAATATAAGAACAAAGGGTTGGCGATGCCAATTAAGACACACAGTAAGTAGACAGGTACAATAGTAGATAGACAATTAAAAAATATGGTGACAGTTTGGTTTCTGTTCGCAAGAGATAAAAAACTACACTTAGTCACAGTATGGATTCTATTTGCAACACTTCAAAAAAAAAAAAAGAGACACACAACACTGAACACTCACTGAAACACTGCACTAAAGAGTAGTCACTAAGATGACACACCACAGCCTAAGGCAGACGGGGGGGGGGGGGGAAGGAAGGGAGCACCCTAACAGATGAGTGAGGGGAAAGGGGGAAGGAAAGGAAGAAAGCAAAGGGGGGAGTAGTCGATGGAGGGAGAGAACACTTAAAAGGGGGGCCAGGGTGGACGCAAGAGGGAGTGGGGAAAGGCAGAGGCAGGGGATGCAAAA
Source organism: Schistocerca gregaria (assembly GCF_023897955.1). Lineage (NCBI taxonomy): Eukaryota > Metazoa > Arthropoda > Insecta > Orthoptera > Acrididae > Schistocerca > Schistocerca gregaria. Next base: position 785,053,881 of record NC_064922.1, read on the forward strand.
AGACTTAGGGGAGAGAAAGTAGTCAGAGAGAGGATAGGCGGGGAAAAACAGAATGGAAGAGCAGAAGAGGGAGCTCGGGAAAAGGACAAACATCGCGAATGGGAGGTGAGGATCAGAGTTGATAGGAGGTATAAATGGAGGGGGAGAGGGCATCATTTGGGAGGGGGAGTTGACGTAAGCCACCTTGGGAAAGGAGATGGATGGTGTAGAGGTGGAGGGTAGGTGGGACTCAACGGTGAAGATGAAGCAGTGGGAGGGGGTTGGAGAGGGGGGGAGCAACCAGGGGATGGGAGGGGGATCAAGTCGGCGGGAGGTGTAGAGGACTCAGATATGTTCGAGGAAAAGGAGCAGATGGGGGAAGGATATCACGCCATAGAGAACCTGTGGGGGGGGGGGGGGTCAGAGGCATCTATGGAAGGCGTGGCAGAGTGCATGGCGCTCGAGGATCTGGAGGGACTTACAGAATTTGCGGGAGGTGGCAAAGAGACTGCATTTCAGACAATGTGGTATGTTGATTGACTTTGTGAAATGTGGGAAGCCGGAATCTACCTACTCGTCTACAACTACTGTTCTTTTAATTTTATTGGCTTTTGCAATAAACAATACAGCCATTACAATTCCTTTGGTTAACGAGGACATTTACGTAAGAAAAGTTGGGGGAAGATGCAAGAATCGTCAGATTCAATGAAGTAACAACCAGACGGCAGCACCTCCAGTACCAGAGCATGTAGCCACCATCTGTGAGTACCGTGCTTGTGAATGTCACGGTGTTCGTCGGGCTTAATCTTCATGTAACCGAAAACTAAACTGTTTGACTGTGATAAGTACATATATTATAATACTGTGCTGTTGCTTCTTAAAGTCTGGTGATGAATTTAATAGATTACACTTGATAGTGCTGTGATATGTGTCGGACACATCTTGGGAAGAACGTGTGAAACAACAAGGTGGAATCCACACTGCACAAAGACATCGTTGTGGCATCTTTCCTAGTGCTTGGGATAAGATGCCACCTACTAAAGAGACGCAGTTTCATGAATGCTGCCTCTTCATAATTATGCATGTCACAGAATTAACATAAAACAATACAAATCCACACACTTAACATGGTATTTTGTAAGAAAAGAACATTAGTTATCTATAGAAGTCGCCAGTTCAGTGTAAATAATGACACAAACTTAACATAACAAGATTAATAATTATATTAGAAACACATTGTTTATTGATGCGTTTAATTAGTTATTCAGCATATCTTAAAAACATCATGGGGAAGACTTATGCGCATAAAACTCAACATGCAGCTTGGTCAGAAGAAGATCTGCTAAAGGCTCGCAAAGCGATAAACAGTGGCTCAATGAAATTATTGAATGCAGCAAAAACATTTAGCATACCATACAAACATTAAATCATTTTGTGAATGGATCGCTTGGACCTTAAGCTAGTGATGTTTATTCTTTAATGTATGTTTGTGCTGTTTAAATGAAATCCATTTTACTATATTTGCTGGCAGTCTCGGAATAGAAAATATGAAAAGTCTTGTTGAAATATATTCAACTTCTTCAGAAGACTTGTTTCTCACCCACTGGAACAGACAACCGGTGTTTGACCTTTTCATTTATCGAAAACAATAACCATAGCTTCAATAACGAAATGAAAATCGCAGGTCACGACTGGCTGCAGTCATTTCGGCGAATAATTCCTGAGGTATCTGTGCGAAAGGCGCGGGGAATTTCTATGGCAAGGGGCTGGGAATGAACCGCGCAGAGTTCAGAAACTACTTCACTCTGCTACTGCAAGTATGTGATGAAAATGGCTTTATGGGGTATCCAAGCAAGATTTACAGAGTGGATGAGTGTGGTCTTCAGTTGAATAATAATCCAGGGAATGTCCTTGGAATGATGCGTTCCTGTGATGTCCATCACGTCGTGTCAGAAGGGTGAGACCATCACCGTAGTGGCATGTCGCAATGCACAAAGGAGATTTCTGCCTCCATACTGCATTTTTAAACGTCAAAGAAAATAGACCGAATTTGAAGATGGGATGCCTCTGGGTTCCGTCGTTCACTCAGAGGTCTTCTTTCATTGGTTGAGGACCCAGTCCGTTCCACGGAAAGAACCTAGGACGGCGCTCCTCATTTCATATAGTCAAAGATCACATTGTTCTGATTCTGTGCTGGATTTCGCATCCGAATGTGAAGTGATACTACTCTGCCTCCCAACCCATCTGACTCAGTACCTGCAGTCCCGGCATCGGTCGTTCTTCAAGCCACTGAAGACATTTTGGCAGCAGGCCCTAAACAACTGGGTCCATTCTATCCTGGGCCACAGTATCACCAGACTTCATTTTGGGTCTTTGCTGAGCGTTGGGTGGATTAGGGTAACCACTGTTGGAACTGGCAATGTGGGATTTTCTGCATGCGGAATTTAGCCATAAGATCCACAAAAAATTCCAGAACATGCGCGTACCATTTCTTGCAATATGAAAGGAAATTCGACTGACAACCAGGAATTCAGTGTCCCCCCAGCAGTAGCTTCAACAAGTAGCAGCGTTGCCGCATCTTCCTTTACGGAGATTAGTATTATACTTACACTGCAGACACCCCAGAAAACTAGAAGAAAGAAGCAAACTGTGGAAGTCCTTATGATGGTGGGGATCCAGAACGTGCTGAGACGAAAGGCTGCCCCGAGGACGAAGAAAGGAGGAAAAATACTGCAGAAGAGGAAGAGGAAGGACAGTTCTTCTTCAGCATCCTCCGCTCCCTAGGACGACGATGATATTTGTGTTGTATGTAAGGGATATTTTTATGAAAAAAAAAGGTCCAAAATGTGAGTGGCTTCAAGAAATGGCTGCACGCAGTTTGCAGGAAAGACAATTTGTACTGCAATAAATCCTAAAAAGAAAACAACAAAACAAATATATCGTTCTATGCCCTCCCCCACTCAGTGATTTATATTGAAAATTGTGTAGTGTACTTTTCATGTTGAGATAAATTTTGTAATTTTGTCGATCAGAATTGTTATTTTAAGATACGTTGCGTCTTTCCCCCATTAACTAGCATCTTCCCCACATGGGGGGCGAGCATTCCAGTTTTGTCGTCTTCCATGTAAATGCATATTTCTCGGAATGAACCTTTCAGTCTGCAGCGGAGTGTACCCTGATATAAAACTTCCTGGTAGATTAAAACTGTGTGCCGGACCGAGACTCGAACTCCAAACCTTTGCCTTTCGCGGGAAAGTGCTCCACCACTGAACTACGCAAGCACGACTCAGGATCCGTCCTCACAGCTTCAATTATGCCAGTACCTCCTCTCCTACTTGCAAACTTCACAGAAATTCTTCTGCGGGTCTTGCAGAACCAGCACTCCTGGAAGAAAGGACAATGCGGAGACATGGCTTAGCGGCAGCCTGGGAGATGTTTCCACAATGAAACTTTCACTCTGCAGCGGAGTGTGCGCTGATATGAAACTTCCTGGCACATTTAAACAGGGTGCTCTTCCCCGCGAAAGGCAAAGATCCCGAGTTCAAGTCTCGGTCCGGCACACAGTATTAATGTGTCAGGAAGCTTCATTTTCATTGTTGGCTTCATCGCAAAGGTATAGAGTGTTTAAATAAGGCTTTGAAGGAAACTTCTTTTCCTCCAGGAAGACCGTAATTCTTGACCTTGAAATGTTTTCCAGGGTCCTATAACAAACAGATGATAGTGAAATAGGTCCTGGATGATTATGAATGTGACAAACTGAAGGCGAATGCATGATGCTATCAAATGAAGAGAACAATCATTGAACCACTCTCCTTCATAAATCTGCAGCGTCTTGCTTGGCATGCTAGAAAATTACACCGTTCCACGAAAGCCACAGTTAATTATTTTTCAACTGTGGGACTTCCCATAACGCTACACCAACGCCGGCTCTTCTTTCTTAAGGAGACATTTTTACACAGCTGGAATATCAAAAGCGGAAATACACTCTGGACTTCATTTCATTATTTCTTTTTGTTAAGGGTACACAGAGAAAACAGCTGATCTAGTTACACTGATTTTGCTAATAAGTATGGCTGAATTACAGAGGCGGTAGGACAAGTGAAATCAGTGATGCTTTCGGTTATATGGATGAGGCCGAGTATCACCCATGTGGGCTCGTAAAGTTTTATTAAGATTCTGTAGCGAAACTTGTAAACCGAATGGCTTCGGACATCCCTTGATTATTACCCCCTGCTTAGTGTCGTACATCAAAGATAATCATTAATATTCCCGGACATGTAGTGCTAAATTGATCTCATAACAGATGGGTAACAGAATAAATTAGACATGCAGCAGATTTCGATCTGTGGAACGGAAGCGAGCTAATTCCCAGTGAACTAGTTTAATATATTAATCTGCACAGCCAACATTAAAATCGCAAGGGAGCTGTTGGCAAGTATTTAAATCGCTCTGCCTGCATAAATGGCGCATGATTAAGTGTTGATAGATATAGCAGGGTTTTTATTTCTTTCGCTGAATAACACTAATAGAATTATAAATTTAATATATTTGTGTGGATTGTCACCTCCTGCAGCAGAGATGTATAACAACACAATATTCAATGCAATATACCAACAACTGTGGTAATTTTTTTCTATCTTTAGAGTAATACAGCTTGGAGAGTTTTCAAAGCTTTTCAGCCGGCCGGTGTGTCTGATCGGTTCTAGGCGCTTCAGTCCGCAACCGAGCGACCGGTACGGTCGCAGGTTCGAATCCTGCCTCGGGCATGGATGTGTGTGATGTCCTTAGGTTGGTTAGGTTTAAGTAGCTCTAAGTTCCATGGGACTGATGATCTCAGATGTTAAGTCCCGTAGTGCTCAGATCCATTTTTTTAAAGTTTTTCAGCAGACACATTTTGCTTTATTTACCATAATGTCTCAAAGAAAATTTACTTATATCAGATCTATACATTTTGCTTTATTTGTAAAACATTTTCAGTGATGTTTACGTTACCGTTTTGAATATGAAATACGTTTTATGATTTTATTCATACAGTTTGAAGAGCAATTTTCCTTACCAGTCTAATATCTTGATGTGTTACTTTCGTTATTCTTTGTATAACTTTACATGTGATTCGAAAACAACTGCAGTTTCTTATCTTTGCTAGCAAAGGTAGCAGTGGACAGCAGCTTGACACCACTTCTACTATTTAGTTTTTTGCGGTTTGTAGGTGCCCACTTTTCATAAAAATACAGTGCACGGTGCAAAACAAGTGTAGCTACAATAGAATTTATATGAAGTCAACGTGTCTGAAGTTTTACGAAGTGCAAAAAGAGAAAGCAAATAGGGGAAAGTGTTATCTTGGGACACTTCTCAGATTTTCTTCTCTGTCCAGCTGTGTAATATTTAATGTGCTGTTATTCCATTTCAAATGGTGACATTCAGTTTTTATATGCTGCAGTCTTTTTCCGAAATTACAAAAATTACAAGAATTGCTTTTCTAAATGTAAAATCATATGCTAAGGTGCGACATGGTCTTGAGCCTAGGAACACATATTTGACTGAAATTTAAAAGCGCTGCAGTAGAGAAAATTTTGTTAGTACTATGTTTAGTTGTCTGTCTGTTATTACTCTACAAGATGTCAGTAAAGCTATTAAGCAAAAATACTGCCAATAACCTGTTACAAGTGAAACACGTTTGAATCTGAAACCATTGTAAACTAACACAAAATTTCATTTTTAAGGAAGGTAAAATTGTTAAGACATTAACAAAATAATTTGAAAATATCCCATGTTCCACGATGAAACACCACCTCCTGTTTCAAGGCACAAGATGGTGCACGACCGACGATGTATGGCGTTACTGTCCACACACTATATAACTAGTTCAAAAAATATATATAATTTTACTTGTCACGAAATTGTGGTACTGAAGAATAGCTTTAACATACTGTACAGCACTTAAAACAATATAATTTGAAATACTGACAAATTCTGCACAAAACACAAGCTCATGCCTAGAGCAACAAAAACTGTAGCAAATGGCAGGAACTGCTTATGGTGGCTTTGGTGCGCGTTCGTTAATGTGACTCTGTAATCAGTTACAAGACTGAAGCACGGACCAGGAAACATTTCCTAGGTACACTATCTTCTAGGTACAATACACTCCCCAACAGTACAGACAGGAATAAAAACAAAAGTCCTTTCGAGAAATCTAGTTGAGGAAATTTCTAGAGGTAGTATGATATTCCTAACTCCAAGAAGTCTTTTTCGTGTGGACGATATTGATTGAGACATATCGAATTTTTTTTCTGCAGCCGATTCTCGAATGAAAGCAGACACGGAAAGAATAACACACTAGGTTGCTCCTACCACATAGAGCACAACGGCTCCCGGAGAACGAAAGCAGATGTAGATTCGGTGTCATTAATAACGTTCCACGACTCAAAGAACTATCAGCTTTAAAGCGCTGTTAATGTAATGGCGCGGTGGAACGACTGGTTGCGCTATTCGCTTTCACCGCTGCGTCCCCGGTTATTCACACCTGCAACCCTTCTGTGCCGGTGTTGCGTACTTTTGGCTTTTGCCTTTTGCCACGCCACGCCGCGGCCCGGATGAATAGCAAAGTGATTGAGGCCGGACGAATAGGGCACCTGAAAAAAAAGGGAAGCGAAACGAAATGAGGGTAGCGCACCGCAAGGACTGCAGGGCGCTGATCGGACAATAGCCGGAGAGATGCCAGGGGTGTCGCCCCGTGTCCGTAAGGTCACTGACGTTAGGCTCGTCACGATCACGTCGGCGCAGGAAGGCTAGCGCGATTGGCAAATCGGGAATGGACCAAGTTCACATTCATCTCAGAGGGGCACGTGGTCCTTTCTACGGTACCCGTTTACCAAATAGTTCAAACGCATTTCGCAATCAGTGTTGTTCGAGCTAGAGTACACAATGAGCATACGTGTAAAAAGGAAGAGTACCACATGCGTTTACATACGAGGGACGATACTCCTCCAGCCGGCCACATTGCAGTGAACTGGGGGGGGGGGGGGGGGCTAGGGGAAGGGGGAGAGAAGAGGGAGCAGAGGGGAGGGTGCGATGGAGGAGGAGTGGGAGGGGAGAGAGGGAGAGTAAGGGAGGGATGGAAGTGCATCAGGAAACGGAGGTAGCGGGCTTGTATCTCTCTAGGACTCTGTATCGCACATTTATCTGAGAATCCTCTGTTACCCCCATTTCCTGAATATGAGACTGAAAATTGACTGTATATCCTCTGTGATGCAATAAAAAAAAATACACAGTACTTGTATGTATCACCAGAGTAAATGGAAACACGTGGAAACGCAATGAAACCTGTAAATGTAGAGTTCGCAAGTGATGAGTCGTTACTAGGTAAATACACAACTTTGTCTGGATCACTTTCTACATCTACATCCATACTCTGCAAGCCACCTGACGGTGTGTGGCGGAGGGTACCCTGAGTACCTCTATCGGTTCTCCCTTCTATTCCAGTCTCGTATTGTTCGTGGAAAGAAGGATTGTCGGTATGCTTCTGTGTGGGTTCTAATCTCTCCGATTTTATCCTCATGGTCTCTTCGCGAGATATACATAGGAGGGAGCAATATACTGTTTGACTCTTCGGTGAAGGTATGTTCTCGAAACTTTAACGAAAGCCCGTACCGGGCTATTGAGAGTCTCTCCTGCACAGTCTTCCACTGGAGTTTATCTATCATCTCCGTAACGCTTTCGCGATTACTAAATGATCCTGTAACGAAGCGCGCTGCTCTCCGTTGGATCTCCTCTATCTCTTCTATCAACCCTATCTGGTACGGATCCCACACTGCTGAGCAGTATTCAAGCAGTGGGCGAACAAGCGTACTGTAACCTACTTCCTTTGTTTTCGAATTGCATTTCCTTAGGATTCTTCCAATGAATCTCAGTCTGGCATCTGCTTTATCGACGATCAACTTTATATGATCATTCCATTTTAAATCACTCCTAATGCGTACTCCCAGATAATTTATGGAATTAACTGCTTCCAGTTGCTGACCTGCTATTTTGCAGCTAAATGATAAGGGATCTATCTTTCTATGTATTCGCAGCACGTTACACTTGTCTACATTGAGATTCAATTGAAATTCCCTGCACTATGCGTCAATTCGCTGCAGATCCTCCTGCACTTCAGTACAAATTTTCCATTGTTACAACCTCTCGATACACCACAGGATCATCTGCAAAAAGCCTCAGTGAACTTCCAATGTCATCCACCAGGTCATTTATGTATATTGTGAATAGCAACGGTCCTATGACACTCTCCTGCGGCACACCTGAAATCACTCTTACTTCGGAAGACTTCTCTCCATTGAGAATGACATGCTGCGTTCTGTTATCTAGGAACTCTTCAATCCAATCACACAGTTGGTCTGATAGTCCATATGCTCTTACTTTGTTCATTAAACGACTGTGGGGAACTGTATCGAACGCCTTGCGGAAGTCAAGAAACACGGCATCTACCTGTGAACCCGTGTCTATGGCCCTTTGAGTCTCGTGGACGAATAGCGCGAGCTGGGTTTCACACGACCGTCTTTTTCGAAACCCATGCTGATTCCTACAGAGTAGATTACTACTCACCAGAAAATTCATTATACTCGAACATAATACGTGTTCCAAAATTCTACAACTGATCGACGTTAGAGATATAGGTTCTGCACATCTTCGATGTCCCTTCTTGAAAACGGGGATGACCTGTGCCATTTTCCAATCCTTTAGAACGCTACGCTTTTCTAGAGACCTACGGAACACCGCTGCAAGAAGGGGGAGGGGGGTAAGTTCCTTCGCGTACTCTGTGTAAAATCGAACTGGTATTCCATCAGGTCCAGCGGCCTTTCCTCTTTTGAGCGATTTTAATTGTTTCTCTATCCCTCTGTCGTCTATTTCGATATTTATCATTTTCTCATCTGTGCGACCATCTAGAGAAGGAACTACAGTGCAGTCTTCCTCTGTGAAACAGCTTTGGTAAAAGACATTTAGTATTTCGGCCTTTAGTCTGTCATCCTCTGTTTCAGTGCCGTTTTGGTCACAGAGTGTCTGGACATTTTGTTTTGATCCACCTACCGCTTTGACATAAGACCAAAATTTCTTAGGATTTCCTGCCAAGTCAGTACATAGAACTTTACTTTCGAATTCATTGAACGCCTCTCGCATAGCCCTCCTAAAACTACATTTCGCTTCGCGTAATTTTTGTTTGTCTGCAAGGCTTTGGCTATGTTTATGTTTGCTGTGAAGTTCCCTTTGCTTCCGCAGCAGTTTTCTAACTCGGTTGTTGTACCACGGTGTCTCTTTCCCATCTCTTACGATCTTGCTTGGCACATACTCATCTAACGCATATTGTACGATGGTTTTGAACTTTGTCCACTGATCCTCAACACTATCTGTACTTGAGACAAAACTTTTGTGTTGAGCCGTCAGGTACTCTGTAATCTGCTTTTTGTCACTTTTGCTAAACAGAAAAATCTTCTTACCTTTTTTAATATTTCTATTTACGGCTGAAATCATCGATGCAGTAACCGCTTTTTGATCGCTGATTTCTAGGAAATGTCGTCAATTACACGGAGTGATTCAGCTGCGCCTAACGTTGTTGTTTTGTGCAGCCCGAAATGTTGTATCTGGCCTAAAAAAAATCGCGCACAAGATTTCCACATTCTCTTGCACGCTATTCGCAAATTATTTGTTCTACAGAGAAAATGAAGAGGACCGTTTTCGTAGGAAATTTAATGTATTTAAAGTTTGTGCTGGGATGTGCTTTCCCCGACCGTCCAACCCCGCATTCATTCCTCACTAGTCAGGATGTTTGGTATATAGTTCGTGGTACTCACTCCAAGCGTTATACAAAAATTTCCGATTACAAGAAGTATTCCCAATGTTTGACCGTTTTCAATTTATTGATTGGGCTATTACGCCGCTAGTACAGTCGGCTATTTCGTTAACATTATTAATTTAAACGTGTGCGTACGGGTAGTAAAAGAAAAATGAATTTGTAAGCACGATAGTTTCGTAGTAGAAGACTGACGCTTAAACGATGTAATTGTTAATTTTCTGCTGTTAAAATTCACAAAATTGTTAGCTAAAATTTACACGAACGTTAGTTTTACAATTTGTAAGTGGTCGTCTGAGTACGCGGTGTAATAAAGCCAGTCAATGGAGACGAAAAAAGGTCGAATGTGGGGAAATAATTCGTGCAGTCGTAAACATATGTACAGTGGTAGAAGGAAGTACCATGAAAAACATACTAAAAATACTTATTGGTACTCAGTGTGGGAGTGGGGTGCGTTTGAGTGTCACTTTTGTACGTTTTTCTCGAATAACTCGAAAACGACGGTCTCTAGTGAAAATATACGCCGGTACAAAATCTAACTACATTAAATTTTCTGTAAAAAAAAGTCTTGTCATTTATACGGTAGGATTAATAGCTTGCGAGTAGCGAGAGAGAGAGAGAGAGAGAGAGAGAGAGACAGACAGACAGACAGAGAGAGAGAGAGAGAGAGAGTACGAAAATCACGCGCGTGGTTTCTAAAGTCCAGATACAACAATGCGGGTTGCATATAACGACAGCGCTTGGGGCAGCTGAATCACCCTCCATATAATGTGTCCTAAATTCCAAAACTCATTACATGGCTGCATTGTCCACCACCAAATTTCCAAAAAGGGACTTCTTTCTTCACGTTACGCTTAGGAGCTCCAAACTTGTTTTGTGGTGTCCAAAAACAGCTGACTCTTTCTGCGCTGCAGTCGGATTAAAATTCAGGGTGGAAGGATATCAATTACAAGATTCGCAGATGACATTGCTAACCTCATTAAAAGAGAGAAAGAACTGCTGGGCCGGTTGAATCCCGTTAATAATCTAATGACCTCACACTTTGCACTCAGACTTATGTAAGGCTCCTATTAGCCTTAGTAGACTCATGACGTCACGAGTGGCGCAGCTAGCTGCCAGACAGCTCGGTGCACCTTCTTACGGGCATTGGTGGTATCCTAATAACAGACGGCGATTAGCGGTGCTACTGAGACAATGGCTGTCGCTCTCGGCAACAGCACTGTCCACTTGGAGTCACCCAAGACATTGCGATATATGGAATTTATCTGCTGTGAGCGAATTGTGGCGCCCCTCGTTGCCCGATGGACTTGCACCCACTTACGATACGTCACTCGAACACATGCCCTCAGCCCACAGTCCTTCGATAACTTGTTGCTACAACACAATGTACATCGTGTTCATTGCAGTGGGTTACAACATTGTTATTCTTTGGTATTGCTGTTGTGTTGTTGTGGTCTTCAGCCCTGAGACTGGTTTGATGCAGCTCTCCGTGCTACCCTATCCTGTGCAAGTTTCTTCATCTCCCAGCACCTACTGCAACCTACATCCTAGTGAGTATATAAATTTGGGAACAGCAAATAAGTTTGACCGAGAAGTTAAGGAACTGGATAAACTACCGTAAATGTGACGTACAGTAACGCAGCAGGCAGCGACCATTGTTGTGCTGATAAGTAGTTCTGCATAGGCTGACCGGAACTCAATGGTAAAAGTCAAACTTCAGGCAAGGAATGACTTTATTGCTCATATGACGCGTTTCGGAACCTATACGTCATTAAATATCTACAAAAATTAATCAGATAAAAAAAAATTCATGAAACATAGGTATAGCGTTCCGCTTTGATTGAAAACACCTGGCACAAACTGTGGTACACCTGCTCAGCAGCGATTGCTCCACTTAGATATAGAGTTTACAGTTGTCTATGAAAATAAAAAATCATTCGCAGACTGACATAATTCTGCAGAGTGCGGAGCAAGAAGTCATCTTTGCCACCAGGTGGCATTAGAAAATGTATAGTGGCTTACAAAATACGGGTTTCCTCCTCTCCTTCCCCCACCCCCACCCCCACCCCCAATTTACTATTGGTGTGTCTTATATGGTTTGACATGTGAGCTTATACTATGTATTTTATCCTTTGAGTTTGTAACTTCCGTATAGCCTAATAAGCCGATTTTAACGTTTCAAGGTAAATGGAACCAAATACTAAAAAATTGTAAATTTGTGGTAAGATCTTATGGGACCAAACTGCTTAGGTCATCAGTCCCTGAGCTTAAACACTACTTAATCTAACTTAAACTAACTTACACTAAGGACAACACACACACCCATGCCCGAGGGAGGACTCGAACCTCCGACGGGAGGGAACCGCGTGGACCGTGACAAGACATCTAAGACCGAGCGGCTACGCCACGCGGCACCAAATAATATTTCTTAGTTATTTGGGCGTGACGTGCAATCCTCCACAACTCATTTCTTTTCGTACTAGGATATTCTTATGTTTCCTAAAAAAACTGGCTGTGATTACTAACAGAAAATTGTTCTTCTATTTGATGTAAGCGCAATAACGCATATTAATTACTTTCTGGTAGTGACTTTGAGTCTGCCCAAATTTTAAAGAATATATTGTAATTTCCTTCTCCCGACTTACTGCCTATATTTAAATTTATGGCATACGCTTTTATTGCTATTGTATGTTTTCATTTTATGTTTCTTGTCATACTGCACACCATTCCGCAATGAGTAGCGCCAAGTAATACTCCCGAATTTGACAACTATTTCAACTATTTCGTGTAACCTCTTACCACAGTAAAGTCATTACCACTTGAATAAAGAAAATACTTCCTTTACAATAAGTTGATTCATAGACATCAGACACATAGCATAGTAAATGTACAATAGCTGATGCTCTTTCGCACCACTATACATTTTGTTGTTCCACCTGGTGACAAAAATGTCTTCTTGGTCCGTATTCTGCAGAATTATGTCAGCAGTCTGCGAATGTGTACTTCACATACAACTGGAAACTCTATATCCACGTGCAGCAATCTCTCCTAGGTAGGTGTATTAGGCCTACAGTTCTTGCCAGGTGTTGGCAGTCGAAGTGTAGTGCTATACTCATACATTGCTGTGTTTTATAATTTTTCTTTGTATCTGATTTTTTGTAGATGTTTGATGATGGATAAATACCGAAACTAGTCATGTGAGCAATAAAGTCATTTCTTGACTATGTTTGGATTTTACCACTGGGATTCAGTCTGCCAGAATGCAGAATTACTAATTACTGAATGAACTGATCGAAAGTAGAATAAATAGAGAACACCTAATTGATAAGACTGAAAAGCAACTTGCAATCTGCGATATCACGACAGAAGCATACTCTCACAAAATAGAGAAATTGAGTTACTGGTACAATATTATAAATAATCTCATTCCAGATTTCGAGGAGAAACCTGTGAGAGTAGGTTAATAATATATCACAAACAACACTCATACTCATAAATTAAGGATAACTGTAGAATGTGGTGCCACGCAACGTAGCACTACACATAACTGGCGCTAATAGCATAAACACATAGGGAATACACACGACACAAATCTATAAGTCCACGGTATTGCTGGTAAGTTGAGAAAACCGTCCCGAAACATATGTGCTACCAAAGGCCACTTTTTTCCTACGCATTTACACCGACATCAATATGGGATATGATCACCATGCACATGTACACAGGCCGCACAACGGGTTGGCATACTCTGGATCAGGTGGTCGAGCAGCTGCTGAGGTATAGCCTCCCATTCTTGCACCAGTGGCTGTCGGAACTACTGAAATGTCGTAGGGGATTAATGACGTGCAGCGATACGTGGACTGAGAGCATCCCAGAGCTGCTCGATGGGGTTTAGGTCTGGAGAACAGGCTGGCCACTCCATTCGCCTGATATCTTCTGTTTCAAGGTACTCCTCCACTATGGCAGCGCGGGGGCCCGTGAGTTATCATCCATCAGGAGGAAGGTGGGACCCACTGCACCCCTGAAATGGCGGTCATACTGGTGCAAAATGACGTCCCGATACACCGACCTCTTACAGTTCCTCTGTCAAAGACATGGAAGAGTGTACGTGCACCAATCATAATCATACCCCACACCATCAAACCACGACATCCATAGAGGTCGCTTTTAAGGACATTAAGAGGTTAGTATCTGGTTCCTGGTTCACGACAAATGAAAACCCGGCGAGAATCGCTGTTCAGACTGTACCTGGACTCGTCCGTGAACATAACCTGGGACCACTGTTCCAATGACCATGTACTGTGTTCTTGACACCAGGCTTTACGTGCTCTCCTGTCACCAGGGATCAGTGGAGTGCAGTATGTCGTCTGTAGACTGTGTGTCTGGAGATAACCCAGTGGCTGCGGTAAGGTTCCGAGCAAGGCTACCTGCAGTACTCCGTGGCCGTCTGCGGGAACAGATGGTGAGATGTCGGTCTTCTTGTGGTGTACAACTGTGGACGTCCCGTACTGTAGCGCCTGGACACGTTTCCTGTCTATTGGAATCGTTGCCATAATCTTGAGACCACACTTTGTGGCACACGGAGGGCCCATGCTACGACCTGCTGTGTTTGACCAGCCTCCAGTAGCTCTAGTATTCTACCGCTCATAACGTCCTCAATGTGTGTATTTTCAACGCTCAGTCACCATTAGCACGTCTGGTCTGAAAACGTCTGCACTCTTACTCGCTGCACCGTACTCCGACATGCACCAACACACCTCTGCGGATGTGTACTGCTACCAGCGCCACCGTGCGACGACATCAGGTCAAAAGCAGCGCATGGTCATACCCCGAGGTCATTTAAAACCGAAAACTGCCTATCAGGGCGTTGTTTCACCATACATCAGCATTACCCTTAATTTATGAGCATGAGTGTAGTAATTATGTTCCTCTCTAATGGAACTGTTAGCATATAAATATTTGTTGTTCCTTGAGTTATAATGGAATAACGAAACATGTGTTCAGAGAGTTACTTAGTGGTTTGCTTTTGCGTATCTTATTAAGCACAAGTTTATTGTTACTACTGGTCAAAAAAGCGATTTTCAAAATCACAGAAAATATCTTATGAGGAATAAAGTAACGACTACAGCATTACTTACCTCAGTGTGAGCCGGCCGATGTGGCCGAACGACTTTTTCTTTTTTTTTTTAAATCTCATTTTGTTCGTTATAGTTCGTTGCAATTGTTCGTGGCGGACGTCCCCTGACGCCCATTGAAGTTCGTTATTGATCCATTCACTCAGTTTTTTTTTTTATTACAGAGGGCAGCTAACCCTCTGACCGAACAAGCTGAGCTACCGTGCCGGCTGTCTAGGCGCTTCAGTCTGGCACCGCGCGACCGCTAAAGTCGCAGGTTCGAGTCCTGCCTCGAGCATGGATGCGTGTGATGTCCTTAGGTTAGTTAGGCTTAAGTAGTTCTAAGTTCTAGGGCACTGATGACCTCAATGTTGAGTGAAATAGTGCTCAGAGCCATTTTGAACCTCAGTGTGAGGTTCAAGCAACTTTTAAAACGAAGATTTCAACATCCGAAGGTAAATGAAAAAATTTACTGCCATCCAAACTTAGGTCGTCAAACAGTATGTAATACTATCCTCTGGCCGATCGAGCAGTATACAGGTTGTCCATAGTTAAAGTACTTGTTTCAAAACGCTATGGAAAGAGAGCCACTGCTCAGAGAGGCGTCAAATCGGACAGCCTATTATTGACGGAACGGGAAAAAAATTAACCAAAATTTGACCAAAAGACGGCTCTGTCGCTTCAGTCCGGAACCGCGCGACCACTACTGTCGCAGGTTCGAATCCTGCCTCGGGCATGGATGTGTGTGATGTCCTTAGGTTAGTTAGGTTTAAGTGGTTCTGAGTTCTATGGGACTGATGACCTTAGAAGTTAAGTCCCATAGTGCTCAGAGCCATTTGAACCATATTTTTATAGACATCTACATTTTATTAATTACGATTCGATCTATGCCCGTTTCTTATAATTGCTCCCTTATGTTATTACATTAGGCATAAGACTAACATTACTTTCATTCTTAGTCGTCATTACTATGTCCTTTTGCAGTACACATACGATATAACTTTTTGTGTCATTCTTTGTAAATGCAAGCGTTCCCTCGCCACCTGTAGCCCATCTTGTGTGCGTCGTTCACCGATTAGGAGCCCTTGCATAATTCAGTTAGTTTTGAAATGCCTTGTCAGATTGGTGGGCTAGTGGTGTATTTCCTTCTATTCTTTAACATGTGCACATTTTATAAAAATGACTACCATGCGCAAAGCAGAATCATTCTTTTGTAAGGCAGGGTATGGTATTTCTCTCTTATATTATGACTGTTGATCACATAGTTTTATTTATCAAACTACTACAGACTCTTTGGTTTGCATGTTTACAGCAATGGGAAAGCTGACAATTTTTCGAACCATTGCATATCCTGTTCTCACTGTAAGACAACAAAACATTTGTCATTAATGACGTTTTGATGCATCGTTTACTTATGCAACTGGTCATTTTCCTTTGTAAGTAGGCTGTTTAGGTTTTTATGTTGGTAACGCCATGTAGCGCTCTATATGAAAATCACTGACTGTGCTGTGTGCAGTCTGTGGCTGGTTTGCATTGTTGGAATTTGCTATTGTAGTGTTGGGCAGTTGACTGTTAACAGCACGTAGAGTTGCGTAGTTGGAGGTGAGCCGCCAGCAGTGGTGGATGTGGGGAGAGCAATGGCAGAATTTTGAGAGAGGACGATCTGGACGTGTGTCCATCAGAAAGAGTAAATTTGTAATATTGAGAATCATGAACTGATATACATAAGAACACCGTGAATTCATTGTCCCAGGAAGGGGAAACTTTATTGACACATTCCTGGGGTCAGATACATCACATGATCACACTGACAGAACCACAGGCACATAGACACAGGCAACAGAGCATGCACAATGTCGGCACTAGTACAGTGTATATCCACATTTCGCAGCAATGCACGCTGCTATTCTCCCATGGAGACGATCGTAGAGATGCTGGATGTAGTCCCGTGGAACGGCTTGCCATGCCATTTCCACCTGGCGCCTCAGTTGGACCAGCTTTCGTTCTGGACGTGCAGACTGCGTGAGACGACGCTTCATCCAGTCCCAAACATGCTCAATGGGGGACAGATCCGGAGATCTTGCTGGCCAGGGTAGTTGAGTTACACCTTCTAGAGCACGTTGGGTGGCACGGGATACATGCGGACGTACATTGTCCTGTTGGAACAGTAAGCTCCCTTGCCGGTCTAGGAATGGTAGAACGATGGGTTCGATGACGGTTTGGATGTACCGTGCACTATTCAGTGTCCCCTAGACGATCACCAGAGGTGTACGGCCAGTGTACGAGATCGCTCCCCACACCATGATGCCGGGTGTTGGCCCTGTGTGCCTCGGTCGTATGCAGTCCTGGTTGTGGCGTTCACCTGCACGGCGCCAAACACGCATACCACCCTCATTGGCACCAAGGCAGAAGCGACTCTCATCGCTGAAGACGACACGTCTCCATTCGTCCCTCCATTCACGCCTGTCGCGACACCACTGGAAGCGGGCTGCACGATGTTGGGGCGTGAGCTGAAGACGGCCTAACGGTGTGCGGGACCGTAGCCCAGCTTCATGGAGACGGTTGCGAATGGTCCTCGCCAATACCCCAGGAGCAACAGTGTCCCTAATTTGCTGGGAAGTGGCGGTGCGGTCCCCTACGGCACTGCGTAGGATCCTACGGTCTTGGCGTGCATCTGTGCGTCGCTCCCGCTGCGGTCCGGTCCCAGGTCGACGGGCACGTGCACCTTCCGCCGACCACTGGCGACAACATCGATGTACTGTGGAGACCTCACGCCCCACGTGTTGAGCAATTCGGCGGTACGTCCACCCGGCCTCCCGCATGCCCACTATACGCCCTCGCTCAAAGTCCGTCAACTGCACATACGGTTCACGTCCACGCTGTCGCGGCATGCTACCAGTGTTAAAGACTGCGATGGAGCTCCGTATGCCACGGAAAACTGGCTGACACTGACGGCGGCGGTGCACAAATGCTGCGCAGCTAGCGCCATTCGACGGCCAACACCGTGGTTCCTGGTGTGTCCGCTGTGCCGTGCGTGTGATCATTGCTTGTACAGCCCTCTCGCAGTGTCCAGAGCAAGTATGGTGGGTCTGACACACCGGTGTCAATGTGTTCTTTTTTTCCATTTCCAGGAGTGTATTTAGTTGTTTCCTGCGTCCTGCCAGCAAGAAAAACGTCCGCACTGGAATTTATTGCTCGCATGGTAGTGAACAATGATTGGCCATGGAACATTCTGTGGACGAAGCCCATTTCCATCTCCAGAGATTTGTCAATAGGCAGAATTGTAGAATATGGGCAGTGGAAAACCTGTGCGGACATCAACCGGTGACTGAGTGGTGCGGGTTGACGGCATCGTTTATCGTAGGGCCTGGTACCTGTACCGTCATTGGTAAACGCTGTGAGAGTCTCGGGTATGATGTGTGGATAGGATTATTTTTATGCAAGGTGGCGGTCTTCCGCAGATTGCATAGACAGTGAAGTGGGTGCTGCAGAGGCATTTCAGAAATGCTAGAATTATCAGCCGTTATTTCCTTACAGCCTGGCCATCCAGATCACATGATCTTTATCCGTGCGACTTCTGTGTAGGAGGTTGTCTGAAAGATTTTGTGTTCACTGCTCCAATTACGGACGTAGCTGAATTGAGGGCACGCACTGCGCAGCGTGTTCTGAATTTGAGTCCCGAGACACGCTGATCTGGTCTGGAACATACTGTTTATCAACTTCAACTTGTGGCAGAAAATGGTGGACAGCATATTGAGCATACCTTGCGCCAGTCTCTCAAAAATTAAAGACAGATGTCATTTTGCTTTTTCTGTGGTTTTTGGCCTCCAGGACTGTTAAAAACCGATGTCATTTTGCTTCCCATGAGGTTAAAAATCGGCTTTTGCCCTCTTTTGTGATACGACCTTGCCCCGGTGGATGCGCTTATCTAACTCAGTGCTCCAATCTTGACCGGCGAACTTGTGCTATCACGCACATTGAATAATATGTAACTCAAACCATAGCCGTCGTATTGCGATTCATGTGTCATTTGCAATCGACTCCATTTAGGTTCACACGCTTACAACGCCATCTGTTGGTAAAAGTTTCGTTGGTTTCTTTTTATATTACGTTTCCCCTGCGTCAATAATACGCTTTTCAAATCTGACGTCATTCGGAGGAGTGATTCTCTTTCTACAGCAGTTTCATACTGGAACTTTAACTAAGAACACGTTGTATATTGAATGTTTTCTCATTTTCCTACCCTTTCGGCTTTTCCTTTTTAATAGAAAAGTGAGGAGAAATACTTCTCCATACGACGTCATTCTCTGAAATGGCTATTCCCCGATGAGAAGTGAGCTTTTATTAAAAAGTTGTGCCGTAAGTTGCCTGATTCATAAAACCTCTGGCAGCTAGCGTCACCACTCGTGACATCAGGACTGTCCCCTCGGTTAACAGGGGCCAAATACGAAAGTAATGAGTAGAGGTAGAAATGAGCTTCTCAGTATAATTATTCCTTGATGAAGTTTGTTGTAAATAATACATCTCATTTTCCAACTAACTGCTTAGTACACAGGATCAATACTAGGAATAAGAACAATAAACATAAAGATTTAAAATCACTTACTCTTGCCCAGAAAGGAGTCCAGTATTCAGCAACGCATATTTTCAATAAGTTACCAGCAACCATTAAGAGTTTAGTTCCAGAAAAGGCACAATTTAAACATAATTTAAAAGAATTTTTGGTGGCCAACTCCTTCCATTCCATCCACGAGTTTCTCAACAAGTGCAGTAGTCCATTTTAATGAAAATCTATTATGCTTTAATTTTTGACAATACTTGGTTGTAACTGCCTACTGTGTAAATGATGGATGTATGGAAAGCAGATGTAAGTCTTAAGTCTGTAAATAGTGGAAATTTAATTTTAAATCTTGTACATAATCTGACGGTTCATAACTGAGGATCACTGAAATGAATAATTTACTTTAATTTTTGGCAATACTTGGTTGTAATAGCCAAGAAACTAGCAAATGTCTGAATGGTGGATTTAATGAAAGCAGATGTAAGTATGAAAGCTGTAAATATTTGAAGTTTTAATTTAATTCATGTACATAATTTTACTGTTTATTAACTAAGGATCATTAAAATTACATTTTTGTAAGGTGTTTATCTGACATGTTCCACACCCAGGAGGATTTCCTCTTTTATGGTTCAAATGGTTCAAATGGCTCTGAGCAGTATGCGACTTAACTTCTGAGGTCATCAGTCGCCTAGAACTTAGAACTTATGAAACCTAACTAACCTAAGGGCATCACATCCATGCCCGCGGCAGGATTCGAACCTGCGACCGTAGCGGTCGCTCGGCTCCAGACTGTAGCGCCTAGAACCGCACGGCCACTCCGGCCGGCCCTCTTTTATGGGTCTATGGAATGAATAATTAATCTAATCTAATCTGAGATTACTGATAAACTTAAACATCGAAATTGGGCACCACAAAGGAGACTAAGTGAAGGAAGTCTGTTACCTTGGAAGCTGGGAGTGAATCGTGGACAGTGGCAAATCACGAAAAGAAAAGAATCGAAGTGTTTGAGATGTGATACTGTAGGAGTGCATAGGAAATTATGAGGCGTGATAAGACAGTTAAGGAATCTGAAGGTTCTCCACAGAATCAAAGAGGAAAATATTATGTCGAAAATATTTCCTAGAGGAGAGGATGATGGGGAATATGTTAAGTCATCAGGGACTAATTTCCATGGTGCGAGAGGGAGCTTTAGAGAGCAGATACTGCGTGGGAAGAATTTAATGTACTGAACAAACAGCTGAGGATGTTAAGTGTAAGTGCTGCTCTGAAATGAGAATGTTGGCTCGAGAGTATTTCGTGGCTGGCCACATCAAACTAATCAGAAGATTGACAACATCCTAAATGTTGCCTTTGACGTTCTGAATTTCAAGTGTATTTGATACTCGCCAGGGCGGGGGCTAAATATTTCTAATTAGTTTCCCTTATGATTTAATGCAGCTGATTCCTTCTAAATTTCGCTGAAGTAAATCTGAGCAACATTGTCGTGAGGCTGCTTTAAGTAAAAGCTTGGTTCGACCGTTTACGGCACCCCGCATGTTCTAGGCAGCTTGCTGTGAAGGTCTCACGAACTTCACACCTTGTACCGCCGTTTATGGTCTTCCATTGCCCTGTAAGGCTCACTGCGTTTACAAGCCTGATAGCCTGCGTTCCCACGGGGGTGTGTTTGGATGTAAGCTTAAGGTTCCTTCAAATATTTACAATTGGGCATCTTGTATTCTTCAGCAAATTTCTTGTAAATCCTAAAGCCCTTTGCATTGTTTGAAACACTGGTGGAGAGAGAAAAGAAAAAGGCGTGTATCATAGTAATGGGAGACTCGAGCATGGTAGTTGGCAAAGGGAAAGACGTAGATGTGGTTGGAAAGTTTGGGTTGGGTAACAGAAACGGAAGAGGTGCGAGAATGGTCAGATTTTGTACGGTAAACTCAATGGTATCTGGGAAAACGCTTTTTGAACATCAAAAAAGAAGACGGTACACATTGACATCAAATACAGACAATTGCAGATAGCAAATGGTTCAAATGGCTCTTAGCACTATGGGACTTAACTTCTGAGGTCATCAGTCCCCTAGAATCCCCTAGAACTTAAAACTACTTAAACCTAACTAACATAAAGACATCACACACATCCATGCCCGAGGCAGGACTCGAACCTGCGACCGTAGCGGTCCCGCAGTTCTAGACTGAAGCGTCTAGAACCGCACGGCCACTCCTTCCGGCCAGTGACAAGTAAGTTGATGTCACAAATCATAGAACAGGTAAGAGCATTCAAGTATTTGGGGAGTTGGATTAAAGAAGACATAGACTGCCAACAAGATATAAAAGTGAGAATGGCTCTGGCGGAAGAGGCATTTCAAAAGCAGATAAGAATCCTAACTAGTTGTTTAAACAAGGAATTAAGGAAGCGACTGGTTAAGTGCTTAAAATGGAGCGTGACCTTGTATGGAGCAGAAACGTGGACGTTGAGAAAGCAGGATGAGAAGAGAATTGAAGCTTGTGAAATGTGAATATGGCATAGAGTGGAGAAGATCAGCTGGACTGATAAAGTCAGGAATGAAGAAGTACTGAGGACAGGAGGAGAGCTGGAGAAGAACGGAGGATGCTGCTGAGAGTGAAGAACAGGAAATTAAACTGAATAGGCCAAAATCTAAGAAAGGATTGCCCTCAGGGCAGAAGAAGGTTCCAGATGCTGGACAACGTCAGCAGGCCACAAGGAGGGTACCAAGAAATGAAGAGGAACGTAAAAGACAGTGAAGCATGGAGGGCTATCCAGTCAGAACCTGCCGCAAGGCAGACAACCCAATGATGATGATGATGATGATGATGATGATGGTGATAGGATCACTTTGTTGTCCGTCTGTGAGTCTGTCTGCTTGACTATTTAGGACCCTTTTTGTCAGGAACGAGTAGACGCACCAAGCTCAAATTTATTTCACATTCTATGGCCTGTGATCCCTTGAAGGTGTAAAAATTTTAAGCTTCTAAGTAAATGCAGTCAAAAGATATGACCATTTATATCACACGTTTTCATACTCGAAAAGCCGCTGATCAAAACCTATCGGGTACTTCCCGCTGACCTAGAATCATGAAATTTGGCAGGAAACAAGGTTTCATACTACAAGTGAAGGAAAAAATCTGAATGTTGTTAATTTGTAATTATATTACACGGAAAGAATATTTGTGGTATATGAGAATGTCTTTATTCTGTCACGTGACTAGTTACTAGTACACGTGGGCTAGCTTTCATCAGAAGTCTAAACTCGACGCTGTGTTGTCTCCAATGGACGCATTTACTGTGGGATCCTTGTAACTAGCACACGTGGGCTATCTTTCATCAGGAGTCTATACTCGACATCGTGTTGTCTCCATACAGCTGTGGCGGTACTTTTTCTAGTGTATATCATCAACTAAAGTCCCTCGTCCATGCAATGAGATGGACATCCACAAATTAAAAGCTTTTAGTGTTTCGTATATCAGTTAGGAATAATGGAACCCTTATAGGATCACGTTGTTGTCAGTCTGTTTATCTATATGTCTGTTTGTCTCTCTGTCCGACTGTTAAAAAAACTTCTCTTCTCAGAAACGGGTAGACGTATCAAATTCAAATTTATATCAAATACTGAGGCCTACGGCCCTTGGCGGAATAAGAAATCGAAGCATCTATCTCAATGCTGTCAAAAGATAAGGACATTTATGTCACATGTTTTGATACTCGCAAAATCACTCATCAAAACATCAACAGGTTTGCCCTAGACGCATGAAATTCGGCAAGAAACTAGGCTTTAACACTACAACCAAAGGAAAACTCCGAAAACTGTAAATCTGTAGTTATTTCATATGAAAAAATTCTTTTATCACCTCCCTTAGCCGTTCAAAAATTTAAGCACCAAAGTCAATGCAATCAAAAGATATTGCCATTTATGTCACATATTTTGATACTAGAAAAGCCACTCATGGAAACCTATCGGATAATTCCTGTTCATCTAAAATCATGAAAGTTGGTTGGAAGCAAAGTTTTATAGTACAAGTAAAGGAAAAAATCCGAAAATTGTTAATCTGTCATTATATCACAAGAAAGAAATATTTCTTCTGTTATCCGACGTCAAACTTGAAATTAAAGGAATCAATAGTTCGGCGTTCAGACTGACTGGGTCGTAATGGTTAAAGTCAAACACCAGGTAAGGAATGAGTTCATTGCTCATATGACGCATTTCGGAATTTACCCATTCAGATTTCCAGGAGCGATTGCTGCACGTAGATATGACGTTTCAAGTTGTCTATGAAACAAATATTCGCAGACACAATCAATTGTAACGGCATAACGCCGTTGTTTTATGACCATTGCTCAGTAACACTGGCTATGAACGATGCAAAACTGCTTTTAATTATGTCTTGTATGGATGTTGCCATTTTAAGGAAGGTTTTAACTATGTGTGAAGGTGTAATGGCACCAACAACAGTCTGTAATGTTGTATGACCTCAAGATGGCTAGGTTGTCAGCGGAAACTACTAATCAACCCAAATAAAAAAGAATTCGTCTGCAATCTTAACATCATGGCTTTTCAATCCCTAACATATACAAAAAAAAGTTACAACAGATTGTATCTCCTAGTTGACGATGTCAACAAACTTCGCTTTACCTAAGCTAGAAAAAATATCTCTGTAAATGAGGTGTTTATACCATGGTCTGTTGCTATTTTGCTCTGTTACTGAGCAATAATTGTTAACTATAGATTTAATTTACTCTCGATATGTTGGCGAGAATACATGTTTAATTCCGGAGGTACGCATAAAATATCATCCGAAATTGTGCTAAACGCATTCTCTGAAAATTATTCGAGCAGTTAGTGCATGAGCCAAAGCGAATAGTAAACGGTTGTGAAAACACACTTGACCTCTTAGCAACAAATAATCCTGAGTTAATAACGAGCATCAAAACCGATTCAGGGATTAGTGAACACAGAGTGTCGTAGCGAGATTGAATACTGTAATCCCCAAATCCTCGAAAAATAAGCGAAAAATATACCTATTCAAAAAAGCAGATAAAAATTCACTTGACTCCTTCCTAAGAGACAATCTCCACTCATTCCAAACTAATAATATAAGTGTAGACAAGATGTGGCTTAGATTCAAAGAAATAGCATCGGCAGCAATTGAGAGATTTATACCAAACAAATTAACAAACGACGGAGCTGATCGTCCTTGGTACACAGAACGGGTTAGAACGCTGTTGCAGAAACAACGAAACAAACATGCCAAATTTAAACCGTCGCAAAATCCCCAAGATTGGCGATCTTTTACAGAAGCTCGAAATTTAGAGCGGACTTCGAAGAGAGATGCCTATAACAGTTTCCACAACGAAACTTTGTCTCGAAACCTGGCAGAAAATCCAAAGAGATTCTGGTCGTATGTGAAATATGTTAGCGGTAAGTAACAATCAATGCCTTCTCTGCGCAATAGCAATGGAGATACTATCGAAGACGAAGTAAATATTCCAGAATTCGAATCGGGAACAGCTGCCAACATGAGTAACGTAGAAGTAAATATCCTCCGAGTAGTGAAGCAACTTAAATCACTTAATAAACGCATGTCTTCTAGATACCAATTAGGTCTCTTGCGGAGTATGCTGATGCATTAGCTCGATACTTAACAGTTATATACAACCGTTCGCTCGACGAAAGATTCGTATCCAAAGATTGGAAAGTTGCACGGGTCACACCAATATTCAAGAAAGGTAGTAGGAGTAATTCACTAAATTACAGGCCCATATCGTCAACGTCAATATGAGCAGAATTTTAGAACATATATTGTGTTCGAACATTATGTATTACCTCGAAGAAAACGGTCTATTAGCACACAGTCAACATGGCTTTAGAAAACATGGATTCTGTGAAACACAACTAACTGTTTATTCACATGAAGAGTTGAGTGCTATTGACAAGGGATTTCAGATCGACTCCGTATTTGGATTTCCGGAAGGCTTTTGACACTGCACCACACAAGCGGCTCGTAGTGAAATGGCGTGCTTATAGAATATCATCTCAGTTATGTGACTGGATTTGTGATTTCCTGCCAGAGAGGTAGTTCGTAGTAATTGACGGAAAGTCACCGAGTACAACAGAAGTGATTTATGGCGTTCCCAAAGTTAGTGTTATTGGCCCTTTGCTGCTCCTTATCTACATAAACGATTTTGGAGACAATCTGAGCAGCCGTCTTTGATTGTTTGCAGATGAAGCTTCGTTTATCGACTAATAAAGTCATCAAAATATTAATACAAACTACAAAACGATTTAGAAAATATATTTGAATGGTGTGAAAAGTGGCAGTTGGCCATAAATAACGAAAAGTGTGAGGCCATCCACATGAGTGCTAAAAGGAACTCGTTAAACTTCGGTTATACGATAAATCAGTCTAATTTAAAAGCCGGAAATTCAACTAAATACCTAGGTATTACAATTACGAACAATTTGAATTGGAAGGAACACATAGAAAATGTTGTGGGGAAGGCTAACCATAGACTGCGTTTTATTGGCAAAACCCTTAGAAAATGTAACAGGCATACTAAGGAGACTGCCTACACTACGCTTGTCCGTCCTCCTTTAGAATAGTGCTGCGCGGTGTGGGATCCTTACCAGATAGGATTAACGAAGTACATCGAAAAAGTTTTAAAAAAGGCAGAAAATTTTGTATTATCGCGAAATATGGGAGAGAGTTTCACAAAAATGATACAGGATTTGGGATGGAAATCACTAAAAAAAGGCGCTTTTCGTTGCGACGGAATCTTCTCACGAAATTCCAACCACCAACTTTCTCCTCGGAATGCGAAAATATTTTGTTGACACCGACCTACGTAGGGAGTAACTATCACCACGATAAAATATGGGAAATCAGAGGTCGTACGGAAAGATATAGGTGTTTATTCTTTCCCGGCGCTATACGAGATTGGAATAACAGAGAATTGCGAAGGTGATTCGATGAACCCTCTGCCAGGTATTTGAATGTGATATGCAGAATACCCATGTAGATGTAGATGTAGATGTGGATGCAGGTTGACGTCGTTGTCTGCATGTGTTTAAACGCCACCGTAGTTGATACGTTATCCGATTCCGTTTCCGGGCGTGAAAAATAAACAAAAATCATACAAGGCGAAACAGAAGTGCAGAGACAGAGGTTGTTCAAGGGCATTTTCTGAGTATTTTGTATAACGGATCCTTGGACACATAACAGAATAAAAATGTAACTTATTTATTCGTTTTGTTACCCCAATTTACCTTTGTTTTGCGAAAATTTCTTCACAACAGTGAAAAAGCCTGTTATGGGAAATCACGAAAACATACAACTCGAGGGAGAAGTAATGTAACAGTGCTTAGATGCAAAGGTACTGTGATGTTGTTGCTATCGGTACGTGAACAGGTCATCGAAGCTTCGTTGTGCCACTCTTCCACGTCATTCTGTGAATCCTTACAAGGGTACATATCGGTTAATTCTCTTTCAGTAACCTAGCCATAATGCTGCACAGCACTGCTGGTGTAGAACTAACAGTGGCAGAAGTACAAAAGCGACCGCAAGTTACTGAATGCAAGCCTGAGGACGTAAAGTGAAAATACTGTTGCCAATCGCAAGTACTGTGAATTAATGATGTAATAGAGGTACATAGACAAATGGGCGTGAGAAATCAAAAGAACTGCAGTCAGTCAGTAACGATCCACTGGAGACCACGGCCTCTTTACACCAAAAATACTCAGAAAATATCCCTGGAAATAACTTCCAAATTATTTCGGTGAAGTTCAGGTTCACCTCCCACGGCACAATGCACGTTGTTTATTAAATTTAATGTATAATGTACTTCATTCTTTCTTATTTTCGGTTGAAACTAAACAGTCGTACTCGCGGATAATCTCTGCCGAAGAAATGAGTATGCTTAAAAAATTAGTGGCCGTTTAAAACAGATGGGCATTACTTG
The DNA here is from genome assembly GCF_023897955.1 of Schistocerca gregaria. NCBI lineage: Eukaryota > Metazoa > Arthropoda > Insecta > Orthoptera > Acrididae > Schistocerca > Schistocerca gregaria. Next base: position 785,081,338 of record NC_064922.1, read on the forward strand.
GCCTAATGAGACAGGCTCCAACATAACAGGTTGCCTCCGATCCACTCCAATTGATAAAACCAACCTTCAATGCCATACAAAGATCAGTGCCGAAGCTGAGAAGAGAAAATAGCAAATAGGACACAGGATACATCTAGAAGTGAAATATAACTTGCCAAACTGAGGTCTAGAAAGATTTTTCACCGAACAATCGAAGCAATTGCATGATCCCTTTCTGCTCGCCGAATAGAAAATGAGGCAAAATGAGGTACTTGGAGGACATACCCTAAGCTTAAAAGTAGAACCTTTTCCTGGTTTCCAATTGCCTTACCAGAGGTGCAAATTGGAGTAATGCGGTACTAACAAAACTTGGAGCAGTGGAGCACATTACTGGGGATATACCCTGCGAACGCCGAGAACTTCAAGATGCAGCGCACAATTTGGCCTGCCAATAGCTACCGGTAACCTACGCGCTAGATGACCAGGTTGCAGTAAATGCCCACGGAATCGAAACTGCCGAAGTCTGGGTCTCAAAATCTGTATGACATGTAAAAATCGTTTTGTATATCCTAGAACATGTTACAGACACGTTTCAGAATTTATGAATAACTTTGGCTTTTTAAAGCCCCGCCTTCTGAAAAACACAATGTATTTTATTCTTCTATTCACCCAAACATCATGCGACAGATTTTAGGAGTAAAAACTATAAATTGTGCATTTTTATTTTGTTCTGAAACTAAATTAATTAAGATGAATTAATACCGGCTGGCTTGCTTTTATGCTTTTTGTTGCTTGACAACATGTCGTCTGCGAAGTAGTCGGAGGGGTTTGCTTGAAAAGTCATTCTTTCGAATACATTTTCCGATAGTCGCAGTGGTGCATATTGTGTACTTACGTCTTCCGTCGTATTGTACATGTTTGTTGTATTTTCTTTGTTGGTTGTAATTACAAACACGGAAAAAAGTCTGTAGGAGCTAACAACCACAACAAGGCGCTCTGAAATGGATACGAAAACAATTAAACGATAAATTCAGTAATAAAATACTTAGCCTTATGGTGTTTAGGGGTGCTCAAAGACGTGGTTATCAGTGGCCATACGACGATTAACAGAAACGAATGTGGTTAAAACGTAGAAAATACTACTAAAAAGTCAAAAGCAACCTGAAATAGAATCGCACTCTCTCAACCTCACCCGTGACCGCTCACAGCCGTGGTTCATGCAAGGGGAACAGGAAACCGGTGGCGAAGTTATTTACCAAAGATGCAACCCGCCATTCTCTGTCTTCGGGTGCACGTCTGGATCGGGACATAAAGCGCTGAAGCTGGCAGCATCCATCAGCCGCACAAACCGCTGTCCCTTTTGTCGGCTACCAGGCCGTCGCTTCGCCCTTCTGCCGCTCGTTAGCGCCTCTGTTTATCTGTTTACGAATTTTGGAGGCCGCTCTAAGGCTCGTCTAAATATTATGTAAACCCGAACATTGAGACGGGTACGAGGGACAGACCTTTCCTGGGCCTTTAACGAATGAAAAGGCGAGAGAGAAAAAAACGAGAACCCTTTCGGGGCAACCTGACCTAGCCAGAATATTTGCATGCGCCACTTTGCGCCGAGCCAGAGGGCTAAATAGACTCGTTGGCATAATGCGTTAGGGCGGCGTCTGCGCGCCTCTGTGATGGATGCATGTGTTGCCCTCGTAACGACGTCTGCCACGAGCACAGCGCGAAGGGACTCCACCCGCGGAGAGATTGATATTTCATAAACGATGGCCTCTCCGTCCGCTTCATTTCGTATTCAAACGCACAGGCAACCCGGCTCTTACAACCGCACTGCGCCCTAAACGCCACGAGTATTGGCTTCCCCGGTTACCGGCGCATGAGGCTCCGTCCGTGGGACCGCAGGAAGGGACCACAGGGGGAGAACCATTCGCCTGTGACTGGTATGCAAAGTGGGGAGGCGGCGTTATTAATGGTGGCGGGGATCACGGGAGAAATCAAAATATTGGTGCGGCCACGTCTGTATTCCCCCGATCGTCAGGCTGACTATACAAATATTAGAGAGACGAACGGCGAAGACCTGGAGGCCAGTAGTGAAGGCATCCCCCCTCCGCACGTGTGTTTGTGGCCTTTGATTGGCAACAGGGAGAATGTGGCTCGTTTATTATGTATGCCCCTCGGTCTACCTGTTAATTCTCGGCCCTGAAAGACGTCCATAAGGAGCCAGCACGCCGTCCCGTTTGGATTATGTCACTGCCAATCAGCCTTAAACGGGGGTCGCCTTACTCCATGCATCCATCAACGGCTTATTCGGTTTCAATCTCCTTGTTTTTTGACTTGTTTTCCAGCATCTCATTAAAAAGCTTTTTTTTTGCGTAAAAGCTAATGGCGATGATAAGGAGCAACGTAGCCTACGTAACACAGCCGTTAGAAAGCATTATCGGGAGATTAGCTGCATCGACTTCTGACTAATCACACTTGCATTTTCGAAGCTTGAGAGCTTATTAACGAGCTCTTCAAACACTTAAGTTCAACTACTTTTTCTCTTCGCATATCGGCTAATCTTGGAAACAAACGTATCAACCTCCTGACATATTTTGCAATTTCACTCAATAATGTAGCACGGAATAATTTTCTGAGGTAACTCGTCACTTAGATACCAGGATTGACGGTACAAAAGCGAACATTAAAAATAACTTGTGGTTTTCGCCCACGGACGTCATGTAGGCATCTCTTCAAGCAGCTAGGCATTGTAACTGCGTCGTCACTGTGTATACATTCGCTAATGAAATTCGTAATCCATCAAAATTTGACACTAGAGGAGAAAAGACCTTTATTACCCATTTCTACAGCTTCCAGTGGCTCAAAAGGAGTTTAATATGCAGCAATAAAAATATTTGATCATTTGCCCAATAACGTAAAATGTCTGACAGGTAGCGCGGCAAGTTTTAAATATATTTTATAGTCAATTCTCCAAGACAAATTCTTCTATTCCACTGACGAATTTCTATCTAAAAATTAAAAATAAAAAAGATAATTGCCGCACGGGATTAGCCGAGCGGTCTAGGGCGCTGCAGTCATGGACTGTGTTGCTGGTCCCGGCGGAGGTATTAGTCCTCCCTCGGGCATGGGTGTGTGTGTTTGTCCTTAGGATAATTTAGGTTAAGTAGTGTGTAAACTTAGGTAATGATGACCTTAGCAGTTAAGTCCCATAAGATTTCACACACATTTGAACATTTGAACAAAAAACATAATTAAGCTTAGTTGCATGAATGCGATTAAAAATAATGTGTTCATTAATGTTAACACTAATCATATATACATACCCTGCAAACTGACTCGTTCCATATCATTTCCATAAAAGAACCGTTCAAATGGTCTGTGGAACATGTATTTAACTAAAGTTTCCACCTCAGTATTCGGTCCCTGGTTCAATTCTTCGTAAGAATCCGCAAGTCGCATTGATGTGACTCTCCTCTTGTCGGAAAATGATGTATGGCTCCCCATGGAGTCACACTGCGGCACTATAAACAAGCTATGACTTACCTCGTATGTGCGTTTCGAGAACTCATCTTCAGTGGAGATCACCTGTAATATAGCAACTGTTAAAATATATATTGCCTCTGTGTGCACATAACTCTTTCTGGGAGCTTTCGAATATTGTAATCAGACAGAACGAAATGCAAGTGTGTGTTTCAAGAAGTGATAAACCTGAATGCGAGTGACATTTAAGAAATTCATTTTTGTCTTTTCACGAATACGATCTCACAATGGCCTACGTCAGACCCAAAACCCATTAGCTTCACTCCTTGCTTCAAGGATCATTCATAAACGTAAAATCAGAGCCAAACATAAAAATCGTTTCACCTTTTTGTTTCGGATGTAAAAATAGAAGTTTAAGTTTTACACAGTTTTGAAAACTCATAAAAATCTGTTTTGTAATGAAAATCTAACATTTATCAAAAAAGAAAATTTATCTTTTTTTTTTCAAGTAAATAGTCATAACCTATCACATGAAACACTCAAAAGCGTGCCTATACAATTTTGTTAAAAGTTTATAAACTCTCTGAAATACAAATTACAATTAATTTGAATGAAAACTTCTACAAAGATATGTGGGACCTGTGACGCACTTAATGAACGTGTTGCTTGTGCAAATTAATATATTTTTACGACTTTCCACTTTTTTAATTGTTAGACTGAAAAAACAACTGGTAAAAACGAGATGATGTAGGCTTGATGTGCACTGTTTCGAGAATATATTCACACAAACCGGAAATACATTGTACGTTTCTAACCTCTTGCAACCAGATCTTTGCATTTCTTCTACACTGGTTACAATAGGCCTAATCGAGAGCTTCTAGACAAGGAATGTAATAAACAGAAATAGAACGTTTTATTAGATGTAGCGTTGCAAATAGCCGTCACTGAATATAAATAACTAAGTCTTCGACACATAACAGAAAATAGGTTGTTGGAAACAAACTGCATTAGCTCAGAGAGGGTTCAGTAAAGTTGTTGCGAAAATTTTTGACCACTTACCTAATTTTTTACCACTTGCTGTCATTGTTGTTGCCGTTGTCGTTGTTGTTGAGGTCTTCATTGTGAAGACTGGTTTCATCTATCTCTCCACGTTAATCTACCCTGTACAAGCGTCTACTTATCTGCATTACTACTAAAACCTGCACCCAGAGCAACCTGCTTACTGCAGTCAGCCTTTGTTCTACCCAACAACCTTTTACTCGAACACTTGCCTTAACACCTTACTGACTGCCATTAGAAAGGAAAACACTTCGTAATGTTCTGCAAAATTGTATTTATTTAGACACTAATCGCCTTACAGCTTCACAGGCCATCTTCAGGTGACAACTGCATCTCACAAACGGAAATAAATGTGAAGTGCGAATTATACAGATATAATTTCTACAGAAGATACAAAAATGACATAGTGTTTACGCAGAACATTTCATTTTTTGTTACATGTTGTTGTTGTTGTTGTTGTCATCAGTCCTGAGACTGGTTTGATGCAGCTCGCCATGCTACTCTATCCTGTGCAAGCTGCTTCATCTCCCAGTACCTACTGCAACCTACATCCTTCTGAATCTGCTTAGTGTACTCATCTCTCGGTCTCCCTCTACGATTTTTACCCTCCACGCTACCTTCTAACGCTAAATTTGTGATCCCTTGATGCCTCAAAACATGTCCTACCAACCGATCCCTTCTTCTAGTCAAGTTGTGCCACAAACTTCTCTTCTCCCCAATCCTATTCAATACCTCCTCATTAGTTACGTGATCTATCCACCTTCTCTTCAGTATTCTTCTGTAGCACCACATTTCGAAAGCTTCTATTCTCTTCTTGTCCAAACTAGTTATCGTCCATGTTTCACTTCCATACATGGCTACACTCCAAACAAATACTTTCAGAAACGACTTCCTGATACATAAATCTATATTCGATGTTAACAAATTTCTCTTCTTCAGAAACGCTTTCCTTGCCATTGCCAGTCTACATTTTATATCCTCTCTACTTCGACCATCATCAGTTATTTTACTTCCTAAATAGCAAAACTCCTTTACTACTTTAAGTGTCTCATTTCCTAATCTAATTCCCTCAGCATCACCCGATTTAATTTAACTACATTCCATTATCCTCGTTTTGCTTTTGTTAATGTTCATCTTATATCCTCCTTTCAAGACACTGTCCATTCCGTTCAACTGCTCTTCCAAGTCCTTTGCCGTCTCTGACAGAATTACAATGTCATCGGCGAACCTCAAAGTTTTTACTTCGTCTCCATGAATTTTAATACCTACTCCAAATTTTTCTTTTGTTTCCTTTACTGCTTGCTCAATATACAGATTGAATAACATCGGGGAGAGGCTACAACCCTGTCTCACTCCTTTTCCAACCACTGCTTCCCTTTCATGCCCCTCGACTCTTATGACTGCCATCTGGTTTCTGTACAAATTATAAATAGCCTTTCGCTCCCTGTATTTTACCCCTGCCACCTTTAGAATTTGAAAAAGAGTATTCCAGTCAACATTGTCAAAAGCTTTCTCTAAGTCTACAAATGCTAGAAACGTAGGTTTGCCTTTTCTTAATCTTTCTTCTAAGATAAGTCGTAAGGTCAGTATTGCCTCACGTGTTCCAACATTTCTACGGAATCCAAACTGATCCTCCCCGAGGTCTGCATCTACCAGTTTTTCCATTCGTCTGTAAAGAATTCGCGTTAGTATTTTGCAGCCGTGGCTTATTAAACTGATAGTTCGGTAATTTTCACATCTGTCAGCACCTGCTTTCTTTGGGATTGGAATTATTATATTCTTCTTGAAGTCTGAGGGTATTTCGCCTGTCTCATACATCTTGCTCACCAGCTGGTAGAGTTTTGTCATGACTGGCTCTCCCAAGGCCGTCAGTAGTTCTAATGGAATGTTGTCTACTCCGGGGGCCTTGTTTCGACTGAGGTCTTTCAGTGCTCTGTCAAACTCTTCACGCAGTATCGTATCTCCCATTTCGTCTTCATCTACATCCTCTTCTATTTCCATAATATTGTCCTCAAGTACATCGCCCTTGTATAAACCTTCTATATACTCCTTCCACCTTTCTGCCTTCCCTTCTTTGCTTAGAACTGGGCTGCCATCTGAGCTCTTGATATTCATACACGTGGTTCTCTTCTCTCCAAAGGTCTCTTTAATTTTCCTGTAGGCAGTATCTATCTTACCCCTAGTGAGATAAGCTTCTACATCCTTACATTTGTCCTCTAGCCATCCCTGTTTAGCCATTTTGCACTTCCTGTCGATCTCATTTTTGAGACGTTTGTATTCCTTTTTGCCTGCTTCATTTACTGCATTTTTATATTTTCTCCTTTCATCAATTAAATTCAATATTTCTTCTGTTACCCAAGGATTTCTAGCAGCCCTCGTCTTTGTACCTACTTTATCCTCTGCTGCCTTCACTACTACATCCCTCAGAGCTACCCATTCTTCTTCTACTGTACTTCTTTCCCCTATTCCTGTCAATTGTTCCCTTATGCTCTCTCTGAAACTCTGTACAACCTCTGGTTCTTTCAGTTTATCCAGGTCCCATCTCCTTAATTTCCCACATTTTTGCAGTTTCTTCAGTTTTAATCTACAGGTCATAAGCAATAGATTGTGGTCAGAGTCCACATCTGCCCCTGAAAATGTCTTACAACTTAAAACCTGGTTCCTAAATCTCTGTCTTACCATTATATAATCTATTTGATACCTTTTAGTATCTCCAGGGTTCTTCCACGTATACAACCTTCTTTCATGATTCTTAAACCAAGTGTTAGCTATGATTAAGTTGTGCTCCGTGCAAAATTCTACTAGGCGGCTTCCTCTTTCATTTCTTAGCCCCAATCCATATTCACCTACTATGTTTCCTTCTCTCCCTTTTCCTACACTCGAATTCCAGTCACCCATTACTATTAAATTTTCGTCTCCCTTCACTCTCTGAATAATTTCTTTTATTTCATCGTACATTTCTTCAATTTCTTCATCATCTGCAGAGCTAGTTGGCATATAAACTTGTACTACTGTAGTAGGTGTGGGCTTCGTATCTATCTTGGCCACAATAATGCGTTCACTATGCTGTTTGTAGTACCTTACCCGCATTCCTATTTTCCTATTCATTATTAAACCTACTCCTGCATTACCCCTATTTGATTTTGTGTTTATAACCCTGTAGTCACCTGACCAGAAGTCTTGTTCCTCCTGCCACCGAACTTCACTAATTCCCACTATATCTAACTTTAACCTATCCATTTCCCTTTTTAAATTTTCTAACCTACCTGCCCGATTAAGGGATCTGACATTCCACCCTCCGATCCGTAGAACGCCAGTTTTCTTTCTCCTGATAACGACATCCTCCTGAGTAGTCCCCGCCCGGAGATCCGAATAGGGGACTATTTTACCTCCGGAATATTTTACCCAAGAGGAAGCCATCATCATTTAATCATACAGTAAAGCTGCATGTCCTCGGGAAAAATTACGGCTGTAGTTTCCCCTTGCTTTCAGCCGTTCGCAGTACCAGCACAGCAAGGCCGTTTTGGTTAATGTTGCAAGGCCAGATCAGTCAATCATCCAGACTGTTGCCCCTGCAACTACTGAAAAGGCTGCTGCCCCTCTTCAGGAACCACACGTTTGTCTGGCCTCTCAACAGATACCCCTCCGTTGTGGTTGCACCAACGGTACGGCCATCTGTATCGCTGAGGCACGCAAGCCTCCCCACCAACGGCAAGGTCCATGGTTCATGGGGGGAGGTTTTGTTACATAGAAATAATTAAATTAACTAAAAAATGGTATAAACCAAGCTTTTCTGTGGAGGTAAAATTAACAAAGTTATATTTAACGACTGGTGAGAAATAAGGCGAATTTACAGTTTCAGTCTAGCATTTGTAACAAAAACTTAATTTAACTAAGGGGAAAACGGAAACAGAGTCTGATCATTTAATACAAAGCCGGCTTTTGTGTCATGTGTTTGTTGTTTTCCAGTAGGATCATCTATCAGCTTTTCTTGACAGAATATTGAACTCAGCATTAAGTAGTTTTCTGCCAAAAGATGATGAGCATGGGGTGAATCTTTCTTCCTTAATTTCCAGATTCTTCAATGTTTACGTAGGCTAATTACCACAGCTATGCCTGACTGACCAATATACAGTTTTTCGTGCTGCTTGAAAATGATTTTATATACACCACTCTGCGCCAAGGGTTCAATTTGACTTTACTACTGAATAATAGTTTTGATATATTATTGGTATTATAAAATGTGGGTCTGTAGTTGCAACACTTCATTTTTTTGCAAGGTTGTCCGAAATGTTGCGAATATATGGACTTTTGCATCAGGCTTTGTAATCAATAAGTGACTGATTTTGACCAGACTATAGAAATAGTGTAATTTTTCACATTTTCTTTTTTCGTAGTACATTAGTGACCAGCGCAGAGCTGTAGCCGTTGCTGTAAGCGATTTGTTTTATGATTTATAGTTCTGTTTGAAAGGGTGATTCACATAATGGCACACGTATGAGGCGATGCACCACTGAATAGATAGCTGCGTTTTTGTGGCTATGTGGTTGCTGGGAGCTTGTAGGGATAGCCTCATCAGTAGCTATATTTTTACTGTAAATGCTAAATACGTGTTTTCTTGTACTAATATCTATATAAAGGTCACGAAATTGTAAAATTAATTACTGGTTAAGGTATGTCGACAATTTGGTGTGTTTGTGGACTGGTACCGCTTGACAGTTAGTTACATTACTACAGCATTAAAAGTACAACACAGGAAAATTCAACTTACAATAAAACTAGGAGGCTCTTCGATAAATTTCTTGGATCTTAATATATATATATATATATATATATATATATATATATATATATATATATATATATATATATATATACTAGAAGAAATCACCTTTTTAGCATTTGCAGAAAAAACATAGCTAAATACGCAGCTTTCCAATCAATGGTGCATCACCTTATGTCTGTTCCATCATCTGAATCAGTCTTTTCAAATAGAACTGTTGTTGCTGTTGTGGTGGTCATCAGTCCGAAGACTGGTTGATGCAGTTCTCCGTGCTACTCTTCCTATGCGGGGCTCTTCATCTCAGAATAACTACTGCAACCTACATCCTTGAAAATGTGCTTCCTGTCTTGGTCTCCCTATACGAATCTTACCCTCGCACTTCCCTGCAATACTAAACTGATGATCTCTTGATGTCTCAGAATGTGCTCCATCAACTGGTCCCTTCATCTTGTCTAGTTTGACCAGAAATTTCTTTTCTTCTCAATTCTATTCAGCACTCTCTCATTAATTACGTGATCGACCCTCTAACCTTCAGAATTTTTCTGTAGCACCACATTTTGAGAAATTCTATCCCCTTTTATTTAAAGTGTATATTGTCAGTCTTTCACTTCCATATATGGCTACACTCCACGCAAATACCGTCAAAAAAAGACTTCCTAACACTTACATCTACATTCGAGTTTAACAAATTTTTTTCTTCAGAAATGCTTTCCTTGCCATCGCCAGTACACATTTTATATCCTCTCTACTTCGGCCATCACCAGTTATTTTGCTGCCCATACAGCAAAACGCATCTACTGTTATAAGTGTCTCGTTTCGTAACCTAATTCACTTAGCATCACTTGATTTAATTCTTCTACATTCATTTGTCCTTATTTTGCTTTTGTTCATTTTCATCTTATATCCTCCTTTCAAGACACTGCCCAAAGTCCTCTCCGGTCTCTGACAGCATTACAATCTCATTGGCAAACCTCAAAGTTTCATATCTTCTCCCTGAACTTTAATTCCTATTCCACATTGTTCTTTGTTTCCTTTACTACTTGTACAATGTATAATTTAAATAACATCGTGCATAAGCTGCAGTCCTGTCTCTTTCGCTTTTCAGCCAGTGCCTCCCCTTCAGGCCTCTCGACACTTATAACAGGTTTCTGTAATAGCTGTAAATAGCCTTTTGCTCCCTGTATTTTACCCCTACTACCTTCAAAATTTCAAAGAGTATTCCAGTTAACATTGTCAAAAGATTCCGCTAAATCCACAAATGCTGTAAGTGTAGGTTTGCTTTTCCTTAACCTATCTTCTAAGAGAAGTCGTAGGATCAGTAATACCTCGCGTGTCCCTCCATTTCTCCGGAATCCAAACTGTTTTTCCCCGAGGTCGGCTTCTACTAGTTTTTCCATTTATCTGTAAAGAATTCGTGTCAGTATTTCGCAACCGTGACTTATTAAACTGATAGTTTGGTAATTTTCCCAACTGTCAGCAACTGCTTTCTTTGGAATTAGAATTGTTACATTCTTCTTTTAGTTTGAGGGTATTTCGCCTGTCTCATACATCTTCCACATCAGATGGAAGAGTTCTGTCATGGATGGCTCTTCATGGCCACAGTAGTTCTGACGGAGTATCGGCTACCCTCGAAGCCTTATTTCGACTTGCATTTTTCAGAACTTTGTCAAATTCTTCTCACAGTATCTTATCTCCCTTATCATCTTCACATGCGTTCACTTTCCTTTCTATATACTCCTTTCAACTTCATCTCCCTTGTATTGACACTCTATATATCTTTCCACCTCTCAGTTTTCTCTTCTTTGATTAGGACTGGATTACCATCTGAGCTCTTGATACTCATACTGCTGCTTATCGTTTCCCCAAAGGCCTCTTTAATTTTTCTGTAGGCCGTATCTATCTTCCCCCTAGTAAAATATGCCTCTAAATCCTTAAAATTTTCCTCTATCCGTTCCTGCTTAGCAGTTTTGCACTTTCTGTCAATCTCATTTTTTAACTTTTTTATGCATCGAAGCTGCTTACAAGAATAATATACAGAAGAATGGAAAAGAAAATTGATAACGCGCTAGGTGACGATCAGTTTGGCTTTAGGAAAAGTAAAGGCACGAGAGAGGCTATTCTGACGTTACGGGTAATAATGGAAGCAAGGCTAAAGAAAAATCAAGACAAGTTCATAGGATTTGTCGACCTGGAGAAAGTGTTCGACAATATAAAATGGTGCAAGCCGTTCGAGATTCTGAAAAAAGTTGGGGTAAGCCTTAGGGAGAGACGGGTCATATACAATATGTACAACAACCAAGAGGGAATAATAAGAGTGGACGATCAAGAACGAAATGCTCGTAAGGGTGTAAGACAAGGCTGTAGCCTTTCGCCCCTACTCTTCAATCTGTACATAGAGGAAGCAGTGATGGAAATAAAAGAAAGGTTCAGGAGTGGAATTAAAATACAAGGTGAAAGGATATCAATGATACGATTCGCTGATGACATTGCTATCCTGAGTGAAAGTGAATAAGAATTAAATGATCTGCTGAACGGAATGAACAGTCTAATGAGTACACAGGATGGTTTGAGAGTAAATCGGAGAAAGACGAAGGTAATGAGAAGTAGTAGAAATGACAACAGCGAGAAACTTAACATCACGATTGATGGTCACGAAGTCAATGAAGTTGAGGAATTCTGCTACCTAGGCAGTAAAATAACCAATGACGGACGGAGCAAGGAGGACATCAAAAGCAGACTCGCTATGGAAAAAAAGGCATTTCTGGCCAAGAGAAGTCTACTAATATCAAATACCGGCCTTAATTTGAGGAAGAAATTTCTGAGGATGTACGTCTGGAGTACATACGATTCGTTGATGACATTGCTGTCCTGAACGAAAGTGAATAACAATTACATAGTTTGCTGAATGGAATGAACAGTTTAATTAGTACAGAATATTGACTGAGAGCAAATCGAAGAAAGACGAAAGTAATGAGAAGTAGCAGAAATGAGAATAGGGGGAAACGTAACATCAGAATTGATGATCACGAGGTAGATGAAGTTAAGAAATTCTGCTACCTAGGGATCAAAGTAGGCAAAGACGGACGGAGCAAGGAGGACATCAAAATCAGACTAGCACTGGCAAAAAAGGGCATTCCTGGTCAAGAGAAGTCTACTACTATCATACATAGGCCTTAATTTGAGGAAGAACGTCTGAAGCACAGCATTGTATGGTAGAAATATGGACTGTGGGAAAACCGGAACAGAAGAGAATCGAAGCATTTGAGATGTGGTGCTATAGACGAATGTTGAAAATTAGGTGGACTGATAAAGTAAGGAATGAGGAGGTTCTACGCAGAATCGGAGAGGAAAGGAATATGTGGAAAACACTGATAAGGAGAAGGGACAGGATGATAGGACATCTCCTAAGACATGAGGGAATGACTTCAATGGTACTAGAGGGAGCTGTAGAGGGGAAAAACTGTAGAGGAAGACAGAGATAGGAATACGTCAAGCAAATAATTGAGTACGTAGGTTGCAAGTGATACTCTGAGATGAAGAGGTTAGCACAGGAAAGGAATTCGTGGCGGGCCGCATCAAACCAGTCAGTAGACTGATGACCAAAAAGAAAAAAAATGCTCTTTCGCCGGATTTATTTGCTGCGTTTTTAAATTTTCTTCCTTCATCAACTAAATTCAACATCTCTTCTGTTATCTAAGGACTTATACAAGGCCTACTCTTTTTATTTGTTTGATCCTCTGCTGCCTCCATTATTTCATCTCTTAAAACTACCCGCTCGTCTTCTGCCGTATTCCTTCCCCTGTTGTGGTCAACCGTTGCCTAATGCTCCCTCTGAAATTCTCAAAACATCTGGTTCTTTTAACTTATCCAGACCCCATCTCCTTAGTTTCCTACCTTTTTCAATTTCTTCTGTCCATAGCGAATACTTTATGGTCAGAGTCCGCATATGCCCCTGGAAAGTCCTAAATCTCTATCTAACGACTATAGAATCAATCTGAAACCTTCCACTCTCTCCAGGTCTCTTGCAAGTATACAATCTTCTTTTATGATTCTTAAACGAAGTGTTTGTGTTTATTAAACTATGCTCTGCGTAAATTTCTACCAGATGTCTTCCTCTTTCGCTCCTTCAACCCAGTCCATATTCTCCTACTACTTTTCCTTGTCTTCTTTTTCCTAGTATCGAGTTCCAGTCCCCAGTCATAATTAAAACTTACATTATTTCAGTCTCTTCATCATCTGCAGAGTTAGTTGGCATGTAATCTTGTGCTATTAGAACCATAAACCAGAAAGTAAATCGCTTCCAGAAATTGGCTATAGCTCTGCACTGATTGATAATATACTACGAAAAAAGAAAACGTGAAAAATTGCACCACTTCTGCAATCTCACCACCGGTAGTCACTATGTAGTTACAAATCCTGGTGCAAAATTCCATATATTGCTAACATTTCAGATAACCTTGCAAATAAGTTAAAGTCTCGCAACTAAAGACATGTATTTCGTTATGTAGACTAACTGCAACCCTTGGCACAGAGTGGTGTGTATAAAATCACTTGCAAGGTGTGCGAAAAAGCGGATACTGGTCAGTCAGACAGAGCTGTGGCAATTTAGCTACGTGAACATGAAAGAAGCTGGAGATTTAGGGTGAAATATTCAATTGTGATGACCCTCTTTTGACAGAAAACCATTTATATGATGGAGAATGTGACGTTCTACATTCTGTCACGAGAAACAGAAAGACGGCCCTACTGGAAATATTGGAAATCAACAAACACGTGAAACAGAATTGCAGTCTAGTGGGCTATTAAATGATCAGACTCAATTTACATTTTCCCCTTTGTTAAATTAAGTTTTAGTTACAAATACTATATTCATACTATAAATTTGTCTTATTTCTCATCTGTTGTTAAACGTATCTCCACGTAAAACCTTGTTTACCTCGTTTTTTTTAGTTAAAGTAATTATTTCTATTTGACAAAAGATTAAATATTTCCTATGTAAACACTCTGTCATTTTCTGTCTTCTCCACAAATAATATATGTGTAAGTCGCACATCATCTTTATCTGCATCTGCAACATTCACTTGTCACCTAAATATGGCCTGAGAAGCCAAGAGCCGTTTTTGCAGAATATTATGAAGTTTTTTCCTTTTTAATATTATTACCATGTTCTGCCAAGCAAAGACGGAAAATTCAGTTGACATTACTGATTATTCCTTACTGCCTTAAGATATGTGCCATCAACTAATACCTTTTTCTGGTCAAGTTGCAAAATAAATATATTTTCTTTACAGTTAGATTCAGCACCTCCTTATTAGTTCCCAATCTACCGACCTAATCTTTAGCAGTCTTGTACGGCACCATATTTAAAAAGCTTCCATTCTTCTCTCTTTTGAACTGCTAATCATCCACAGTTCACTTCCATACAAGGATACACTCCAAATACTTCCAGAAAAGTTATACTTTCTAGTTATTAACGAAGGTAAAATCTTCTAGCCTGTTAGGCTGCAGCCTCGAAAGCCTGCATACTTACTTAAATATATATTAGAGAAAATATTTCTCTTTTTCAGAAATGTTTTTCTAACTATTGTCAGTCTACGTTTTACATCCTCTCTGTCACCATCATCGGCAGTTATTTTGTTGTCCAAATAGAAAAAAACTCGTCTAGCTCTTACAGTGACTCATTTCGTAATCTAATTCCCTCTTCATCGTCTGCCATAAATCGCTTACAGTGCACTAGCATTGTTTTATGGTTATTGCTGTTCAGCTGTAACTTACTTCTAGAAACTGCTTCTTGGTTCAAATGATCTTCCAAGTCCTGTCCTGGCTCTAATAAAATACTCTCTTTTTAACTACTGCCTCCATTTCATGTTAGCATACCCTCTTGTAGCGGTCGTCTGGTTTCTGTACAAGTTGTTGTTAACCTTCTGCTCCCTATATTTTATGCTTTTTGCCTTCAGAAGATGGCACTGCCAAGCATCTCATAGGTCTGAGGAACATGGCCTGATCAAAGTACGAGTGACATTTCAATCCTTCTGAAGCTGCCCAATTCGACTGTTGTTGATGTGAATGAAGTGAAATACGAAGGAGCAGTCACAGTTGAACCAACACCATACACACACCATGTACTGATGAAGAGGGACCATTAAGCACTGGAAATTTAGTTGCAAAAATTCGCACGAATTGTGTTCGAGAGCGATACCAGCGGTCCAGGTAGCATAAGGACTGTGCACAGGGAGGTAAGAAGAGAGGCGTGCAGTGATCGAGTAGTTTCTCATGAGTCACACATTTTTGTAAATGCTACGCGACGCTTCATTCGATGTAAAGAGCGAAGTCACTGGTCATAGGATGACTGCAAGCCAGTGGTCTGAGTGACGAATCACGCTATTCCTGTAACAATGTGATGGAAGAGTTTGAGTTTGGCGAATGCCTGACGAATATCACCTGCTGTCATGTGTAGTACCGGCGGTGAAGTACGGAGGAGGTGGTGTTACGGTGTCGAGAAGCATTTCTGGGTAGAGTGCCGCCCCTGTGTTGCTCTTAAGAGAATGCTAAATGCGCGGTGCTGTGCTGTTGCGATTCAAGTTCCACTCACCCTGTGGTAAATCTCTTCTCACACGCACGGCTCCTTGAAGTTACTGAAATGCAGTTCACAGCCAGAAAAAGCTATAGAAAAAAACAGCTGCACACTTCGTAACCACTTACTTAAGTTAGTAGAGGTGTGTTGCATTGTTCTGAAGGAATCTGAACTTCCCGCTATTTTCTGGGGGAGGGGAGGGGGTTAGGTTAGTGGAGGTAGCCCAGTTGACTTGTCTTCCTGCCAAAATCCAAACTTTCCACAAAAATCCACCATCTTGGATGACGTCATCGCCGCCATCTTGGATACATCTGCCAACAATGGAGAATGGCGCGGACTGTAGTCCCCCTACTTTTGTATAGTATTCTATTCGTAAGTTTATAATCATACATGTCATAAGCAGTATACAGCAAAACACATCAGTGAACATTTGCTGATAAATTTCGTTAATTTCCTCTCACACAGCCTCTTTGTCAATCTTGTTGTGTCTAAGAAGCCTACACACTCGGTTCGCTAGACTAACAATCAAACAAGATGTATTAATGAGGTTTATTACAATTAATCAAATAGTCTTTGTACATTACTGACAGTACAGTAAGCCTTCTGCCGGCGAGCAGTGCGCAAGTAGCAGCACTACTGAATTTACTAGGCAGTCTTGTATTTTAATAACTGTTTAAATTTTGTGTCGAATTGTTTGTGCTCTCTGTAGATTAATTCAGATGTTCTTTGCACAACAGTATTTAGCATGGATAGGGACTGCGACTGCTGTGTTCGGATGCGCGCTGAGTTGGCATCCCTTCGCTCCCAGCCTCAGGCAGTGTTGGCTTCGGTCACACAGGTTAAGGCTGTTGCCAATGGGCAACAATGTGGGGGACCGGATGAGGGTTTGTCGGGGACGGCCAGCTCGTCCCGTGCATCGCCCGATCGGACTACAGCTGTGGCTGCCCAGGATACAGCCCACATTGAGGCTGACCCCTCACCCGTGATAGAGTGGGTGGTCGTCCAGATGTGTGGCAGGGGGCGAAAGACATTCTGGAGGGCTGAACAGAAGGCCTCTCCAGTTTGTCTGACGAACTGGTTTCCGGCTCTGTCGCCAGCTGATACTGATCTTTGGCCAGACTTGGCTGCTTCTCCTATTCCAGAGGTTGCCCCTCAGTCTGCAAGATCCAGGCGATCGCAGTTGGGAGCTCCAACATCAGGCATGTAATGGGGCTCCTTAGGGATATGGTTGCAAGGGAAGGGAAGAAAACCAATGTGCGCTCTGTGTGGATACAGGGGGGAGTCATTCAAGATGTGGATGGTTCAAATGCCTCTGAGCACTATGCGACTCAACTTCTGAGGTCATCAGTCCCCTAGAACTTTGAACTAATTAAACCTAACTAACCTAAGGACATCACACACGTCCATGCCTCAGGCAGAATTCGGACCTGCGACCAGAGCGGTCGCTCAGTTCCAGACTGTAGCGCCTAGAACCACACGGCCACTCTGGCCCGCCCAGATGTGGAATGGGTCCTTCCATATGTCGTGAAGGGTACAGGGTGCACCCATCTGCAGGTGGTTGCTCATGTCGGCACTAATGATGTGTGTCGCTATGGATCGGAGGAAATCCTCTCTAGCTTCTGGCAGCTGTCTGATTTGGTGAAGATTGCCAGTCTCGATAGCGGGATGTAAACGGAGCTCACTATCAGCAGCATCGTCGACAGGACTGACTGCGGACCTTTGGTACGGAGCCGAGTGGAGGGTCTGAATCACAGGCTGAGACGGTTCTACGACCGTGTGGGCTGCAGATACCTCGACTTGCGCCCATAAGGTGGTGGGGTTTCAGGTTCCGCTGGATAGGTCGGGAGTCCACTACACACATGAGGCGGCTACACGGGTAGCAGGGGTAGTGTGGCGTGGACTGGGCGGTTTTTTGGTTAGATGGCCTCGGGCTAGTACAGAAAAGGCAACGGCCTCAAAGGGTGCGGGACAAAATCAGGGCATGCGGGGACCAAGCAATAATCGGTATTGTAATTGTAAATTATCGAAGCTGCGTTGGTAAAGTACCGGAACTTCAAACGCTGATAGAAAGCACCGAAGATGGCATCATTATAGGTACGGAAAGCTGGCTGAAGCCGGAGATAAATTCTGCCGAAAATTTTACAAAGGCACAGACGGTGTTCAGAAAGGATAGATTGCATGCAACCTGTGGTGGTGTGTTTGTCGCTGTTAGTAGTAATTTATCCTGTAGTGAAATAGAAGTGGATAGTTCCTGTGAATTATTATGGGTGGAGGTTATACTGAACAAACGAGGCAGGTTAATAAATGGCCCCTTTTACCGACCTCCCAACTCAGCAGCATTAGTGGCAGAACAACTGAGAGAAAATCTGGAATACATTTCACATACATTTCCTCTTAGGTGGAGATTTCAGTTTACCAGATATAGACTGGGACACTCAGATGTTTAGGACGGGTGGTAGGGACAGAGCATCGAGTGACATTATACTGAGTGCACTATCCGAAAATTACCTCGAGCAATTAAACAGAGAATCGACTCGTGGAGATAACATCTTGGACCTTCTGATAACAAACAGACCCAAACTATTCGACTTTCAGACTACCAAACAGATCAAAACGAAAATTTCTGTTCCGACACTGACAATGTTGTGTGTTGATGGAAAAAGTTCAAGGCAATCGTAAAATGCGTTTTAGACAGGTACGTGCTGAGTAAAACTGTGAGGGACGGGAAAAACAACCCACCGTGGATCAGCACTGGGCAAGCAAAGCGAGCTTCACTGCAAATTTAAACGCAGCCAAAACCTCTCAGACAAACAGAAGCTAAGCGATGTCAAAGTTAGCGTAAGGAGGGCTATGCGTGAAGCGATCAGTGAATTCGAAAGATTCTATGTACCGACTTGACAGAAAATCCTAGGAAGTTCTGGTCTTACGTTAAATCAGTAAGTGGATCGAAACAGCATATCCAGACACTCTGGGATGATGATGGCATTGAAACAAAGGATGACACGCCTAAATCGGAAATAGTAAACACCTTTTTCCAAAGCTGTTTCACATAGGAAGACCGCACTGCAGTTCCTTCTCTAAATCCTCGCACGAACGAAAAAATGGCTGACATAGAAATAAGTGTCCAAAGAATAGAAAAGCAACTGAAATCACTCAACAGAGGAAAGTCCACTGGACCTGACGGGATACCAATTCGAAAACGCGAAAGAACTTGCCCCCCTTCTAACAGCGGTGTACCGCAAGTCTCTAGGGGAACGGAAGGTTCCAAATGATTTGAAAAGAACACAGGTAGTTCCAGTTTTCAAGAAGGGTAGATGCGCAAAACTATAGACCTATACCTCTGACATCGATCTGTTGCAGAACTTTAGAACATGTTTTTTGCTCGCGTATCATGCCATTTCTGGAAACCCAGAATCTACTCTGTAGGAATCAACATGGATTCCGGAAACAGCGATCGTGTGAGACCCAACTCGCTTTATTTGTTCATAAGACCCAGAAAATATTAGATGCAGGCTCTGAGGTAGATGCCGTTTTCCTTGACTTCCGGAAGGCGTTCGATACAGTTCCTCACTGCCTCCTGATAAACAAAGTAAGAGCCTACGGAATATCAGACCAGCTGTGTGGCTGGATTGAAGAGTTTTTAGCAAACAGAACACAGCATGTTGTTCTCAATGAAGAGACGTCTGCATATGTTAAAGTAACGTCTGGCGTGCCACAGGGGAGTCTTATGGGACCATTGCTTTTTCACAATATATATAAATTACCTAGTAGATAGTGTTGGAAGTTCCATGCGGCCTTTCGCAAATGATGCTGTAGTATACAGAGAAGATGCAGCATTAGAAAATTGCAGCCAAATACAGGAAGATCTGCAGCGGATAGGCACTTGGTGCAGGGAGTGGCAACTGACCCTTAACATAGACAAATGTAATGTATTGCGATTACATAGAAAAAATGATCCTTTATTGTATGATTATTTGATAGCAGAACAAACACTGGTAGCAGTTACTTCTCTAAAATATCTGGGAGTATGCGTACGGAACGATTTGAAGTGGAATGATCATATAAAATTAATTGTTGGTAAGGTGGGTGCCATTGGGAGAGTACTTAGGAAATGTAGTCCATCAACAAAGGAGGTGGCTTCAAAACACTCGTTCGACCTATACTTGAGTGTTGCTCATCGGTATGGGATCCGTACGAGGTCGGGGTGATAGAGGAGACAGAGAAGATCCAAAGAAAAGCGGCGCGTTTCGTCACAGAGTTATTTGGTAAGCGTAATAGCGTTACGAAGATGTTAAGCAAACTCAAGTGGCAGATTCTTTAAGAGAGGCGCTCTGCATCGCGGTGCAGCTTGCTCGCCAGTTTTCGAGAGGGTGAGTTTCTGGATGAGGTATCGAATATATTGCTTCCCCCTACTTATACCTCCCGAGGAGATCACAAATGCAAAATTAGAGAGATTCGAACGCGCACGGAGGCTTTCCGGCAGTCGTTCTTCCCGAGAACCATACGCGACTGGAACAGCAAAGGGAGGTACTGACAATAGCACGTAAAGTGCCCTCCGCCACACACCGTTTGGCGGCTTGTGGAGTATAAATGTAGATGTAGACTTAACTTCGGCAGTTACACAGATGTGTAGTAAACAAAGGGCGACATACGTAATAATAAGTCTTTGCAGTGACTGCTGATCTCTAACTGACAAATGTCTTTCCTGCACTGCTATCGAAGTGCCTAACGTTGACGTTGCCAACCATGTGGCCAATCTTGAAGCTGCTATTGAACTGGGCCGTCACCAGTCGGTAGTGGCACTTATGTCCTCTTCACATAGGGGCCGCTGCTGTAGCGTTGTCGTCCTGGAAGGAGGTCCATACAGCGTGCGACTCACTGATCTCTTCTCAGAGCCATCACTTCTCTTTCGTTCCTGACTGGCATGTCTACGGTGCATTTACGCCATAACTAATTGGAGTTTAATAATTATCAAAACTAACGCAGGAGGTCGCCAACTTCATCATGAGGGGTTTATGCTGTCATGTAGGGATTTTCATTGCGATGTCAGAAACGCAAATCTATGGGAATTATAGTGTGTACACTTAATTGCAGATAAAAATATGGTGGAATACATGCAGAATTCCCGAAGAATATGCGAAGACCTCTGTTAATTTTTTTTCCTTTTAGATACGAAACCCAAACTGACTTTGGAGAATGCTCAGTTTTGGTTGATACACTTCATAGCCTGTTTGAGTTTCTTATGTGCTGAATAAAAAATTGAATGAATAACAAATGAAAATAATTTCCCCCAACTTAACGGAATTTTGGCATGACATGATACCGGTGGTCATTGGCTGTCGAGGTGTGGACGTATTTCATTGAATCGATATATACGTTGGTCAAAACAGTCTGAAAAGCTTGTAAGGGTGTTGCAGGGTAGGTCGTGCTGAGAATTAATTGCTAAGAAATAAATCAATACATTGCGCTTTTTCCGAGTTAATTACCATTAAAGTTACACAATCAGGCCGTTGTGCGAAAATTCAAGTGACCCGCTGGCTACAGTAAGTGACAGTTGTTCTCATAGCATAGATGACAGCGCACGAGACTGCTCGGTCTTTGACTCAGGCTCTATCCTTACTACCATCTCACATCCAAATTTTGTATCGCTCTCTTGTTCGGTGTTAGGAACCCAATAGAAGAACTCGTTCAGCGACACCATCTCTGGCGAGACACTTCAATTTACGCGTTTCTGGCGAGGCACTTGAACGTACGCGTGCAGCGGTCTGATTGGCTAACTTCAAAGCTAGTTAATCCGGAAAAGGGGCAACGTATAGAATTTTTTCCTTAACAGTTATTCATCTGTGATAGGGTTGATATCATCAGTATCAACAGCAAACCAGTGCCGACAAAGATAATTCAGGTATACATGCCGACGTCGCAAGTTGAAGATGAACAGATAGAGAAAGTATACGAGGATGTTGAACGGGTAACGCAATATGTAAAGGGAGATGGAAATCTATAGTCATGAGAGACTGCAATACGGCTGTAAGGGAAGGAGTAGAGAATATGAGCTCGGTACTGGGAATGAGAGAGGAGAAAGACTAATTGAGTTCTCTAATAAACTTCAACCGGTAACAGCGAATACTCTGTTCAAGAATCACAAGTAGGGCAGGCATACTTGGAAAAGTTCGGGAGGTACAGGAAGATTTCAGTTGGATTACATCATGATCAAAGAGAGATTCAGAAATCAGATACTGAATTGTAAGACGTACCCAGGAGTAAATACAGACCGAGATCACAATGTAGTACTGATGAAGAGGAAGCTGAAGTTTAAGAAATTAGTCAGAAGGAATCAACACCCAAAGAAGTGGGATACAAAAGTACTAAGGAATGAAGAGATACGCTTGAAGTTCTCTGAGGCTATAGATACTGCAGTAAGGAATAGCTCAGTAGACGGTACAGTTAAAGAGGAATGGACACGTCTAAAAAGCGCAATCACAATAGTTTTAAGAAAAACCACACGTACAAAGAATCTAATTGCGAAGAAATCATGATTAACAGAAGGAATACTGCAGTTGATGGATGAAGCAAGGTAGTATAAAAACGTTCAGGAAAATTCAGGAATACAGAAACACAAGCCACTAAGGAATGAAGCAAGCAGGAAGGGCATGGAAGCTAAGAGGAAATGGATGCATGAAAAATGTGAAGAAATCGAAAGAGAAATGATCGTAGCAAGGATTGACTCAGCATATAAGAAAGTTAAGAGGAACTTGGGTTAAATAAAAAGCAAGAGTGGTTACATTAAGAGTGCCGTGGTAATTCCACTGTTAAATGCAGAGGAGAGAGCGGATAGGTGGAAAGGATACACTGATGGCCTCAAATGGGGGGCTAAGATTTGTCGGATGTGATAGAAGAAGAAACAGGAGTCGATTTAAAAGGGACAGTGGATCCAGTATTAGAATCAGAATTTAAAAGAGCTTTGGAAGACTAAAGATCAAATAAGGATATATAACATTCCATCAGAATTTCTAAAAACATTGAGGGAAGTGGCAAGAAAGCGACTGTTCACGGTGATCTGTAGAATTTATGAGTGTGGCGAGATACAGCGAGAAACTTAACATCAGGATTGATGGTAACGAAGTAGGTTAAGTTAAGGAATTATACTGCCTAAGAAGCAAAATAACCAAAGATGAATGGAGCATCAGGACAAAGAGCAGTCTACCACAGGCAAAAAGGACATTACAGGGCAACTGAGATCTAATAGTATCAAACTGCGCTGTGTCGGAATTGCCGCCTACAAGCGTCCAAGTATCTAACACTGATAAAACGCTATTTATAAATACAGCTATTGCTTTCACAGCCCCAGGCTTTCGCAAACCGTTTCTAATGGATGAGATCAGAAGATCAATCAACAATGCTGTATGAATGATCAACGTCTTTGAAGCGCATCCCTAGGAAATCTGTAATCTCAATGCATTTGTTTGAAATTTTTTTCTGCCAGTCGCGAATTTCTTTTATTCATAATTTACAATGATTGACACCACAATCCCTGAACCACCTGAACATCCAGATGTAGGCAGCCTACAGATCAGTGTTACACGGGGCAACTAAAATACCTTTGAACCAAGAAAATTTGCAACAAGAAATTAATGTAGTGAAACACATTGCAGTTGATAATGATTGCATTGCTTCAATAGTTGACAGAGTCCTAGACAAAATGAAGGGAAATCAAAACACAAAACGTACCACAGAAGAAAAAGACAAAAAGAAACGTGTATGTAGTACCCAATACAGTGGCAATAAATCACAGAAGATTGCATATGTACTCAAACTTCACAAAGTAAAAGTTGAATTTTCTATATCCAATAAACTACAACAAAAAAATACATATTACAAAGCGTTATCGTGACCCTCATTCAGACTCTTGGAATATACAAAGAAACATGTTAGCAATGCTCCATGTTGTACCTAGGACAAACAGATCGAAATTTTAACATCAGGTACACACAACACATTAACACTTACACACACAACATCAGCAATAGGTATACACGTACATAATAAAGGACACCAATTTGGAAAAGTAGAGCCAAATGTCAAAGTACTTCGCTGACTAGATAAAGGGCGTAACATGAATTTGTTATAAGGACTGGAGATATACTCATAGTACAGAAAATATGAAGATAAAATGTTAAACGTAAAACATGTAAGGGAATCAGTGAATTTCGTCAAATGCTTCGAGAATATAGTTACATAAACACAGTAACACATAGAAAGAGACATAATCGTAAAACAGATGTAAGCATATTATAATCGATATGGTTACGATAAATACGTTCTGTACAAAAGCATATCATAATCTGTGGAAGACCTGTAACATTATCTGCGTTAACTACATCTAGAAACGTCTTTTTATGCGTTTGTTTATGTAAGTTATTATGAATTTATACTATGAACAAAAAGTTGTGTGTGATGTTTCAGATGGGTGAGACTCTGCACAAATGGACCATAAGAACAGTCTAAGTACAAGTTATTCCAAATGTATGTGAAAATCGGTAACTAACTAAGAATTGCCCGTTTGTCAGATATTGCAGTAAAGTCAAAGAAACAAAACGGAACATCGGACATCGAAAACATTACTTAAAAATTGCATAATACAAAGAGATAATACACTTGTAAATAGGAATCATTTCCAGAAACGCGACGTGTAAAATATGAATAAAAGAAATTCGAGACTGGTAGCAAAAAGATATTTATAAACAAACCCATTGTGTTTACTGCCACATGCTTTTAAAAAACCATTTATAATGGACAAAACCTGTAATCTTACACATAATAAGATATTTTAGTTAAGACATCTGCCTGTACACCGTGTGCTGCACGTAAAATATTTAATTGCAAGAGCGGTATTTTGCAGCGCATCGTCACTGGCACTTATTAAATACATCGATATCAAACAACATGCATGTCAATTATAAAATCTCTGTGATATCAAACTGAAGTGGATCTAAAAACATAAAAGCCCGTTGATATTTAAAACGTAATTGTAACCACGTGTATGTGATCGCGATAGGGTCCAAATACTTCCCACTTCACAGTACACAAGTCGTCGTGAGTACATGCTACAAATGTCGTATCTCGAATTGCCACGCCTGCCGTTCACACGAGACACCCAATCACATTTTAAAAATACATTAGGTTCTATGTTTCTATTTACACTTCAGTTTGACATCGCAGGCTTTTATAACTGACAGGCACGTCGTCTTATATGGACGTGCATAATGTGAGCCACTGACGGTGGGCCCTATGCCCAAATACTTGTGTGTCAATTAAATACACTGATAGAAGAAATATCTTAACACCAAGAACAAGTTATGCGACGTAAACTAAAGTTAGTAGGAATGTTTGTACATATGATGTCTATTCAAATTTTGCGCCGGTTGCATAGCAACACTATAAGGACGCAGATCAGGGTTGCTTTAAATACACGCTGTAAGGGTCGTGAGTATTAGTTACTTTTTAGATTGGAGGAGGTGAACTGATGGTATCGGGAATACCTTTAAGGTGA
Source organism: Schistocerca gregaria (assembly GCF_023897955.1). Taxonomy (NCBI): domain Eukaryota; kingdom Metazoa; phylum Arthropoda; class Insecta; order Orthoptera; family Acrididae; genus Schistocerca; species Schistocerca gregaria. Next base: position 785,106,757 of record NC_064922.1, read on the forward strand.
CAAAGACAGCACCTCACTGAGATTGAATGAGGTCGTGTAATAGGGCTACGAGAAGCTGGCTGTCGCTTCTGTTGTATTATGGAAAGACTTGGCAGGAATGAAGCTACGGTACATGATTGCTGGCAGCGGTGGTCACGAGAATTTACGCTCACAAGCAGACCGGGCTCCAGACTGCCACGTGGCACTATCAAGAGGTAAGACCAATGTGTTCGGCGTATGGCTTTTGCGCTCGTACTGCATCTGCAGGAGCAACTGCAGTGACACAAGGAAACTGTTATAAATCGGTTACTTTAAGGACTGCTCTTAGCCAGATGCCCCGTAGAGTGTATTCATCTGACTCCAAACCACCGACATTTGCTATTTCAGAGATATCAAGCGATACCTTATTGCAGGGCAGGATGGAGATCTGTTGTGTTTTCTGATGAAATCTGATTCTGACTCGGCGCCAGTGATTGCCGTGTTGGTTAGCAGGGTCCGGTTGAGGGCCTGCAAGCAGCCAGTCTGCGTGCTAGTCACACTGGACCTACACTAGACCTATGGTCTGCGGAGCGATTTTGTATGACAGCAGGAACATTGCCGTGGTTATCCTATGGACCCTGAGTGCAAATTTGTCCGTCAGTCTGGTGATTCGACCTATGGGGTGCCATTCATGAGCAGGATTCCAGGGGGTGTTTTCCAACAGGATAAGGCCGTCCCCAGCCTCCCACACACCTCTGTTGCAACCCAACACGCTCTACACAGCCTCGACATATTTCTTTGACTGGCTCGATCCCCAGATCTGTCTCCAATCAAGCACCGTCCCTGCATTGAGCGACCAAGTGCAACAGGCATTTACCTCCATCCCACACACTAACATCTGGCACGTGTTCTACACAATGAATTCACTTCTGCATGCTTGCATTCGACATTCTGGCGATTACACCGGTTATTAGTGTACCAGCATTTCACATATGCAACGGCTTGTCTCCCGCTTATACACTACTGGCCATTAAAATTGCTACACCAAGAAGAAATGCGGATGATAAACAGGTATTCATTGGACAAATATATTATACTGGAACTGACATGTGATCACATTTTACGTAATTTGGGTGCATAGGTCCTGAGAAATCAGTACCCGAACAACCACATCTGGCCGTAATAACGGCCTTGATACGCCTGGGCATTGAGTCAAACTGAGCTTGGATGGAGTGTACAGGTACAGCTGCCCATGCAGCTTCAACACGATATCACAGTTCATCAAGAGTAGTGACTGGCGTATTGTGACGAGCCAGTTGCTCCGCTACCATTGACGAGACGTTTTCAATAGTGAGAGATTTGGAGAATGTGCTGGCCAGGGCAGCAGTCGAACGTTTCCTGTATCCAAAAAGGCCCGTATAGGACCTGCAACATGCGGTTGTACATTATCCTGCTGAAATGTAGGGTTTCGCAGGGATCGAATAGAGGATAGAGCCACGGGTGGTAACACATCTGAAATGTAACGTCCATTGTTCATAGTGCCGTCAGTGCGAACAAGAGGTGACAGAGACGTGTAACCAAAGGCACCCCGCACCATCACGCCGGGTGATACGACAGTATGGCGATGACGAATACAAGCTTCCAATGTGCGTTCACCGCGATGTCGCCAAATACGGATGCGACCATCACGATGCTGTAAACAGAGTCTGGATTCATCCGAAAAAATGACATTTTGACATTCTTGCACCCAGGTTCGTCGTTGAGTACACCATCGCAGGCGCTCCTGTCTGTGATGCAGCGTCAAGGGTAACCGCAGCTATAGTATCCGAGCTGATAGTCCATGCTGCTGCAAACGCCGTCGAACTGTTCGTGCAGATGGCTGTTGTCTTGCAAACGTCCCCATCTGTTGACTCAGGGATCGAGACGTGGCTGCACGATCCGTTACAGCCAAGCGGATAAGATGCCCGTCATCTCGACTGCTAGTGATACGAGGCCGTTAGGATCCAGCACGGCGTTCCGTATTACCCCCCTGAACCCACCGATTCCATACTCTGCTAACAGTCACGCGAGTAGCAATGTCTCGATACGATAAACCGCAATCGCGATAGGCTACAATCCGACCTTTATTTAAGTCGGAAACGTGATGGTATGCACTTCTCCTCCTTACCCGAGGCATCACAACAACATTTCACCAGGCAACGCCGGTCAACTGCTGTTTGTGTATGAGAAATCGGTTGGACACTTTCCTCATGCCAGCACGTTGTAGGTGTCGCCATTGGCGCCAACCTTGTGTGAATGCTTTGAAAAGCCAATCATTTGCATATCACAGCATCTTCTTCCTGTCGGTTAAATTTCGCGTCTGTAGCACGTCATCTTCGTGGTGTAGCAACTATAATGGCCAGTAGTGTATGTTACATAGAGAAATGAATTCTCGAAAATTAATTACTCTACGTTAAGTATTTTCTGTTTTTGTCCGTCAATGGGTTTTACGTACAACTCATAGTGTACATCAAGATGTTTTTAACACCTGCTTACAAGTAGCGGAGCACCAACCGTACAAGATTTTCTCAGTATCTGTCAGTGCATCCAAAGGTAATCAGTGACACAGAATGTTATCATTCAGACGAGACGAACATTTATAGCATTCCAGTCCCCTGTAATACCTCACGGAAAAGCTCCACGAGAAAGAAAACGGCAAGTATAATTATCTTCTCCGGTGTCCTTATGCAGCACACGAACGCGTAGTTTAAAAGTGTTCACCTGCGCATTTGTCAGCACTCGACACTGGCGTTTAGACAACGCTGTAAAAGGGCAAAAGTAGCTTTTGATGTCAATGTGTCCGCCGCTGTAGGTACCTGCAGCTTACTAAAAACGCTCGACGAGCACAAAAACAGCGCACGACGCAGCAGCGCTTGCTCGCGGCGGGTCATACGCGCTGGAATGCAGCCATGTGGTAGGCGGTCGCGAGCAGCAGGCGGCGGCAAGGAAGGCTTTGGCGGAGTCCGGGCGGCAGAAAACGGCAGCTGCAACAGTGCGGGATTACTGCAATTACCCGCTACACGGTACAGGATCAATGCGGCCGCCTCTGCCGCCGCCGCTGTCGCCTCGGAATCCTCCCGTCCGTTCTCCCCACCTTAGGTCTACAACTATCCCTGCCGCGCCTGTTGAGCTACATTTTTTCATGTCCCTGATACTGGAGATCGGGCTGGCACGGGCCACATTGCCGCTCTTCAACTGCAATTTACCAGTGGAAAAGCTCCTATCGGGACACAAAAAAGGCGACTATGCTTCCGTTTGAAAGAGTCTGATAGAAAATTGGGGTACCAGCTGTCTCATTCTCGCTTTCCCACAAGCTGCCCTAACTGCATCTCATTCACACCCACTAGTCCATCGCTGCAAGTCGATCATATCCATTGATTCCCAATTGCCCATTCTCACCCACACACTCAGTCCAACTCATTGTCATTATCTCTTTGTGTCTCCCATCTCATACACACAGTCTCCTGCGTTCTGTCCTACAGCTACTGTCTCCTGCTTGCTCTTTCCTACTTCTAGTATCTCATTCATTCCTTCCCACTGCTGTTGCCTCTTCCCGCTGCCACTGTCTCTCTTTTCCTCTTTGTCATTTCTATAGACTTTGTCTCTCATTATCACTGGCCCTCACCCACGTTCACCTTCTCCTTCTCTTTATTCTTCTCTCACTGGCGCGGTTTCCTTCACTCTTTACCTAGCACTGTTCTGTCAGTGTCAATTATTTTCCTCTGCCACGGTTTCCCTCTCGTTATCTCACACTACCACTGTCTCCTTTGCTCTTTCTATACCTCAATTACTGTCTACTATCTTCCAGTTTTAATCACTTCTTCCTCTCTTTCCCGTTGCCACAGTCTCTCTCTCTCGCTGCAGAAGAAACAGAGAACATTTTCACTTGCCAAAACTTTTCGGAAAATTTTTAAATGTGGTCAGGAACACTGAATGAGACATCTGGTACAGAACTTTTCAGTCAAAATCTTCTAATAAATGGCAGCATATTCGCGTTCTTGGGCTCCGAGAGGAGCATTTTCCCACTCTTTTCCTTCTATTCCCTGCTACATCAGGGCATGTCATTCTTATAAAAAGAACTACATGGGTCAGTAAAACTTTGGTAGTTCGAAACTGAAATAACATAAAATTACACACGTTTCCGCCTCACACCGTATTTTATGGGCACAAAAATTTTGCATGTACTTAAGCACTACAATAACAAACGATTTCCAGAAGCTTTCTGATGCTAACGGAGACATATTTCTTCGTGCTACGTAACTTCATAAACTACGTTTTTTCCTCACACCGGATTTTACGTATAAAAAGGGTAGCTTTGAACCTCGGTACCGGTATCTTGGAAACGGATAAAGACAACAAGAAAATTTTCACAAGTGTTCAACATCGGTATACTAGGAATTTATTGTGAAAATTTCAACCATTTGCTGTGCGTAGATGTCTTGCAACTTCCGCCTCCCATGCTGCCGTGCTCGCACTGATTACAATGGTTGACAGTAAATTTTTTTTCTTAATGGTGAAAGGTTCTTACGGTGTATTTTTGAGCGCTAATTTCGGATAAAAATCGGTGATACTGTAATGTTGAGGCTGTAATGATGCAGTTATGTATTTTTCGTGATGAGTAGATAACTTCTACACCTAATTTGTTGAAGACAACACAGGCAGTTACATGTTTCTATGTTTATCTGAAATATCTTTATAACAGTGTCTGAGGGAATCTGGTCAGTGTTATCTATCGAAAACCTGTGCTGAACTGGAGGAGCATGTCTAACTACACAGTAAGGTTCAGACAAGAACATACACTTAAGTACTGGGTAAAGACAGATTTGTAACACATTTTGTTAGTGCAGGTTGCCTACATAAGGGGCAGGTATACCCTCAGAGGCAAACCTATTTGCTCTCCTTTGACTGACAGGTACTTAACCTATTGTTCTCCTTTGATACACTGGTCCTTCTGTTCAGTGGGTTTCTGTGTCAGCACACTTATCCTATTGTTCTCCCACCCCCTCCCACCCTCCTCCCCCTTCAAGATGGGAGTGCTGGGCCATTTTGTTAGTGCAGTTTGCCTGTATCAGAAGCACGTATGCACTCAGGGGGCAAACCTGTTGTTCTCCTTTGACTGAAAGGTACTTAGTACTTAACCTATTGTTCTGTTAAGTGCTTTCCCCTGTCACCCCCCATTTCCTTTTGATTGACAGATACTTAATCTATTGTTCTGTTAAGTGCTCTTCCATGTCACCCCCCATTTCCTTTTCATTGACAGGCCCTTAACCTATTGTCCCTCCCCCCCACCCCCACCCCCTCCCCACACCCCCTCCCCCCTTGCTGCTACAGGTACACTTTCAGGTCTGAGTTATTGGAATAAGCACCCCTCTCACTCTTATCAATTTGATTGACTACTTAATTAAACTGATCAATTAGTTAACCTCTCTGGTGGGAAAGTGCCACCCCCCTGGTGGGAACTTCAAATTCCATCATGACAACGCAACCTCTGTGAAATGTCTAATGGTAGTGACACACCAACATTATAATAGTAATTCGTTGTAGTTGCTACATATTTTATTTCAATCAAAAGCATTAAAAAATCACAATCACAATAATACAGGAGACTGCCCTACAAGGTCAGATCACTTGGACAGACAAATAACAAATAAATTTCTTTAACCAGACAAGATCCATAAAACCTGAAATTTGTATATGACTAGGTAAATATACTCAGGTAAAGCTTTACTTAAATAGTACAAATGTCCATACAATTCCCACCAGAACACACATTGCTTCCAATCAGCTGAGCAACAGATTAAGGGTAAAAACACAGCTCTTTTGAAGTTAGGCTAGCCAACTTTCCTAAACAAAACTATACACTAATGACTAAAATAATTAAGGAGGTGCTTTAATTTTGACCAAACCAATCTACTTACTTAGTTGATTAATCAACAATATTCTTAGAATGATTACAACTAGAACATGACCATATGACAATACACCTAAAATGAGGTTGCTTCAATATTGCGTGTGAATTAGCGATAGATGTGAGCAGACCAAGGATTCAAATCAATACGAGATATCCATGAAACAGGAAATGACATAGGAATGTACTCAACTTTGCACGGAAACTGAACTTCTGATACTCTAATTCTCCACCGGAAAGATGGGATCACGCAACAGTGACAACATAACCCAAGATGTAAAAGAGAAGTCAAGGCCTCAAATATCTCTCTGCCCCCTTGGTGCTCTGCTCCCAGTATGCTCGCGTCGACCGCCGCCAATCATCTGTAACACAACACACATCAACGGCAGACAATATTCTGAGACATAAACTACACAATCTTGAACAGGTGATCAATGCAACTGAATAGAAACAAATTAGCCTCCGTGAGTTACTTGGCCACTGCCTGCCCTTAAATTTTGATGAATGAGTTCGCTTAAAATCAACCCCCCCCCCCCCCCCCCCCCCCCCCCCCCGTGGTTAAGACGACAAGAATTATTTCGGCGCACAATTACACGCCAAACCACCAAATGAACTGCAAGCTAGAATAGAGGACCTATCTCGGCGTGTCTTGAGACATCAGAGCTGGACTTACTCACTACTCGCCGCTCTAGGCGCGCAGTCTGGAACCGTGCGACTGCTACGGTCGCAAGTTCGAATCCTGCCGCGGGCATGGATATGTGTGATGTCCTTAGGTTAGTTCGGTTTAAGTAGTTCTAGGTTCTAGGGGACTGATGACCACAGCTGTTTAGTCCCATAGTGCTCAGAGCCATTTGAACCATTTTGAACTACTCGCCGCCAAAAATGAGAAGAAGACAAATAAGCATCGAAGTCGACCCAGAGATCAAAATGACGATCGATGGAAACTGGCGCCAAAACGCACCAGCTCACTCTGCTAACCTAAGAAAATGGCAGGGGAAAAAGGTCACCTTCACTAACCTAAGTCATCCGACAGCAAACTCTTCCTAGGAATTGGCGGGAAAAAGACTCAATTGATCGATCATTTGCAGAGTATTCGATTGTACTGTGTGGAATATTGTTTAAACAATTTAGACACTGTGCGGAATATTGTTTATTCAAACAATTTAGGGGATTCGAGGCATTGTATGGAATATATGGATATTGGTGGAGAGGAAGGATCTCATAACAGGAAATTCAAGGCATATTGTTTATAAATAAAAAAATTTCTGGGGGTTGGATTTCTCTTGCTCATCATTCCCTGCTGTCTGGAAACACGTAGGTCTTGTAAGAAGTAATGAAATGGAGAAAACTTGGTGCATAATGTTTGCATTCCGTAGAAATATGGGAACACGTGAGGCAATACTGACCCTACGACTTATCTTAGAAGCTTGATTAAGAAAAGGCAAACCTACGTTTCTGGCACTTGTAAACTTGGAGAAAGCTTTGACAATGTTGTGTGGAACAATCTCTTTCAAATTCTGAGGGTGTCAGGGGTAAAATACAGGGAGGGAAAGGCTATTTACCATTTGTACAGAAACCAGATGGCAGTTATAAGAGTGGAAGGACATGAAAGGGAAGGAGTGGTTGGGAAGGGAGTGAGACAGGGTTGTAGCCTCTCCCCGATGTTATTCAATCTGCATATTGAGCAAGCAGTGAAGGAAACAAAAGAAAAATTCGGAGTAGGTATTAAAATCCAGGGAGAACAAATAAAAACTTTAAGGTTCGCCGATGACATTGCAGTTCTGTCAGAGACAGCAAAGGACTTGGAAGAGCAGTTGAAAGGAATGGACAGTGTCTTGAAGCGAGGATATAAGACGAACATCAATAAAAGCAAAACGAGGATAATGGTATGTAGTCGAATTAAGTCGGGCGATGCTGAGGGAATTAGATTAGGAAATGAGGCACTTAAAGTAGTAAAGGAGTTCTGCTATTTGGAGAGCAAACTAACAGATGATGGTCGAAGTAGAGAGGATATAAAATGTAGACTGGCAATGGCAAGGAAAGCGTTTCTGAACAAGAAAAATTTGTTAACATCGAGTATAGATTTAAATGTCAGGAAGTCGTTTCTGAAAGTATTATCATGGAGTGTAGCCATGTATGGAAGTGAAACATGGACGATAAATAGTTTGCACAAGAAGAGAATAGAAGCCTTCGAAATGTGGTGCTATAGAAGAATGCTGAAGATTTGATGGGTAGATCACGTAACTAATGAGGAAGTATTGAATAGGATTGTGAGAAGAGGAGTTTGTGGCACAACTTGACAAGAAGAAGGGATCGGTTGGTAGGACATGTTGTGAGGCATCAAGGGATCACCAATTTAGTATTGGAGGGCAGCGTGGAGGGTAAACAGATTCAGTAGGATGTAGGCTGCAGTACGTATTGGGAGATGAAGAAGCTTGCACAGGATATAGTAGCATGGAGAGCTGCATCAAACCAGTCTCAGGACTGAAGACCACAACAACAACCTAATGTTCGGCACTGTACTCTGGGTGACTTATCCTAATGTTTGGGTCTTTGTCGGCACTTAATCTATTGTTCTGCTAAGTGGTTTCGCATGTAAACCCCATTTCCTTAAAATATGCTACCGCCCTGATAAGCTCCAGAGCCGGACTCCATCCCGAGCTGAGCTGGTAACCGCTGTCTCGGTTTATTAGGTTGTCTGTGACCATGATCTAGATGGCCTCTTGTATGACACTCTCCCAAAATCTTGGCGTCTGTGTCAAAATTTTGGTGTTGTTGTAGTCCATTGAGTGGCCGAGCTGCAGACAGTGCTCTGCTATGGCAGATTTTGTTGCCTGTCCGAGTCTGGTGTGCCTCTGATGTTCTTTGCACCTGACGTCCACCGTCCTGGTTGTGTGGCCAATGTATGACTTCCCACTCTGGCACAGGATGTTGTAAATGCCTGGTTTGCGTAGCCCCAGGTCGTCTTCACACTCCCTTGCATTGTCCCAATTTTGGAGGCGGGCGCAGAAGGCAAAGAGAGCACCCAGCGCCCTCTGGGCATAAATACTGGACAAGATCCACCAACACGGCAGTCTCAGGTAGCCCCTGAAGAAGGCTAAAAGTTACGTGGCTGAAATATTGTGCCAGAGCGACACAAACACCCGGCAGTAGACCCGATTATTCCACATGGTAACATTTATGTTTCATCATTATACTTACAATTAAATGTAAATGATCGTGGTCCCAATTGAAGGGCAATCGGCAACGAGCGAAGTATCGGAAATACACCATGCTGAAGGCTGTGGATCTGGAAATGAAAATATCTGTACCTTCCTTACATAGTCATTTTCTTTGCACATGTCGGAACACACACGTACATTATAAGACTGATGCTCAAATATGAACATATCACGCACCTCCCACTACTACTAAGTATAATACTTAACCAATAAATGATTCTTCCCTCTGGTCCTGTTTAGTTGTTTGAAACACTGTTTTCTAACACGCTTTTGTACAATTCCAAACATTTCGTTTTTTGCCAAGGCTTCGAGGCTTGTGCCAGGTTCTAAACTGACATTAAGAACTTCTGATCCACAGCCTCTCGCAGGAAACTATATGTTGCATGGTGTAAATCATGTTTTTATGGCGGATAGCATAATACGCCACACATCGGCTGATTTTAAATAAAAGTTAGTTACAACATAAGCAAACTGGAAGAGTTTTACAGGGTTGGCGTAGGTGTCCGAAATACAGTCCGAAGGTGATTCACGAGCTCTACATTTAGACTCGTCTCTCACACTGACAGAATAGCTGATGGTTCTGCTTTCCCTTTCAACTGATTCCTCATATAGCACTAATGTACGCGATCAGTGTTTCGGTGGCATCCACCCCAGAAGGTGCTGTCCATTCACCAAAACTCTTTCCCCAACCTCAAACAAGCGATATCAGTCAATCATTATGTAGTAGCCAACAGCATATCAGTGTACGGGTGGGATAGAAAAGACACCATTGATGTACTCTAATAATAAGCATCACAGTTGATAGCCCGAACAATTTCAGCAATTTTACAGTAACTTCAACACCGGCCAATGATGTGATAGCATGTTCCCCCAATTTCAGTATCATAGTTAAACCACCCGTTCTCCAATTGTGATCATAGATAGATGACTGTGCAGTACATCCATCCAGTGTTAATACTCAAACACAAAAATCATCAAAGTATTAATGACAGCATTCTACACATTTCTATCACCTCAAGCATAGTGTTCAATTTACGATCTATCTCTCAGCGTATGGGAGTTATAGAGCATTCTCGCTGTCTTAGGGTAAAATTAGAGAGTGAAAGACCCTCCTCACACTGTCACTGACCAACCCGCCCTGCAGCACCGTTAGCGAATTAATCTGCAACCGACACTAAGAAGACCGCTACACTCCACGTCTCGAGAATGAATGGGCCTTTCCGAGTCCCAACCCGTCCAAGTGCACTATATTTCTCCAGATGCACCCACGTCGAGGAGCTTATCACTCATTACCGACGTATCGTAACCAATTTCAAAGTGCCATGATGTAATAGACAGTTCAGAAGAACAAGAAACGAATGATTTTTATGAGTGATGGAGCACCAGACAGATGGAGTTCGACGCCTTTTTTAAGTTAATCAACCAAGCTGTCAACTGTAAAAGTATTGTTCTAGGGTCTAGGATCGGTACCTAGAAGGTATTGGTAAAAGAGAACATAAACACACGCAATTCTAAGGCTACAACGTTCTGCACTTAAAAGGGGCTATAATGTTAGATCGCCTGCATTTCCGACCTATCAGAGAAAGCGTGTTACAAAACAGTGTTTCAAACAACTAAACAGGACCAGAGGGAGCGTCTTTTGCGACGTAGAATAGTCTGCAGGATACGATCATTCGCCTAGAGTATAGGTGATCAAACTTTAATGTGCCCTCTGCAGTGCCTGTATATTTAATAGGATCATACCACACAGGCAGCAGTAGCAGCAGCAGTTTGAGGTGTAAATTCGGTGAGGGACGGGGTATACCGTTAGGAATGCTTGGAGGGCTGCACCCTGCGTCATTTTGGGAAAAGTTGCGAAATCTCTCTCTTCGCGCTTGACCGCACCGCAGCTTTGCGTCATTGCGCCATCATTGGTGCGTAGGTGACTTCTGTATCTGATGAAGTTAGTGGACGTTTTATAGTTCGTAATTTTTCTCTGTTGGGGGGGGGGGGAGGGGGTAGAGAATAGCGATGATAGCATGTTGGGCTGATTGATTTGAATCTGCTTCAGACTGTAGTATCTGTATCTAGTTTGGATTTGTACCGTATTAGGCGCATTTCCACCAAATGGTCAAAACACGGTCCTGTTGTACTAACTCAGGTAGTTCTGTTTCTACATGGGTTGTAGAAGGTGGTGGATATGTCTTTCTCCGACTTCTGCTCAGTTCCGACTTAAATTGGAACGATCACATGTGGAAAGCTGTAGAAATCGGATCAGTTGCAAGATGCGTAGGGGCTGACTAAAACCATGTTAGAATTTTACTGTAGCAGCTAGGCTCGGGAAAGGTGACTCGTTTCGAGACATGTGAGTGCCAGAAATATCATTGAGTAGTGGTTGTGATCATTAAAGGAGTTGTCAATAGGGTCCAATGCAGGTATGTGCTTGAATGGAAAGACCTGATTCCATATCCCAGACATCATTTCTAGCAGATAGCATAATCTAGAGATCTGAGAAGCTAGTGTACATTTTCTTATTACCTCAATCAGCACATCATCTACTACTATTGTTTGTGTTCCTTCTCAATCAGTCATCGCCTATAACTCAGAGGGTATATCACGGAAACTCTGATATGGTATCGAGACAGAATGCGCTACATATACTATAGAATTGTCTAGCTGGGGCGGTGTGAGGGAGTTGTAAATACCGCTTACATATAACATTCCTTAACCGAATCACTTTCAAAATGTGGTAATTTTATCACGAAGTTGCATCGTGTATTACGTGTTGATCTGATAATACACATGCCTATGATCACCGTTACGCTATTTGTCTGGAAAAAACATCTCATTCAGAGGTATGTACTTCGATTTGTAAAGCGGGTATAGCTTTTAACATGGATACTTATGTGTACCTATAGAACCAAGACCGCTTGTCACAGTAACATACAGTAGTTGTTGCAAGCTTTTTTTTAATCTGGTCGATTAAATCTCTCATTCTAAGACACAATGGTACCAGTCGCAAGAAAAACCTAAGAAACATGCCTACCCATCGTTGATTTTCGGTCAGTATTATTTTGCATCCTGTGGAACATTTATTGGTCAAGTATTATACTTAGTAGTAATGGCAGGTGCATGATATGTTCGCATTTGAGCATCAGGTTTATAATGTATGTGTGTGTTCCGACATGAGTAAAGGAAATGACTATGACCAGTCGTAAGGAAGGTACATTTCCAGAGCCACAGTCTTCAGCAGGGTGTATTTTCGATACCTCGCTCATTGTCGATTGCCGTTCGATTGAGACAGCGATCGTAAGATTTAATTGTAAGTATAATGATAAAACATAAATGTAAACGATTTCTTAGGATGATTAATTCTACGTGTGCATGCTTGGCCTGCAGCGCTGGTGACCTGTGCAGGAATGATTCACGTTTCACATTAACGGTAGCGGCTGTCCAAATGCATACGCCTGTTAGAGTGTAGGAATGTATCTGAGTTAACTTGGCTGTCCTCTACACGACCGAATAGCGAACTAATACTTAGTATGTGTTGGGTGGCTTTCGTGATTCAGTGAAAATTTGAAAAGATTGTGTATGGAAGTGCATTTGCGCTGGACCATTATTCCCTCCCATGTAAATTGTTTGGTTGACAGCTTTTGCACATTTCGCGTCTTTATTTAGTTGAGAGAAGATCGATTGTAGGGTATGCATCTAGCATGTGGAAGACACATTTTCCGGTTCTCTAGACATGAGAAACACCTTAGTTGACCTTGTAAATTATAGGGATGATTTCGAATCTGTTACATCACCGAGATCGGTATTCGTGGGTGGAAATATCATTTTTCGTCTGTTTGTTTCTAGTTACTCAGCGGTCTAGAGCACGCTCCACCTAGCTAAAGTTGTGGGTTTGTATAGAAATAATTCCCAGTTTATATCTTTGGAATTCTGTTGCGTGAACCATCGGTAGGATGCTGCCTAGTGCTTGATACCGAGAAGTACTGCGAAAATGGTATAATATTATGGCGAACCATGCGAAAATACCTGAGTTCTTGTAACCCAGAGTCTCAAGATGGGTGTAGAAAAGCGAGCAAGCAAGGAAGCAGGTTCGGACCAGAAATAGAAACGTGTTTGTGCCGATGGAAAACGAGCCCAAATTTTTAGCGAGTTCTGAGAGCGACTTCGGTCTGCTGAGGTTGAATTACAATGACTAACATCACCAATTTCTGTTGACAAATTGGCTGTGTAACCTTTCTCAAAAATTCCCCTAAGTTTACTAATTTTAACTTTATTGCCACTTTATATTTAGGTTTAGCGTTAGATACAATAACATCTGACATAATTATCGTCATTAACCTCTATTGGCTTGATTTTTATTGTTAGTGTTTTGTATTAATGTATTTCTGAACCAATTTTTTATCTAGTTCAATCCATTTACAATTTTTTTGGAAGTCAAATTTTTACCACATCTTAACTTCATGTGTTGTATTAAATCTTTCTACTACAGAAGCTTTTAATTCAGTAAAAGCTGAGTAACGATTAATTTTTTTTATAAGTTATTGCAAATCTTTCTTGTAGACTTCTCCATTCTTAGTGTTCTCCCTCAATTTTTTTTTTCAAAAGCATCAACTACATTTTTAGTAGTTTTGTCTTTAACTGGAATAGCCCAATGCAACTTTTGAAAATACATCACTTACAGTTAATAAATATTTATATATATATATATATATATATATATATATATATATATATATATATATATAATCTATTTTGATTTTCTTTCAAGTTGCCAGAATCCATTTGTACTAGATCAGCTTACAACATGTCATCTACACCTAGAGAGATTACAGTTTTCCTTTTAAATTTTTTTCTGATTCATTTATGTAATTCAATAATTATTTCTTCATTAATATTAGAAGGAGGGAACAAATAGGTCACCCCTTCACCTACAATTTTTTAACGAATTTATTATTTTTAGTTTTCCATACTGTGCAAACACCTTCAGTTCGTTGTCTTCCATTTGTTGTTGTTACGCTGTGAGGATTATGTGTTTGAATAAATTCTCTGCACTTCAAGCACCAGATATGCTGATCCATTTGTACAGATTAAAAATTTAATAAATTTTATATTAGTTCAATAACTATAATTAACTTTGTAACTATTGGTACAGCTGCAACTCTATCTTTTAACCTTACAGTTAGAAAATTTGATCTGTGTACCACTACTGATTGATTACCATTATTCACTTCATACAGCATATCAGATATATATACTGTAATACTAAAATCATCGAATTTCACATCTTTGTTCATCTTCTTACCAACAACAATAATTCCTCGAAGCCTGAAATCATATCCAAAATTGTGCAGTTTTTGGTTGTCTCTAATCATAAAAATAAATTCAATTACTTGTCTATCATCTACTATATTTTCCGCTCTATTGCATCTATCTATATCAGATGTAACAGCTGCATGTATACTTTTAACCTTTTCATCAAGATGTGTAAAAGTGATTAGTTATTTTGATGAATCTGCATAACTTTTTCATTAAGATGCTTTGTAGTGATGTAATTACTGAATGGTGTTAAGATAGTTGAGTACTCAGCTTTGATAACAAGAGCAGTTAATTCATTTTCTAAGTATTGTTTAGTAACTGCATCATAACAATTTTCAGGATCTTTTACATGTACTAATTTCTATGTTTAAAATCAGTATAACCTTTCACTGCTTTAAAAATCTTACTTTATCCTTTCTGAAATTGTTTAATTAACTTATCTATTTATGGATCAATGTTGCCTAATCCATTAAGCATTTGTTCTACTTTTGATTCGAAGATTTTTATTCCTCAGATTTTTTATATTGTCTTAATTTTTTCAGTGTTCTGCCTGGTTAGTTTATTTCCAAAAATGTACTTTTACTATATTCAAATTGTATTACACTTATAATTATCTGACATCAGTTTTGAAACAAATATACACAAATGCCACAACGGACTTCTTTAAAATTTTGTATTCATTGTCTGCTATAGTGCAACTCACTCATACCAAGATATTTAACCACTTCTTTAGTAATATTTCCGCCAGATGACTCAACCACAGTTTTTAATCATTATTCTTATAATAACAGGTTCAATGTGAGCCAGTGTGATCAGATGTATGTAAACTACGTATCCCAGATTCTCTTTGATGATTAGGTACTTTATTAATTATAAAAACAACATGAAAATATTTGATTTTTAGCTGTTCAGCAATTCTTTCTATAACAAAATTATTTAATGCATTAGGATGGAAATGTAATTTTTTTATTCCAGTACCAGATTATTCTCCACTGCAGAATTACGTTTGTCCTGTTCTTCTACTTATATATCCCATTTACTGGTCTTGCAGTTCCAACAGCTAGTGAACCAGCATTTGTCAGATATGGTAATGCTGCTAATATTAAGGAAGAAATCCCTCCTTCATATTTTCTTAGTTCTGAACATCCTATCTTCTTTGTTAGATATTCAATAATTTTTGTAGAACAGATATACCTAATGTTACAAGTAAATTGCCAGCTGTTTTTAACCCCTCTTTCTCTTTTTGCACCAGAAAAAAACTATCAATACTATTTAACTGTTCATAATTGGGCTTCATTCTACTTGATTTCATGTATATAAATAAAAATATGTATACAGATTAATATTTTTACAGTCCCTAACCATTATCATCAAGATGCAAACCCATACCTAATTTTATCTTTCCATGCATTATTTGTCTAATTGATGTAGAGGCTAATTTGTCTCCAGTTGATGCATGAGAAGAACACATTCTTTCTTTTGCAGCTAACTGAAGTTGTTTATCTGCATCATGTCTTTTCTCTAAATCTTTATTATAGCTATATGAAACATTATGTTTTTGCAAGCTTCATCTAGGGGAATTTATTCCTTAATGCTCTCTATCTAATTTACTTTGGTCTCTGGACCATAAAATCTGTAGCAAGGTAGATGGATTTCAAAAGGTAATATATTAATTAATGTGTTAACTAGCCCTTTTCCATAACTTTCACTTTGGCAGAATGTGTGTGGCAAGATTTTCAAAATCTAATCAAATATGGAATTCCTTTTGGATTGCAATAAAAAAATCACTAAATTTATTTGCATTTATTCCCGCTTTTTCATTATAATAATTTTTATTCCAGCTAATTCTCCTCCACAAATAACTGCTAAGCTATCGATTAAATCTCTAACATCATCCATCCAAATATATTCAGCTGGTTCTTCTCTATATTTTTAAGCCTCAGTCTTTTTTGCCTCTGAAAAATCTGAACTTGAAAGTAGTTGTCTCAGTTTTGAAAAAATCTTCAGCTCTTTCATTTATCAAATGTTTGTATTTTTTTCCTTTACTGGATCTGATTTTATTTGAATTATTATCAGAATATAATGCTTCTGAACTGAATAATATATCTTCATAATGTGGTAAATCTACAGCAACACATTTTTCACCTATGTGTTTTTTCAGTAACAGTAACATCTGTACCTTCATATTCTTTTCCACCAAAAGCTAATTTACCTTCTTCAAATTTTACTGGTAAATTACCAACAGATTTGAACATACCAATAGGTTTCACTGAAAAAAATTTATCTTAATACACTTAACACACTTAAACATTCTTTCCTTACACTTTTTTTACTTTCAACTCCATTTTGAACTCTCTTTTTTTAACCTTTAATCTCATCTTCATGTTTACCCAACACATTCTGTACTTCTGACTCAGTTAACATATAATCATACTTATTACGACGATCATCAGATGATTCATACTTTGAACTTCTGTATCCTGGTGCATGTCGAGATTCCTTTAATTCTCTATGAGGATATGGAACCATTTGTTTTTCAACCTATTTTCTTCAACAGGTTCCAGCACATTATAACCTAAACCTTTTTGATTCATTCTCCAACTTTTTCAACAGGTGAACTTCTTTATATTTTTCACATTCTGTTCTTTGTTGTTTTTCCAAAACTTGAATTGTCCTTTCAAATCTTGAATTTTTTCTATTCCATTTAGCACTTTTACCAACCTCTCGATCATATTTCTAAAAAGTTTGCTAAGGATAAAAAACATTAATAAAATTTATTCTTATCTATAGATTTATAAAAATTAATAAGATAATGTATTATGATTTTATGCCTATCAGTAAATAGCAACCACATGTATCAGGCCCACATTTAGTTTCTTTGCTAGCCCATGAACAATTAATATAATGTTGACCAATTTTTTTCTAATTTCTCATATTCTGTTTTACAGTGCTTTAAGTTCATTTATATGTTCAAGTAAAATACCAACATCATAGTCTAGTAGATAAGCAATATCATCTCTTAAAGAACAAGGAAATCTTTTATATGATACCTACATTCCCTGTCATTGGGTTTCTTTAGTCATATCTACTACAAAAAAATCAAAACTGATCATTCCAACATTTACTACACATTTTTTGAAATCATCAAATTTTAAATCAGCACCATCAAAATCATGATAAGTGTTATTTAAATTTGTGTCATCTTGTCTAAAAATATCTAAAAAATTATTTTCATCATTGCTATTTGTTTTTGTCTTTGTAATGCATTTGAGCTAAATAAAGACAATCCATTCCTCTATCCCTTCATCTAGTGAAACATCCTCGAATTATGTATTATTTTCAAGAAAGAAATCATCAAATACTACAAGTGAATTAACTTGGGATTAATCTAAGGGTATGGTTTCATCATTGTTTTCAGTAATCATAGTAACTGTGTCATTATTTTTAATTTCAACTTTTTACCCATTTTTGTGCATTCTTTACATTTTGGTTGATATAAACTTTTTGAATAAAAATACAAGTGATTTATCTTATTCAAATTTAACCATCTTGGAGCTAGACTATAAGTGTCAATCATTAATGGTGTTTTTATACATCCACTTGGTCCTATTTTTTGCACATTGAGTAGAATTTGGTAATAGCTTACCACATTTATTTTGTTCTCTCGTCTCTGGATTTCTTATTTTTGGTTCCCTATCAGTTTTCATTTAATTAAAAAATATACTTACTATTAAATGAGTAACTATTGCAATTGAGTGGTATGTTACAAGTTCTCATAAAAAGAAGATTGACTATACCTATGTCAGAAAGTTATACCAATGTTGAACTAGTTGTTTTCGATACAACATTTCTAACTTCAAATATTACACAAAAATAATCAATTATATTGAGATGGGGAAATGATAGAAACTGCTGTTGGCCAGTAGACGTTGAAAAGTTTGGCAAAATTTGTTCATTCAAAACTGCCTAATGTACACATTAAAACAGATAAAATTTTAAACAGAATTATTATTGGGAGGATGTTATATTATATGTGACATAAAAGATAGTATTGGAAGTGCACTTTGAGTTAGTGGCCAAACCATTGGAAGTGATGAAAACACAGTTGCTAAAGATGTTCCTAAATTTATTTCTTTTGATCTAATCAATAGAAATTTTAATCTAGTTAACAGAATGTTTCTGAAACATACTGATCTTTTTCATCGAAAAACTAATATTATTGCTTCATTCAAGACTAATGCTGAATTTGGTGGATGAATAATTCATGAACCACGTTATCCTGTATGTATTCCAATTTTTTATATCGTACTTGGCTTTTTTATCTGCAATATATAAGAGCAAAAGAGAGTGTTGGCAGTTCACTACCAGTGAATGAGAAATCAAAAAAGTAATGTAAATAATCTAACAAGGATACAGAATTTAACATAAACATAGGAGACAGTTTCATCCTAATCATGCTCAGTTGTACATGAGCTTCAGTATTATTGGAGCTGATGGTACAGATTATCCAACTTATTGATGGAAAATCTATAGATGATTAACTGTACATTATGTGGCAAAGCATTTTGATTTTATAACCATTAAGAAAGGAAGTGAGGTTATGTCTACAATAGAGCATCCTTGTATTCATCATCAGCTTTTTTGTATTTGACTTCATCTCTTAATGATAAAATAAGTATTGTATGACATACTTATAAATGGTAAAGTAAAGAATAAAATACAGAAGTGCTTTATCCACTGAATATGCTTGGTGATTTCTTTAGGGACTACACAGATATTTTATGGGTAGAGGATCTTACTAGAATTTCTACTTGGAGTTCCAGTGCTGGACATGCACTTCTTAGATGGCATGACTACAATGAAGCTGAAGTTGAATTAAAAGGTATATTTCCAAAAGAAGGCAAAATTGTAGAAGAATCTATGGCAATTTGTGTACCTGTTGTTAAATATACACCAAATTCAAAGCTTGACCAACAAGAAAGATAAATCCTATAATTTCAATATCTTTCTATGAACTACAAACTGAGGAATTTGCTGGTTTAGGTAACAAGAAACATTTCGAGTTGCATCTGATGAATTGCTGCAAGTCAACAGAATTTGGTATGCCATATTTTATTTTTGTTGTTTGACACTAAGTGAAAAAATAAACAGTTGGCTGATTCATCACTATAGGAACACATAAAGCTGCATAATTTACATTTGAAGAACAGAAGATAATTATTTGAAAGCATATGATGCTTTGCTCGATTTTAAACGAGTTAATCAACTGAAAGGAGATGGTGATATAAATCCTTATAATTTTATAAAAAAAATATCATATATATATGGTTAATATGCCACATAGAAAAAATATTGTTTCAAGTCAAAAAACGAAGATGAAATTGATGAGCACATTTAACGATAAGCCACCAAAACACATACTACTCTATATAATTATGTATGGCGAGAAAAATTTGACATTGTATGCTCAACACAAAATACTTATGAAAATTTTTAATTAGTACATGATATCTGATTTTATTCATCATATTTATTCTGTATGGCCTTTCTCTTTTAGATTATGTTTGCATTTTTAATTTTAAAAATCAGTTAATATTTAGCTGAGAAATTAACGAAGATCGATTATTAGGCCGTCTGTTTCTGGAGGGAGATATTGCGTAATTGTAGCCTCTAGTGGGCCTTGTGACTGAATGAACTAGAGGCGGCGAGTAAAAAGTATTTATCTCTATTCAGTGTGCCGGAAGACTGCTCCATGTTATAAACCACAATTTCCTGGATGGCTTTAGCTGTCATAGCTCGTTCAGGAAACCACGAATAGATGTCTCGTTTTTTTTCTCGAATCAACTTCGTTAACCAAATAGCAACTATAAATACGATTTGTGAATGTTATTTCCTTGTCCTGCAGGGCACAGCTGAGTAAGTATAGTACTGATCCAGCTGGCAAATACCATTGTTATTTGCCACTGTCATTCACTGCTCAATCACATCTAGAAGAAGACGAAGGCATCCACCATCAGCAGTTCTACCATCTACACAAGTTATTGACAAAACATTGACAGAAGAAGAAGATTGGTGGACAATGGTTAACAACCAAGATGCAGTTCAACAGTGGCATTCAGCAAAAAAAAAAAAAAATACAGTGGGGAGAAATGAAATAATGAGAGCACTATCAGAAAAAAGCACCAGATTTCGTTTCAAATAGTGCTGAAAGGATTTGCTGTTTCAAAATAAATTAAATTTTGTTGGCTGCTTATTAAGTAGTAAATAATAATGGGATTCATGATTTGGAATGTTTCTAATTGTGTGTATCAAATTATTTTCTTTAAATTAATTCATCCAACTACAACTTTATTTCACTATATACTGATTTTAATTAGGTCCTGTAATTTGTTGTGCATTAAACATTGGTTTGGATTTTTATATATGGTAGTAAGTGGGTGTGCTAAGCACACTAGGCATGTTTTCAGTACATAAACTTTTTTAATAATTAATTAAATAATTGTATTGCATTCTATTATATTAAAAAAATTGGTACAAAAGTCTTTATAAATACAGTGTAGTATGATACACAAATATAACATACTTAGTTTAGTTAACTTTTATAATACAATGCAATTAATTTCATTAATTTGTAAAAAAAGATTGTGCATTAAAAAGATGCCTAGTGAGCTCAATGTATCCATTTACCACTGATACAGGTACCCGTACGGTAGATGCAACCACAAAGGAGGATATCTGCAACAGTCTGGATGAATGATTGATCTGGCATTGTAACATCAGCTAAAATGGCCTTGTTATACTGATACTGCAAACAGCTGAAAGCAAAGGGAAACTACACCTGTTTCTATCGGCATGACTCTCTACTGTATGGTGAAAATATGATATCCCCTTGAATAAAATATTCTGGAAGTAAAACACTCTCCGATTAGGATATCTGGGTAGAGACTAATCACCAAAGACAAACCTGGCACTCTATATTTCATGTTGTGCAATGTTAGATCACTTTATTGGGAAGGAGGGTTAAAAAATTTAAAAAGGGATCTGAATAGGTTGAAGTTAAATATAATCAGACTTCGTGAAGTAGGTGTCAGAGTCAACAGGATTTCTGGTCAAGTGAGTACAGGGCTATATAATAAATACAAAAGTAGTAAAGGCATGGTGTAGAGAACAAATTACAGCAGCCAAGACACAACAGTAGTACAAGTTCATATGCCAAACAGCTTCGCAGATAATGATGAGAGTGAGAATATGTATGATGGGATAAAATAAAATATTCATATTGTTAAGGGAGAAGAAAATTTAATTGTTGTTGGTCCTGGAATTCGCTAGTAGGAAAAAGAAGAGAAGAAAAAGTGGTATGTGAATATGGACAGGGTAAAAGAATGGATGAGGAAGCCAAATGACAGAATCTTGCACAGAAAATAATTTAATCGTCGCCAGCAATTTAAGAATCATGAACAAAGATTGTATACACGAAACAGACCTGGAGACACTGGAAGCTTTCAGATTATTTATATGATGGTAGGACAGAGATTTTGAACCAGATTTTAAGCTGTCAGACGTATCCAGTTGCAGATGTGGACTCTGATCTAAATTTATTGGTTGTGAAAAGTACATCAAAAATGAAGAGATTGCAAAACGGTATGAAATTAAGAGATGGGTCTGGGATAAGAAGAAAGACTCAGGGGATGTTGACAGTTTTAGATGGAGTATTGGACAATGAGTACAAGACAAATGAGTGGCTTTGAGAACTAAAATAGTGAAGCACCAGAGGAGCGAATAAGCAAAACAACAAGGCCCATTATAATCATTGGATATCACAGGAGATAATGAATTTAAATGATGTAAGATGGCAATAAAAATGCAGTAAATGACAAAAGTGAAGAGCAATACACCCATCTAAAAATGAAATTAACAGAAAGTGCAAAAGGGGTAATCAGGAATGTCTACGGGAGAGGGGAAATGCAAGTCTATAGAAGCATGTATAACCAGGGGAAAGATAGATGTCACCTACAGGAAAATTATCGACGCCTTTAAGAAAAAGAGAAGCTGTTGTACAAACATCAAGAGCTCAGACGGAAAAGAAAGGAAAGCTAAAAGTCAGAAGGAATATATATAGAGAGACTATACTATGGCTCTGAGCACTATGTGACTCAACTGCTGTGGTCCTCAGTCCCCTAGAACTTAGAACTACTTAAACCTAACTAACCTAAGGACAGCACACACATCCATGCCCGAGGCAGGATTCGAACCTGCGACCGTAGCAGTCGCACGGCTCCGGACTGCGCGCCTAGAACCGCGAGACCACCGTGGCCGGCGACTATACTATGGAAATAAAATTGAAAGCAGTATTATAGAATGCAAAAAGGAAGTAAATGAGGACAGGAGTGGGCATATTACATTGCGAAAGAAATGCTCAGAGCTCTGGAATACATACGTTAAACAAAGCCCTTGGAGTAGAGTCCCTCAAGGGAGGTAACGACAGTGGCATGTAAAGTGTCCTCCGCCACACACTATTGGGTTGCTTGCGGAGTATAAATGTAGATGTAGATGTAGAAAACTACTGATACCATGGGCAGAACCAGCAATGACATGACTGTTTCACCTGGAGTGCACCACGTATGAGACAGGGGAAATAATATCAGGCTTCAAGACGAATGTAATAATTCCAATTCCAATAGAAACAGGTGTGAATATTAACGAACTGAAAGTTCAATGAATCGTGGTTGCAAAACACTGACACCAATTATTAATGGAAAACTGAAAAAACTGACAGATGCCACCCTCGGGGAAGATAAGTTTGTGTTCCATAGAAACGTGGGAATACACAAGGAAATACTGACTCTACGACTTATTTTGGAAGAAACGTTGAAGGAAGGCAAACCTACATGTATACTTTTAACAATAATGACTGGAATAAAATCTTTAAAATTCTGAAGATATCAATGGTAAAATTCAGGGAGGGAAAGATTGTTACACAAGTTGTATAGAAACCAGATGGCAGTTGTAATAGTGAAGGGGGTGAAGGGGAAGCAATGGTAGAGAACGGAGTGAGACGGTGTTGCAGCCTGTTCCTGCTATTGCTCAGTATATACACGAAGCGAGCAGTAAAGTAAATTAAGGGAAAAACTGTAGAAGGTATTAAAGTTCAGGAAAAAGAAATAAAAAGGCTTCGAAGGCAGATGGTTCCTTTGTAAAGGATGTGGTCGCTTTCCTACACTTTCCTAATCTGAGCGTGTGCTCTGTCTCTAACGAGCCCTTTTTGGACTGTATGTTAAACCTTCATCATCCTTGCTTCCCATGCTGCAGTAGCTCATCTGTTATGTTGTTGTTCGTTCGATATTTGTAACAACTGTGTAAGTTACAGCACAGTTGTTTTTATGAACTAAAACGCTACTTAAGGACATTAACCCCATTTGATAGTATGTGCCTTTAGAAGTATGTATTATAAAAGATTATTTTCTGTTTATTTGCATCCACAGTCCTGCAGTATTTACGAAATGACATTTTCAGTATCGTTAAATTTATTTACTCACAACCTCGATTTCGGCTTGTTATGTCGTTCTCAAGCGATGGCTGTAAAAAAAAATTGCTATAAAATCAGTTCAGATTTAAGCATCATTCTGTCCTCAAAATGTTATTTCAAAACCAAATAGCAGTTTTTTTTAAAAAAAGTCAAACTATGTGTGTGAATTCACTCGCTGTATTGCACATTACTTACTTAATAATCGCTGTTTGAATTAGATATAATTTCATAAACAAGAAGCGAAATCGTGCTGCAAACAAGATTATTTAAGAAGGACTGAATTAGAACATATCATCAGTGCTATTAGTGTCGTTGAGTCTATGTCTTGTACTATCCTTCCCACTCTTCTCTCAGAAATATGGCTGTTTTAAAGCAAATTTTAGGGTTACAATTAAATAACGCGACGTATAACATAAAAAATACTACATATCTGACTACAGATATGACCTTTGGTGGCTGCAACCGAGTGGCTAAGACTCTTTCTACAAGACTTCTCGCAAACGTCACCGGCTATATCGACTATCGATGCAGCAGGCGGCATATTCATTTTGGCATATTTAGCTGTTTTGTTTTATAATTTGCAGTACGCCGTTTCAAGGCAATAATGAATTGAAAATTTATCACAGACACGTCACTATTACCATTATGTCAGTTAATAACGCATCAATCATATAAACCTTCAAGGAATATTATAATAACCAAGGCAGAGGACAAAGGTAACATCTACAAACTCTAGTGCAATAGATCATATCCTGGTTTACAGAGCTGAAGCATGTGCATTCTGTACATGCTAATGTCTTTTATTTCATCTTAGCATTGTTAACACGTTCTGGGAGTGTAATACAAGTATGTTCTGCAATAGTCGATGTTATTTACCTTTCTGTCTTATTAGAGAACGAAGGATGAAATAAATATTTGGCTCTTTATTTCTGAATATGTGGTAGTTTTCAAGTGTGTGGTTAGGTAGGATCCTAAGAGTACAGTTTAAATTGCTGCCTGTGAAACGAGGAGCAATAACATTCATACTCTTCCTTGTCACAAATATTTATAATGTTTATACCCTCATGTATGCAAACACCATGAAGAGACAGATACTTCATATGTTACAACCAATGGTGCTTCAGTTTGGTATACTTCTGCCGACAGGTATGAACTGTTACCCGTGAGAGAGACCTGCATCAAACATTAAAGAAAGTGCTAGCTAGCAGTTCCTGCTGTTGTCGATATTTCGTGCGATGTCAAAATGACGTCACGTTCGCAGGCAGTTTTATGAAATGACCGTTACCCTCACTGAACGCGTTTGTAGAATTTTAACTGACCAATGTCACACCTGGTGGACACACGCAAATCTGAGAGTGCAGTAAGACGTAGATTCGATAGGAATTAATGTGTTTGAAATCTGCTTAAATCGCGATTGTGAGTAAACACATCTCTTACTTTATGAACAGAAAGCAGAAGGTAATTCTCCGCAATTGAGAGTGGTAGTGAAGTTCAGTCGCAATGGGGCATTGTTAAGTGGGGCGTTCCCAAGGGTCGGTGCTGGGGCCACTGCTGTTTCTTATTTATATAAATGCTATGCCTTCTAGTATTACAGGTGATTCAAAAATATTTCTGTTTGCTGATGACACCAGCTTGGTAGTGAAGGATCTTGTGTGTAATATTGAAACAGTATCAAATAATTTAGTTCATGAAATAAGTTTGTGGCTAGTGTAAAATAATTTGATGCTAAATCACAGTAAGACTCAGTTTTTACAGTTTCTAACTCACAATTCAACAAGAACCGATATTTTGATCAGACAGAATGGGCATATTATAAGCGAGACGGAACAATTCAAATTCCTAGGCGTTCGGATAGATAGTAAGCTGTTGTGGAAAGCCTATGTCCAGGATCTTGTTCAGAAACTAAATGCTACTTTATTTACCACTATCTGAAATAAGTGACAGTTCAACACGAAAAGTAGTCTACTTCGCTTATTTTCATATGGTAATGTCGTATGGTATTATTTTTGGGGTAATTCTTCTGATTCAAAAGGGGTATTTTTGGCTGAAAAACGGGCTGTTCGAGCTATATGTGGTGTAAGTTCGAGAACCTCTTGTCGACCCCTATTCAATAATCTGGGAATTCTGACATTGCCCTCACAGTATATATTTTCTTTAACGTCGTTTGTTGTTAGCAATATTAGACTATTCCCAAGAGTTAGCAGCTTTCAATCAGTTAATACTAGGCAGACATCAAATCTGCATGTGGAATGAACTTCCTTGACTCTTGTGCAGAAAGGAGTGCAGTATTCTGCTGCATCCATTTTCAATAAGCTACCACAAGAACTCAACAAACTTAGCAGTAGCCCAAACTCTTTTAAGTCTAAACTGAAGAGGTTTCTCATGGCTCACTCCTTCTATTCTGTCGAGGAGTTCCTGGAAGAGCTAAAAAATTAAGCAAATTCCAATGTTACATTGTTGATTTTCTTTATTAAATTTACGACTTGTCGCCTGAATATGTTTTTTTATATTTCGTTTTATCTGTTTCAACTATCGTGTTATAATTTCATGTATTGACTCGTTCCATGACCATGGAGACTTCTCCTTAATTTGGTCCCACGGAACAATAAATAAATAAAGTAAATAATTTTAGTGTAAGTAGTAAATATTATTTCTAAAATATTGAAGACTTCATTAGATTATGTGGTCTACAGGTGATACAATCTGTCGTCTCCTGTTTTGTTCTGTTGCACGATTGTCGTCGAATAACAAGTTTCTTGCACGTTTTAATTAGCACGCCTTAGAATGTTTCTACCTTATACGTGACCACGCAGTCTGGAAAAAATGAGACCAACTGCTAGGACAGGTTCTTGGCAAATGTATGGCATTGCCTCGTAATCTGTCAGTTTTGTTTAGTTAACTCTAGCCGAGACAGAAATTAGCAGCTAAGCCGAGCGTGCAGTAGCGTAGTCATATGTATGCATTACGGCGTACACTATAAATTTCACAAACAATTTTTCCCCTCCTCTTTTTTTTTCTTTTTAGCTCCTGTCCTATCTCGAGGGCCTGCTACATTTTCTTAAACTCTAAATTTAATTCCGAAAAATTTGAGATGCTAATAGACAGTCAAAGGCGGCAGCTCTCCCCGCCCCTCTCCCCTCCTCCCCCCCCCCATCCCCTCCACCCCTCGCCCACTTCAAGGGGGTTGTAAAATAGGGGATCGAAGTTATCTTTTATGCCGCCGGTGGTAATAACGAAGGCGGGGCCGGCGAGCGCGGAGAGGAAGCATCTCGGCGACGTAAAAATGCAAATCCGCGTCAAGAACGTTGTCAGCATCACGCGCTGACGTAGGGCCACCAGCGCCAACTTAATTAAGCGACGGCGGCGGGAGATTACGCCGGCCGTAAAGTGGACGCTAACCAGAGCTGACGGCGACCAGGCCACGGCCTCGCGGCGTCGCGCCGCTGCAGGAGCTTATTAGGCGGCATCAAGCTTCACTAACCGTAACTCGCCCCGGGATTATTGTTATAGTTGTCGGGGAGCAGAACCCGCTCGAAGCGAGTGCGCCGCCCCGCCGGACCCCGTATTAACTTAAAAGATCCGATCGTAAAAACAATTTTCTAGTATAACCGTAAATCTGGAGTGTGCCGCCGCGGTCCAGACATTTGCCGGACGTGTAAAGGCTCAGTGTCGGTACCCGCGCGCGGGCTACCTTACGCCCTAATGATAGCCCGTCCCATCTGGGAGCCGAGCACAATGCCACTAATGACTTACAAGCTATTTTGCTCCCTAATTAACACGAAACGGAATTAATAACCCCGGGTGAAGTATGGCGGTCTTCACTCCACTTAATGACTTACAAACTATTTGGCTTCTTAATGAACGCGAGATAGAATTAATGACCACCGTCAAGTGTATGCAGGCGTTTTGACCCTGGGAATGTTTACATGCGCATCGTAAGGGCAGAGGTGCAAAATTATAAATGCTGGTAGATGTGCTAAGACGTCAATTTTATTCTAGCCTGACTCTACAGTAGCGATCGGATTATTTAGCAGTTGTGGTGTTAGGTTGTCAGTACTGCTTGCATGCAGTCGCAACAGAGCAACGCACATAACTGTGTCACTCTATCAAGACAAGCCGCTGCGGTTACGTATCTAATGAACAAGCAAGGCCATACAATAACAATGTAACTACATAGGGTTTCCAGAAGCAGTATGAAAAGCTTGTAACGGCGTTGCAGAGTAGGCTGTGCTGAGAAATAATTGTTAAGAAAAAATGCGATGCTTTGCGCTGTTTCCGAGTTAATTGGCGTTGACCTAAGCCAATCACGCCGTTGCGCCCACAAATTGTAGAGATCCGCCAGATACATTAATGTCAGTTGTTCTCGTAGCGTAAACGATAGCGCACGAGACTGCTCAGCCTT
Organism: Schistocerca gregaria; assembly: GCF_023897955.1. Classification (NCBI taxonomy): domain Eukaryota; kingdom Metazoa; phylum Arthropoda; class Insecta; order Orthoptera; family Acrididae; genus Schistocerca; species Schistocerca gregaria. The sequence goes on from NC_064922.1 coordinate 785,135,118, forward strand.
TGGCTTTCCGGCCTTACTACTGTCTCACATCCGATATTTCACGCGTCGCCATGCTTAAAGTACACGGTGGATGGCAAAATGGTGCTATCCAAAACCGGGGGCGATTTACCTTCGGTGCAACACGGGCCACGGATGACAGGGACGAACGACGGCTGTGGAGATGCGTAAGCGGCAATAGACACGCAATTGTTGAGCAACTGACCGTCCAGATGAAGCAAGGAACTTATATACAGTGTCTATTCAACGACCGTTCGGCGAATATTGCTGAGAATGGGTCTCCGCAGCAGATGCATAGTTCGTACACCCATGCTGATTTCTGTTCATCGGCGACGAAGCCTGGAATTTGCACGCCAGTACGGCAACTGAATTCCACTGAGGGACGGCAGGTGGCCTTTTCAAATGGTCCAAATGGCTCTGAGCACTATGGGACTTAACATCTGAAGTCATCAGGCCCCTAGAACTTAGAACTACTTAAACCTAACTAACCTAAGGACATCGCACACATCTATGCCCGAGGCAGGATTCGAACCTGCGACCGTAGCGGTCGCGCGGTTCCGGACTGAAGCGCCTAAAACCGCTTGGCCACAGCGGCCTCGCCTTTTCAGATGAGTTACTCTATGCTCCATTGGGCAGAAGGCCGTTGGTTTGCACGGCGTGAAATGTCTGAAAGCAAACACTCTGCAACAATAGTCGGAAGGGTCCGGGCCAGAATGCATTCTCTGGGAGATCTCGTCATGCTGGAAGTGACTGTGGATTAACGCTACTATTCATCTATCCTTGGGTACCATGTCTACCACTACATGCATTTCTTTTCTCAGGGTGATAGCATCTTCCAGCAGGACAATGCAACGTGTCATACAGCTCTCAGTGTAAGTGAGTGGTTCGAAGAGTACCAGGATGAGTTTATCGTACAGCCCTAGCCACCAGACTCACCTGATTTAAACTGAATCGAGAATCTGTGCGACAACCTCGATTGTGCTGTTCGTGCCATAGATCCTCAGCCGAGAAACCTAGCAGCTGTCCGCATCCCTGTCGGTACCTTGCAGAACCCCACAGACTCTCTTACTGCACGTCTCATGCTGCAAAAGGTAGCTATTCAGCACATCAATGTGACCAGATAGTGTAGGTTTCTCGTTGTTGTATTAGAGTCTGTAGCTGTATTTTGCGTTTTTATTTATTTTTCTTATAGGGAGATTTACTTCTTAGGAATTTTAAGTGTCCATTAATTACCTTGATGACATCTGCATTTTTTACAACTGTTGACATCTTCGAAGAATATGTCGTTCGAAACGTTCTTTAAGGATGTTACCATTTGTATCTTACTTTATTTTCATCATTTTGCTATTATTAATATAGTCCTTATTTATTTTAAGCTCAAAGAAAATCATAAAAATTCTCAGCGTACTGCACCTGACATACTATGGAAATATACTAACGGAAAAAAATCGCAACACCAATAAAGAATTGTGAGACGTAAACGAAAGTTGGTAGACGTGTTTCTGCATCTGAAAGGTGATGTCATTTCCAATTTCACGCCAGTCGCATAAGAATGGAGCTAGGAGCGTCACTATGAGGATGCAAATCAGGTTTGCTTCACACGTGTAAAGGCCAAGAGCAGCAGTTAACCTTCAAATTGGACAAAGTGAGTAGATGTTAGTCAAGAAGGCCTGAGGCGAAAAATCGCCAAATCACTGACTTTTAACGATGTCGTGGGATAGAGCTACGAGAAATTGGATGTTCCTTCCGCGATACTGCAGAAAGACTTGGCAGGAATATAGCCGTTGTACACGACTGCTGGCAGCGGTGATCACGAGAATGTACCGTCGGAAGAAGACCACACTCCAGACGGCCACGTGTCACTACCGAGAGGGAGGACCATAGTGTTCGGCGTATGGCTGTAGCGAATGGTACTGCACCTGCAGCAACACTGTGAGCAGCAGTTGGCACTACAGTGAAGCAACGAACTATTAAAAACCGCTTACTCCAAGGACATGTAACAACCGGGTTATAAAACTGCTACGGAAGCGAAGGGAACTTCACAGCAAATATAAACATAGCCAAAGCCTTGCAGACAAACAAAAATTATGCGAAGCGAAATGTAGTGTGAGGAGGGCTATGCGAGAGGCGTTCAATGAATTCGAAAGTAAAGTTCTATGTACTGACTTGGCAGAAAATCCTAAGAAATGGTCTTATGTCAAAGCGGTAGGTGGATCAAAACAAAATGTCCAGATACTCTGTGATCAAAATAGTACTGAAACAGAGGATGACAGATTAAAGGCCGAACTACTAAAGGTCTTTTTCCAAAGCTGTTTCACAGAGGAAGACTGCACTGTAGTTCCTACTCTAGATTGTCGCACAGATGACAAAATGGTAGATATCGAAATAGATGACAGAGGGATAGAGAAACAATTACAGTCGCTCAAAAGATGAAAGGCCGCTTGACCTGATGGGATACCAGTTCGATTTCACACAGAGTACGCGATGGAACTTGCCTCCCTTCTTGCAGCGATGTACCGTAGGTCTCTAGAAGAGCGTAGCGTTCCAAAGGATTGGAAAAGGGCCCAAGTCATCCCCGTTTTCAAGAAGGGACGTCGAACAGATGTGCAGAACTATAGGCCTATATCTCTAACGTCGATCAGTTGTAGAATTTTGGAACACGTATTATGTTCTAGTATAATGACTTTTCTGGAGACTAGAAATCTACTGTGTAGGAATCAGCATGGGTTCCGAAAAAGACGATCGTGTGAAACCCAGCTTACGCTATTCGTCCACGAGACTCAGAGGGCCATAGACACGGGTTCCCATGTTGTTTCCGTGTTTCTTGACTTCAGCAAGGCGTTCGATACAGTTCCCCACAGTCGTTTAATGAACAAAGTAAGAGCATATGGACCATCAGACCAATTGTGTGATTGGATTGAAGAGTTCCTAGATAACAGAACGCGGTATGTCATTCTCAATGGAGAGAAGTCTTCGAAGTAAGTGTGATTTCAGGTGTGCCGCAGGGGAGTGTCGTAGGACCGTTGCTATTCACAATATACGTAAATGACCTTGTGGATGACATCGGAAGTTCACTGAGGCTTTTTGCATATGGTGTTGTAGTACATCGAGAAGTTGTAACAATGGAAAATTGTACTGAAATGCAGGAGGATCTGCAACGAATTGACGCATGGTGCATGGAATGGCAATTGAATCTCAATGTAGACAAGTGTAACGTGCTGCGAATACGTGGAAAGAAAGAACCTTTATCATTTAGCTACAATACAGCAGGTCAGCAACTGGAGGCAGTTAATTCCATAAATTATCTGGGAGTAGGCATTAGGAATGATTCAAAATGGAATGATCATATAAAGTTGATCGTCGGTAAAGCAGATGCCAGACTGAGATTCATTGGGAGAATCCTAAGGAAATGCAGTCCGAAAACAAAGGAAGGGAGTTACAGTACACTTGTTCGCCCACTGCTTGAATACTGCTCAACAGTGTGGGATCCGTACCAGATAGGGTTGATAGAAGAGATAGAGGAGATCCAGCGGAGAGGAGCGCGCTTCGTTACAGGATCATTTCGTAATCGCGAAAGCGTTACGAAGATGATACATAAACTCCAGTGGAAGACTCTGCAGGAAAGACGCTCAGTAGCTCGGTACGGGCTTTTGTTGAAGTTTCGAGAACATGCCTTCACTGAGGAGTTAAGCAGTATATTGCTCCCTCCTACGTATATCTCGCGAAGAGACCACGAGGATAAAATCAGAGAGATTAGAGCCCACGCAGAGGCATACCGACAATATTTCTTTCCACGAACAATACGAGACTGGAATAGAAGGGAGAACCGATAGAGGTACTCAAAGTACCCTCCGCCAGACACCGTCAGGTGGCTTGCGGAGTATGGATGTAGATATAGACAGCTCCAAGCCAGACGCCCTGGAGCGTGATTTCCACTGACCCCCAAACCATCGCCACTTAGAACTACAGTTGTGTGAAGCTGGAGGGTAGGGTTGAACTCTGTTGTGTTTTCTGACGAATGCTGGTTCTGTCTAAGTGCCAGTGACGGCCGTGTGTTGGTTAGAAGGAAGTCAGTTGAAGACCTGCAAATAACCTTCCTGCTTTCTAGACACCCTGGGATTATGGTCTGGGATGTGATTTGGTATGACAGCAGTAGCACTCTCGCGGTTTTCCATGCACCCTTACTGCAAATTTGTACGTCAGTCTTTCATGAACAGAAATTCGAATGAGTGCTTTCCAACATGATAACGCTCCACCACATACCGTTCTTGTAACTCAGCATGCTCAACGGAGAGTCGACATGTAGCCTTGGTCTACTCGATCACCATGGGACATCATCGAACGACAACTGCAGCGTCATCCACACCCAGCGTTAACCGTCGCTGAACTGACCGACCGAGTGCTATACGCATGGAACTTCATCCCTCAAATTGACATCCGGCACCCGTACAGCACAATGCATGCACGTTTGCACGCTTACATTCAACATTCTGGCGGTCACTCCGGTTAATGATGTAACAGCGTCTGACATTTGCAATGGGTCATCTCTCTTAAATGTGGACCTAAACAAACGTATTCCCGAAATTTCTCTACACTAATCATTTTTTGGTGCTGCGATGATTTTCTGTCAGTATAGGAAGGTGTATTATGTGGCTTGTCGTAGCAGCAAGGGAACAGGTCATGCAATCTGACAGCCTCATTGAATGTTTAAAACATATCTTCCTGCGCCTACGATATTCTGCCTTTTGTGGCTTGCCGTTAACAGTGGTCCTTCCCTCGGTAGCTGGTTCGAATCCTGATGATAATATTTTCACGACTGTTATCAAGCTGGCAAGTGGAGAAGAGATGATGGGTAAGGCTGATGGTCACTGGACTACGAGCAACGATCTGCGTTTAGTCCAGGACTTCTCCACATGTACCATGAAGTACGGACATGTGCTACTTTCGGAGCCGAACCATACACCGGAGGGGGATAAGCTCGACCAAGCCAATAACATCATACGAAATTCGCACTTTTAGCGTATGTAAATATTTAGGACGGGGGCTTTTGGAACCCACAGCAAGCAACTGGTTGTAAATGATGCTGCCGCTCATGCGTTTTTGTTGACCGACACTCGACTGGCGAGTGATGTGAAGCTGTGTCCTCTGTGAGTCTAGTAATCTCAACCTGCAACTTTCTGCCCATCTGCAGAATACGACGTTCTCGAGAATTAAAGCTGTCCATACGCGTTAGTATCCCTTCCAAGGAATGTTTTAGTAATTTCTAGCATTTATTATCAACATCTCAGACGACTTGCGGCATCAGCTGATGAAAAACGGCCGAGAAGATAGTGCTAACTGTTCTTGCAAGACGGTATTGCAGGTCGCTAACATGACTGCTGCATCTATCCTGGTATTTGGTAGATACGTGATTCCACCGCCCTCTTAGTCTCCTATTTGTGTACACTCAAGACTGTAGGATAATTTTTTTGTGTTCTTAAATAATGAAGAATCTTGTCGATACCACTAGACAATTTGAGACAACACCCCAGCGTTCGACGATAACCGTAGCTAATGGAAAGAAACTTCTGATTAAGAGATATATGATATCCGTCTCGATAAAACTCATTCATACATACATACATATGGACGCTTAAAGGAATCAAGTTTTTGGTAGTTCAGTTGATCGATAAAGTACGGACGTATGAGCCGCTCTCACCTCTAATGCCGGTATCCTACTCTTTCCCGCTCGACGGAACTTAAACATGCTGTCCACTCTCTAGACTCATAAACAGTATGTAGTTGAATTCATGCACTGGCATCCTGTCAGGACATTTGTGTAAAGCCTAGTTTACACGACGACACTAGGTTGCAGACAACTGCACTAACAGCTACTGCGCATGCGCGCCGCGCGTTCGCAACTCGGTGGTGAAACTAAACACTTTCGGCTTGGTCCAACTCTGGCGACACTAGTTGCATGAGTTTTGAGGTTACGTGTGTTTGTAGAGTGCAGACAAACTGAAATACGAAGTGGGTAACGGAGAATAACGTTCAATATCTATGTCTTGCATAGGTGTTTGTTGGATTTTAGTGATGCTGATAACAAAAATAAGCAACATATTGCTGCCGCTCAGACCGTCATGTGCGAACATCACATAAATGGTTTGAAAATATCTGAGCTGCAGGGCAGAATTTGTTGAGTTAGGAGCACATTTACAACTGAATTAAGAAAAATACAAGAAAGTGTAATTCTAGCTGTAGCAATGGAACAGTTCTGGTGACATTCTAAGATAATTTAAAGAATTTCTAGGATCTTCCGTTATAAATTATTTCAGCAACGATGCTGAGCAACCGAGCTAACGTCTTTCCTTCATTCAGTCACGAATAGAAACACGTTGCCTTTTTTTTTTTTTTTTTTTTTTCCTTGTGCAGCGTAACAAGCTTTAACTCCATCACAACTCGTGGGACGTGCAGCCCCCAAAACTTTCATTTCAGACACGACACATGGACCCTCAAAACGACGAAACTGAAGTGTATACTGGTGTCGCCGTGTCTACAGTCATATATGAAACCACTTGCGTGCAACTCATTCCACGCAACGAGAGGCGCAACCCAATGCCGTCGTGTAAACTTGGCTTAAGCCTCTGCTGCAGTACAGGAAACTCTTTGGCTGTGATAGCCAATACCTCAGGCCACACAGCGCGGAGAAAAAGACCGACTGTCGTAATGCTGTGTTGTTTATTTCGTCCTAAGAATTTAAGGGCCCTACTGACGTGAAAGGGCATTATTGTGAGTGCTTTGGTGTCTACAATTTCATTTCGTATAGTTTTAGTTAATGTAACAGATTTTATTAATGCAATAAGTAAATAATCCGAACAGAATATAATCGACGAGACTCAGAAGTCCCACTTCTGTTTTGTATCTAAATTAATACAAATACATGTATTACGATGCACTGCTCTGTTCTTTGTTGCTTTGATAATATTTTCCCCCAACATTAAATCCTTCCATACAGTATTTCATAGTTTGGGCAGGAAGGGTTTAAGGATGTAAAAAAAAAAAACAATATCCTGCTTCTGATGCTGTTAACTAACTTCCAGCATACAAGGTCATCGTCAAAAACTAATCAAATTTGACTTTCCAGATAAACCGCCACAGGCCGCATGTGATTTTATTTATTGATTAGTTTCTCTCAACAGATACTAGCATCACCACAGATTCATGCAAAATGTCTTGACAATGGTGCCAAGTGGTGATTTTAACTTGTGCTGGTATCAGGCAACGAAAATCTGACGATGATCGCGGCTGTTGAGTAAAACTAATATCCGCACTGTTGCCTTACATCTGGATAGTAATTACAGTGGTTGCTGTGTCCCCTGCAGACAGCTTCTATGTTCGCTGAATAAACTTTTGTCTCACTATGGGCTTGTTAGATGAAAATCAGTTCGCAACAAAAGTAAATAGAGGATACATATTTGTGTTCTTTACACGGAAAAAAATAGTAAATGATTTTTCCCTTCCTGTGTCCCTTAAAGAACACAGAAAATCAAGAAGGAATAGCGTTTCTCAGTTACATTTTTCATTACTTACGCAACGCTAATCACGAAATTCTGTCTTAAACATAGTCAACGTCGATAGCGCCTAACCCGCTCATCATTTTTTTTTTAAATTAAGAAACATCAAGGACGATTCTAGCTACTCATAAAACAGGTGAATTTGTGTTTCGGTACAAGTCGTTGTTGAATAAACTCCATAAAACTAATGAGTGGCAATGTACTGTTTATTCATAGGGATTTACCTGCTGACCTGAACATTGCGCTACAGTTTATCTCCTACTAACAAGTTAAAATATCATGCTCTCCTGGGCTCCATAGCTGTTTAGGGCGCTTGGAAAGAGACATAGTTGGTGGGCCCCGAACTTCATGAAGTCATTATGAATAAAACATCGTTCTAATTAAACCTCGTTACAAGTGCCCCGTCGGCTGAATACGTACACCCGTCGATGGGCTTCGCCTGGATCTGAGATAGGGATCAGTATGGCCTACCGATGGCAGAGCTCCTGTGTGGGCCTCAGCGTGCGGCAGACCTCCCAGTTGTTTCCTCCAATAAGACTAGCCGCAAGTGCCTATTACTGACGCTTAACCGTAAAATACCCCAGCACAAGGCCTTGGAAATCACATCAACATCATGGGGGAAGTCACCGGTAGGCCGATACGAAATACGCAACAAATTTCCTGGACAGCAGCGTAGCACATAAGAAAGTTGGCTTTCTTGGCGAATTTCGTAGGCACTTTCTCAAGTTATGTAGCAGCCGATAAAGACGCCGTCTCGGAGTATTCTCGTTAGCCTCTTCAGGCGAAGTTACTTCGCAGCTGATTGTCGCAAGTTGGTTTCTCATCTACACCGTTATTTTTCTAGTGGTCGGTTCCCATTATCATGGTAGTGAACGGAAATGAATTCAAGAGAAACTCTTACCATGCGTTGCGATTCTTTTGCAGAATGGCATCTTACACTGTTATACAAAAGCTTTTTGGAACGGGTTGTTTTCTGAACCTCATCTTCTCACACAAATAAACAAAAACCTTTAACTCTTCTGAAAATTATGAACGTAGCCATTCTAAGCGAAATCGTATTGAAATTAGCAAGCAATATTGGTTCTTTGGTTGCATTTGGTGCATAGCAATCTAACGCGATCAGTTCTCGTATAGTGTTCAAACAGTGGGATCTGGACTAAGTCTGACCACATCTACGTCTACAGCTACATCTACGTACATTTTTACAAACTTATGTGAAGTGATCTGTAGAGGATACTTATCATTGTACCACCTACAAGCTTGTACGCACGCTGCAGTTAGTCTAATCTTGTCTTCCTGGGTCCTACAGGAGCGACACATAGCGAATGAAGTATACTCTAATAGCCTTCACTTATCCCTAGTTCTTGAAATTTTGTAATCACGCTTTGGTGGGATTACTGACTTATAATGAAGTGTCTGCCACAGCCTTTTCGTCATTTCCGTGACGATATCCCGTATGTCAGACAAGCTTGGGACCCAGGAGGGACAGGGGACAGGGGTATTCCGACTTTGCGCGCCAAATTCGATTTGCCACATCACTGAGGAGACACTGAGCCTAATGAAATATACAGGTCACGTGGCGTGCGCCACAACACTGTTTCCAACTTCTGGGCAAGTTTACATCCCAAGAGTGAAACACAAAAGGGGTGCGATGATGACACGTTGACTCCCACTTTGTATGCCCATTTATTTCATGTATTAAGGTCTAACTTTTGTTTCAAATTTCCCATGTCAAAGTTCGTACATTAAACACATAGTATGCATACTATCAGAGTGTTGGAAAAAATTCCACCTACAAAACTTTATTATTCAGATCATTCAGTATGTTTTCCTCGTTGCGATGATATAATTAGTTTCATCAGAAATGATGGCAATCAAAAGTTATTGAAATTATAAAATTTCGAACATCTATCTATAGGAAAAATCTCGTGAGCTAATAGGTAAATTCAGAAGCAAAGACTACATCCAAATTAAAGACTTATTTTTCCTCTTTCCAATAAAGTGACCGAGCGAGGTGGCGCAGTGGTTAGCAAACTGGACTCGCAAGCGGGAGGACGACGGTTCAATCCCGTCTCCGGCCATCCTGATTTAGGTTTTCCGTGATTTCCCTAAATCGCTTCAGGCAAATGCCGGGATGGTTCCTTTGAAAGGGCACGGCCGATTTCCTTCCCCATCCTTCCTTCACCCGAGCTTGCGCTCCGTCTCTAATGACCTCGTTGTCGACGGGACGTTAAACACTAATCTCCTCCTCCTCCTCCAATAAAGTGTTTACTTTAAACAAAACATAATTAATTCAAAAGATATTAGTAATTAAATATTTCGCCTGGTCCAAGCTTCAGTCCCGATTATAGCTAAACTATTGTAAATTTCCGGGATATGTCGATATACGTCTGATCACCTGATTTTTCTGACCCCGTTGACACCCATACAAATGAGTAAGAGTCCTTAATCAAAAATTATTAAATTTTCACTAACTAAACTTTAACATACAAGATAAATCACATGGTCATAAACTTGGGATTTCTATTACACAGGCATAAATTGGTACTGCATACTTCAATAGCTACTGCTCATGTGAAATAATATACAAGCAAAATATAATGACTAAATCGATTACCAATATAGCACGAATTTTTATGCCCACGGGATTTGTAAACTGTAATAATCTGAATAAGTTCAGTGATATCCTTGAGCGAGTCTTTATAAGGCCCAAACTCGCGCGATTTTCCGGCATTCCATTCATTTCGCTCTCAGGCTTCGGCTGATATAGCTAGTCTGTTCTCTTGCCCAGCGTTGCAAACCTTTTGAGTTGCATCTCCATTCGTGCAAACCAGGCTGATAGAATTTATTATACAATAATGGGTGTTACACAGTCGAAAGTTGTGGTGGACCATTTCAAATGATTCAAATGGCTCTGAGCACTATGGGACTCAACATCTGAGGTTATCAACCCCTAGAACTTGGAACTACTTAAACCTAACTAACCTAAGGACATCACACACACATCCATGCCCGAGGCAGGATTCGAACCTGCGACCATAGCGGTCGCGCGGTTCCAGGCTGAAGCGCCTAGAACAGCTCGGTGACAGCGGCCAGCGGTGGACCGTTTAAACAACTTTTCTAACAAATAATATTTTTGTGACTTTTGACATTTAACTGTGTGTTGTAAGAACCCCCCGCACATACTAAACCTCCAGAAATGTCTCGATTTAGCCGGAGAGTCCGTAGATGGTGGTGAAAGGGACGTATAGTATAAATGGCCCACTTTCCCACCTGAGTTTTGCGGTAATTAAGCAAGTTCGTCCTTGAACTGACTTAGTGAGCCGCCGCGTAGGAACTCTTCCTACCAGCTATGTGGAGATGCTGTCGTACTTTCAGGTCACCTTGTAGTCTAGCAGCGCCGTCGGGTTCTGGAAGTGCAATTACTACTGTCCATGTTTTACGTAATGAATAGGGAAGAAGTGTTCTGTGCAAATAATTTTACACAGGATGTCGTCTTGGCTCGTTTATTTAAGAAATACAGTAAAATTAACTTGTCCACAACTATCGTAGGCCATGCGGAGTGGCCGTGCGGTTTGAGGCGCCATGTCACGGATTGCGCTGCTGCTCCAGCTGGAGGTTCGAGTCCTCCCTCGGGCATGCGTTTGCGTGTATTGTTCTTAGCATAAGTTAGTTTAAGTAGTGTGTGACTCTAGGGACCGATGATTTCAGCAGTTTGGTCCCTTGTTGTTGTTGTTGTTGTGGTCTTCAGTCCTGAGACTGGTTTGATGCAGGTCTCCATGCCACTCTATCCTGTGCAAGCATCTTCATCTCCCAGTACCTACTGCAACCTACATTCTTCTGAATCTCTTTAATGTATTCATCTCTTGGTCTCCCTCTACGATTTTTACCCTCCACGCTGCCCTCCAATACCAAATTGGTGATCCCTTGATGCCTCAAAACATGTCCTACCAACCGATCCCTTCTTCTGGTCAAGTTGTGCCACAAACTTCTCTTCTCCCCAATCCTATTCAATACTTCCTCATTAGTTATGTGATCTACCCATCTAATCTTCAGCATTCTTCTGTAGCACCACATTTCGAAAGCTTCTATTCTCTTCTTGTCCAAATTATTTATTGTCCATGTTTCACTTCCATACATGGCTACACTCCACACAAATACTTTCAGAAATGACTTCCTGACACTTAAATCTATATTCGATGTTAACAAATTACTCTTCTTCAGAAACGCTTTCCTTGCCATTGCCAGTCATAAAATGTAGACTTCGACCATCATCAGTTATTTTGCTCCCGAAATAGCAAAACTCCTTTACTACTTTAAGTGTCTCATTTCCTAATCTAATTCCCTCAGCATCACCCGACTAAATTCGACTACATTCCTTTATCCTCGTTTTGCTTTTGTTGATGTTCATCTTATATCCTCCTTTCAAGACACTGTCCATTCCGTTCAACTGCTCTTCCAAGTCCTTTGCTGTCTCTGACAGAATTACAATGTCATCGGCGAACCTCAAACTTCTTATTTCTTCTCCCTGGATTTTAATACCTACTCCGATTTTTTCCTTTTGTTTCCTTTACTGCTTGCTCAATATACAGATTGAATAACATCGGGGAGAGGCTACAACCCTGTCTTACTCCCTTCCCAACAACTGCTTCCCTTTCATGTCCCTCGACTCTTATAACTGCCATCTGGTTTCTGTACAAATTGTAAATAGCTTTTCGCTCCCTGTATTTTACCCCTGCCACCTTTAGAATTTGAAAGAGAGTATTCCAGTCAACATTGTCAAAAGCTTTCTCTAAGTCTACAAATGCTAGAAACGTAGGTTTGCCTTTCCTTAATCTTTCTTCTAAGATACGTCGTAAGGTCAGTATTGCCTCACGTGTTCCAGTATTTCTACGGAATACAAACTGATCTTCCCCGAGGTCGGCTTCTACTAGCTTTTCCATTCGTCTGTAAAGAATTCGTGTTGGTATTTTGCAGCTGTGGCTTATTAGATTGATTGTTCGGTAATTTTCACATTTGTCTTTGGGATTGGAATTATTATGTTCTTCTTGAAGTCTGAGGGTATTTCGCCTGTCTCATACATCTTGCTCACCAGCTGGTAGAGTTTTGTCAGGACTGGTTCTCCCAAGGCCGTCAGTAGTTCCAATGGAATGTTGTCTACTCCGGGGGCCTTGTTTCGACTCAGGTCTTTCAATGCTAGGCATTCACAAACATTTGAACACTTGAACAATTATTGCAAGCTAACTATTAACAGCACGAGAGAATGGTCTACCGCAAGACTAGATCGAAAGGCATCCTATCAACGACTGCCGACGATGGCGCAAGGTCTGTAACTTGAGCATACCGTCGCTATCGTACATCTCCGGTTAAGCCAAAATTATTCGTTCGTCTATTAATATCAATGTTTCCTGGCATTGTAAAATTATTGAAAGATAGTATTTATGACCCGTAGACTCCTCCTAATGTCTCAGCGGTAAAAGGCAACTTTTGTTGCAATTATTTATTAATAACCATTACTTGATTCGCATCACAACAAATGTACTTTCCCTAAGTATCTCTTTGCTTAGTACGGTATTACAATATCAAATTTCTTTGTCAAATATTTGATCAAAGATGTGATCAAATATTCGTCAAATATATTTGACAAAGATCTTTGACGTGGCGCTGAAAAGGGGTATTACACTGTCATCATATTTCTCGTCAAAGTTCAAGATGGCTGACAACAACCACTTGTTATTAACCGCAGCAGTTGCATGTACCACAATTGCAGTGTGTGCACATGCGGAAGAGGAGCGGATGAAAAAAAAAACGAAACGTACCTGGGTGAAGCTGTGGGCTTTACAACGACACGATAAAAGTATATGAGAATGCAGGCTTTCTCGGCGAATCTTGAAGATAAATTCTTCTCGGGTTGACAGCCGAGTCAATGCGTTGTTCTCCAGCAACGTTTCAGCAAGTTTCTTACTTGCCATCTTCAGGCGAAGTGCCTGAAGATGGCAAGTAAGGAACTTCCTGAAACGTTCCTGGAGAACAACGCATTGACTCGGCTGTCAACCCGAGAAGAATTTATCGACACGATAAAAGCATTCAACAAAACTTGTTATATGAGCTTACAGTGGAGGATGTCAAGTCGTACATCAATTACTAAGAATGGATGAGCATACATTTATGTATGTGCTCAGTCAAGTGTATCCTCGTATCACAAAGCACAATACTCACTTAAGAACTTCTCTATCTGCAGAAGACAGGCTCACTGTAACACTCGGGTTCCTAGCTACAGGAGAGAGTTAGGTTAGGTTAGATCAGGTCAGGTCAGGTCAGTCAGGCCTCCAATCTTCTTAATCTATTTTTGTATTCACGGTGCCTCACGTTGTAAAGCGCCTCATCAGCTTCATACGTCTCTATTAATTTTGTAGTTGTCGGTACACACTCTTTGTATTTACTGGCAATGTTTATGAAAACACTACAGATGACAGAACAGAGCGCTGCAGCGATGCTAGCGCTCCACGTGGAAACATGTCACATTGCAGTGAACAGAAGACAAGCGGCTTCTTTGAACAAATCTACAGCGAGGCCCTAGATTTGATCAAATATTTGACGACATTTGACTAAGTTCCCTATTACACCATCAAATTTCTTTGACAAACATATTGGACAAAGAAATTTGGTAGCGTAATACCCGCCTTACGTCAAGCGCGGTTTTCGTATCAGCACCTTATCCCAGTGGCTCTGATAGCGCCATATGGCCAACCGTCTCCGCTAGCCAGCCTGGGAACCTACCACTCGCTTTTTACTCTATACATACTGCAGCTGGGAACCTGCCGCTCGCTGCTCCTTGCTCCGTAGGTACTGCAGCGCCGATACATTCGCTTCACGTATGTGAGATAACAACACTGAAAATAAAGTAAAACGCACACTTACCTGGAAATAATGGGTACCTTACAGTGTGAAGCAACTTCTGTTCACGTCTTCTATATCGCCTGAAATTAGCCTTGATGAAATAAGAACTATTATGCTCCACATATATCCGTGCCAACTACCTGAGTATAAATTTTATAAGAGATTGTATGAGACCTGGTCGTCAACAGTAGCGTCTTATAATTGTGATTAAAGATTGGTAAACTTCCAATTTTGAACTTAAGAAGAAGCTTTTGGCTATTCATTTTAAGGATAGTTTCTACATCGCCATTTTCAGGTGGTGATCCTGCGTAAGTGCGCGGCTACCAAGGTTAATTTCATAACAGATAGGACTAGTTTACGTGACAACGTGACACCACGGTGTTCCGCGTTACAGTGACCAGTTTCATACTTCGTAGTTGTGCTTCAGGGCACTCTCTTGCCGTTATGTTGTGAAGGCGGAAGAATCAGCAATGATCAACAGTATGAGGGTGCAGAAGGCAATGGGAACCGCTGCATTAAAGATAAGTACCGTGTATCCACAGAGTATGTGGCCTATAACTGAAAAAGTGTCATGATAATCTCGGCATTGGCAAAAGATTCGGGAATAGTCCCTCATTCCGATCTCCAGGAGGGAACTGGCAAGGGGTAGATGACCATGAGAAAAAGAGTGAATAATCAACGAAAAGATATTGTTCTACGAGTCGGGGCGTGGATTGTCAGAAGCTTAAACGTGGTAAGGAAGCTAGAATATCTGAAAAGGGAAATGCAAAGGTTCAGTCTAGATATAGTAGGGGTCACTGAAGTGAAATCGAAAGAAGACAAGGATTTCCGGTCAGATGAGTTTGGGTAATAACAAGAGCATCAGAAAATGGTATAACGGGAGTAGGATTCGTTATGAATAACAAGGCAGGGCGGAGAGTGCGTTACTGTGAACAGTTTAGTGTTAGGGCTATTCTTATCAGAATCAACAGCAAACCAACACCGACAACGATAGTATAGGTATACATGCTGAAGATGAAGAGGTAGAGAAAGTATATGAGGATACTGAAAGGGTGATACAGTACGCGAAGGGGGATGAAAATTTAATAGTCATGGGAGACTGGAATGCAGTTGTAGGGGAAGGAGTAGAGGAAAAGGTTACAGAGGAGTATGGGCTTGGGACAAGGAATGAGAGAGGAGAAAGACTAATTGAGTCCTGTAATAAATTACAGCTGGTAATAGCGAATACTCTGTTCAAGAATCACAAGAGGAGGACGTCTACTTGGAAGAGGCCTGGAAATACGGAAATATTTCAATTAGATTACATCATGGTCAAACAGAGCTTACCAAATCAGATACTGGATTGTAAGGCTTACCAAGGAGTAGATATAGACTCAGATCACAATGTAGTAGTGATGAAGTGTGGGCTGAAGTTCAAGAGATTAGTTAGAAAGAATCAATACGCAATAACGTGGGATACGGAAATAGTAAGGAATGACGAGATATGCTTGAAGTACTCTAACGCTATGGACACAGCAATAAGGAATAGCTCAGTAGGCAGTACTGTTGAAGAGGAATGGACATCTCTAAAAAAAAAAAAAAGGCAATGACAGAAGTTGTAGAAAAACATAGGTACAAAGAAGGAAACTGCGAAGAAACCTGGGTAACAGAAGAAATACTTCAGTTGAACGATGAAAGAAGAAAGCACAAAAAAAGCTCAGGCAAATTCAGGAATACAGAAATAAAAGTCACTGAGGAATGAAATAAAAAGGAAGTGCAGAGAAGCTAAGATGAAACTGCTGCATGGAAGACTTGAAGAAATCGACATCGACAAAGACATGATTG
Source organism: Schistocerca gregaria (assembly GCF_023897955.1). NCBI lineage: Eukaryota > Metazoa > Arthropoda > Insecta > Orthoptera > Acrididae > Schistocerca > Schistocerca gregaria. The sequence goes on from NC_064922.1 coordinate 785,151,392, forward strand.
TCGGAAGGACTGACTCAACATATAGGAAAGTCTAAATAAGTTTCGGTGTAATTAAAAGCAAGGGTAGTAACACTAAGAGTGCAACAGGAATTCCACTGCTACATGCAGAAGAGAGAGCGGATAGGTGGAAGGAATATATTGAAGGGGCTAATATTTGTCTGATGTGATAGAAGAAGAAACAGGAGTCGATTTACAAGAGATAGGGGATCTAGTATTAGAATGACCATTTAATAGAGCTTTAGAGGACTTAAGATCAAATAAGGCACAAGAGATAGATAACATTCCATCAGAATTTCTAAAATCCTCTGGGGAAGTGGCAACAAAACGACTATTCACGGTGATCTGTGGAATGTATGAGTGACTTTCGGAAAAATATCATTCACACTATTCCGAAGGCTGCAAGAGCTGACAAGTGCGAGAATTATTGCACAATCAGCCTAACATCTCATGCATCCAAGATGCTGAGAAGAACAATATGCGGGAAGAAAAAGAATAGAAAATAAAATTGAGGATGTGATAGATGACGATCAATTTGCCTTTAGGAAAGGTAAAGACAACAGAGAGGGAGATCTGACGTTGCGGTAGATCTGTAGAAGAAGACAGAGATTGGAATACATCCAGCAAATAATTGAGGATATATGTTGTAAGTGCTACTCTGAGATGAAGAGGTTGGCACAGGAGAGCAGTTCGTGGCGGGCCTCATCAACTGAAGCAAGACTAAAAAAATCAAGACACCTTCATAGGATTTGTCGACCTGGTAAAAGCGTCCGACAATGTAAAATGGTGTAAGATGTTCGAAATTCTGAGAAAAATACGGGTAAGTTATAGGGAGAAACGAGTAATAAACAATATAATAAGAGTGGATGACCAAGAGCGAAGTGCTCGGATTAAAAAGGGTGTAAGACAGAGATGTAGTCTTTCGCCCCTACTGTTCAAACGAACAAGCAATGATGAAAATAAAAGAGAGGTTCAGGAGTGGATTTAAAATTCAAGGTTAAAAGATATCAATGATACCATTCGCTGACGACATTCTATCCAGAGAACAATTACATGATGTGCTGAATGGAATGAACGGTCTAATGAGTACAGAGTATGGATTGAGAGTAAATCGAAGAAAAACGAAGGTAACGAGAAGTAGAAGAAATGGGAACAGCGAGGAACTTAACATCAGTATTGATGGTCACGAAGTAGATGAAGTTGAGGAATTCTGCTACGTAGGCAGCAAAACAACCAATGACGGACGGAGCAAGGAGGACATCAAAAGCAGACTAGCACTGGTAAGAAGGGCATTCCTGATCAAGAGAATTCTATTAGTATCAAATAAAGGCCGTAATTTGAGGAAGAAATTTTTGAGAATGTAGGTTAGGATCTCAGCATTATATGGTAGTGAGACATGGGCGGAATAGAAGAGAGTCGAAGCGTTTGAGATGTGGTGCTACTCACGAATGTTGAAAATTAGGTGGACTAATAAGGTAAGGAATGAGAAAGTATCTGCGCAGAATCGGGGAGGGAAGGGATAGGTGGAAAACACTGACAAGGAGAAGGGACAGGATGATAGGACAACTGTTAAGACATCAGAGAATGATTTCCATGGTACTAGAGGGAGCTGTAGAGGACAAAAACTGTAGAAGAAGACAGAGATTGGAATACACCCAGCAAATAACTGAGGACGTATCTTGTAAGTGCTACTCTGAGATGAAGAGGTTGGCACAGGAGAGCAATTCGTGGCGGGCCTCATCAAACCAATCAGAAGACTGATAAAAAATACTCTCTCAGGCTCTCGATAACACATGACAGCTTTAAGGATATCAGTGGATATCTTTCCACTGAGATATTGATTTCCCAGCAGACCACGGATGTAGCTGAGTGTTTGCAATGTACGCTGGGCAAGGCAACTAGTATGGCGTCTCAAGTTTGTTACAGGGCTTGTATTTCCCATGGCCCCCGACGGACATGGTGGTAAACTTCACTTTGTCACTAGCTGCAGTCACCAGTTTATGTTGTCATTGCTACTTTTCTAATGAAAACTGAATTGCTGCTGAAATAAATGAGAATAGGCGTTATTGTGCTGACTGTCGCTGCAATAACATGACTCATAAACTGCGGGATGATATGTTTCATCGGTTTCAGAAAATACTGAATCTATTCTGGATAAAACCACATTAGTAACATAATTATAATGAGGGCCTTAGGATATAAGGTATCGATATTTACGGTAACCTCCGATGTCACCTTTCATTTGATGCAGTGATAGGCAATCAAAATTTGTAGCAGTGGGAAAAGAGATAAACAACCCTGAACATGAACCACAGACTATTTAGTAGCTTGATTAAAAGAATGCACCACTCAGACAATGAAAGTATAGAGTGTTCGAGTCACAGTTAAATAATATGTAGACATATGATGTATGTGGCAAGCGGCGAAACTGACGCAGAGACGCTACCCAAGGCCATCAGGCGAAAAGTTATAATCCTGGAGGTCACACCGAGCAGAGGCAGATGAGCAGAGAGGCGACACATGTGGACTCGCACAGAGTAGAGACGAGATGAGTGATGTCGATGAGTGATAAGAGAAATCTACACTAGTTCTTTTTGTATTATGTACATTATTTCCACTGGTGTACTGGGACAGAAATTATTATCTTAAGTGGTATTACCTGCTGGACCACCTGTGTCCACTGTGTAGCACATGGTTCAGGTTAAATTCGTATGAACACTTTTGTATCCACTATTCAGCACTGTCTTCCACCCTTTGTGTTCCGTCCAGACATGGTTAATTACATCACTCATTCTTCATATAAATAGATATCACTCATCACATTTCACGGCCTGCGGCTAGCTCGGTCTCCCTGGGTGTTCTGTCCGTCTCTGACGCGCTACCTATTCTGTCCCTGGTTGACATCGCCTCTAGGAGTTTATCTTTCAGGGTGACGCTTTGGGGTAGCGTTCCTACGGCGTTTGCGCCACTTGCCACGTATTACACAATGTTTCCACACACGACACAACGAGGATTGCATTACTCTTTCAATGATTTCGGCTTGTGAGCGGTGCTTTGGCGACCCTGACATGATAAAACGGTAGTCCTGCTATAAGGAAACAACTAGTAACGAAGTTAAGGGTAGTGACTAGGTAAGGTGTTGAAGAAGTATAAAATGAAACATACGACTGTTAGCAATATACACGCTATTTTGTCTCAGAGTTTCTCTTCAGGGCAGATAGATCCTGTGCTTGTTAAGAAAGGGAAAGCGTGCTATCTAGAGCACAGTCATCTGCCAGTGCTAAAATGATAGTGCAAGTACTTTGTAGAAATAGGTGGCTGAGTTCTTTCACCTGCAACTACTGTATTTCACCACCAGATAAAGAAACTGCGTTCCAATTTCCGCTGAATGTTATAACGAACACCCGCGTTTTTTTTTTTTTTTTTTTTTTTTTTTTTTTTTTTACACGAAGACTGCAAAGATCCTAGTCAGTCGTGGTTCAACCTAGCAGTAAATATGTAAGCTGTCCCATGTTCCTTATATCGTTAAAGACACCAGTGACTGAGTTCACCCAAGGCCAAACTTCTTTCTAAAATGCTTGGAGACTTACCCTTCTTCCAAAAACCGTAGATCAACAACCTTCCAAAAATCTTCATGAAATGTTCTCCTGGCTTTTTAGATTGAGGCCGTATCAGCTTTTCAGGGATTTCATTTTATCTCTGGGGTATCCACACCGATCAGCCAGAACATTATGACTACATACCTAACAGCTGGTATGCCCACCTTTGGCATGGATAATAGCGGCGACGTGTCGTGGCATGGAATGCAATGAGGTCTTCGTAGGTCGCTAGAGGGAGTCAGCATCACATCCGCACACACAAGTCATCTAATTCTTGTAAATTCCGAAGAGGGGGCGATGAGCTCTGACGCCACGTTCAGTCACATCCCAGATCTGTTCGATCGGGTTCAGATCTGGAGAGTTCTGCGCCCAACTCATCAACTGGAACCACTCCACCACACTCCTGGACTTATGACATTGCGCATTATCTTGCTGAAAAATGCCACTGCGGCCTGGAAACATGATTATCATGAAAGGGTGTACGTGATCTGCAACCAGTCTACGATACTCCTTGGCCGTCATGGTGTCTTTCACAAGCAGTTTACGATATTCCTTGCCCGTCATGGTGTCTTTCACAAGCTCCATTGGGTCCACCGATGCCCACTTGAATGTTTCCCAGAGCATAATGCAGCTGCCGCCAGCTTGTCCCTGTCCCGCAATACTGGTGTCAAGGAACCGTTCCCCTTTAATATGACTGATTCGCGCTCTCCCATCGGCATGATGAAGAAGGTACCGAGAGTCATGAGACCATGCAACGCTCTGCCACTTTGCCAGCGTCCAGTGCCGATGGTCACGTGTCCAGTTCACTCGAAGTTGCCGATGTCGGGGTGTTTACATTGCACATGGTCGTCGGCTGCCGAGACCCATCTTTAGGAGTGGTCGATGCACTGTGTGTGCAGACACCTTTGTACTCTCCCCAGTATTAAAGTCTGATGTTAATTCCGCCCCAGTTCACAGCCTGCCCTGTTTTACACAGCCTATGACGTCCGACATCTGTAATGAGTGGTGGCCGCCTAAAGCCATGACGTCTGGACGTTATTTCACCTTGGTTTTTTCAGGAGTTGAAGACACTCACTACATCACTCCTCGAACACCTGACGAGACTTGCAGTTTCCGAAATGCTCTTGCGGAGCCTCCAGGCCATCGCAGCCTACCCTCGGTCAAACTCAGATAGATCGCGCGCCTTCCCAACGGACACCTTCCCCACGGACAGCACGCTCACTGATACCAGCCACGTCAAAAAAAGTTTTGCATCACCTCGGTTCCGAGAGTTCCGGAACCTGTACAGAAAATTGGAAAGAAGAGCAATATAAATATCATTTCTGCCCTTTTTATTGCTCATGAAAACCACATATTGCATTTTGTACCACCATACAGCTAGACCTTCAGAGGTGGTGGTCCAGATTGCTGTACACACCAGTACCTCTAATACCCATAGCACGTCCTCTTGCATTCCTGTATTCGTCGAGGCATACTATCCACAAATTCATCAAGGCAATGTTGGTCCAGATTGTCCCACTCCTCAACGGCGATTTGGAGTAGGTCCCTCAGAGTGGTTGGTGAGTCACGAAGTCCATAAACAGCCCTTTTCAATCTCTCCCAGGCATGTTCGATAGGGTTAATGTCTGGAGAACATGCCGGCGACTCTAGGCGAGCGATGTCGTTATCCTGAAGGAAGTCACTCACAAGATGTGCACGATTGTGGCGAGAATTGTCGTCCATGAAGACGAATACCTCGTCAGATATGTTGCCGATATGGTTGCACTATCGGTCAGAGGATGGCATTCACGTATCGTACAGTCGTTTCAGCGCCTTCCATGACCACCAGCGGTGTACGTTGGCCCCACATAATGCCACCCCAAAACAGCAGGGAGCCTCCACCTTACTGCACGCGCTGGACAGTGTGTCTAAGGCGTTCAGCCTGACCGAGTTGCCTACAAACACGTCTCTGTCAATTGTCTGGTTGAAGGCATATGCGACACTCATCGGTGAAGAGAACGTGATGCCAATCCTGAACGGTCCATTCGGCATGTCGTTGGGCTCATCTGTACAGCGCTGCATGATGTCGTGGTTGAAAAGATGGACCTTGTCATGGACGTCGGGCCTGAAGTTGCGCATCATGCAGCCTATTGCACACAGTTTGAGTCGTAACATGACGTCCTGTGGCTGCACGGAAAGCATTATTCAACATGGTGGCGTTGCTGTCAGGGTTCCTCCGAGCAATAATCCGTATGTAGCGGTCATCCACTGCAGTAGTAGTCCTTGGGCGGCCTGAACGAGGCATGGCATCTACAGTTCCTGTCTCTCTGTATCTCCTTCATGTCTGAACAAAATCACTTTGGCTCACTCCAAGACTCCTGGACACTTCCCGTGTTGAGAGCCCTTCCTGGCACAAAGTAACAATGTGGACGCGATTGAACCGCTGTATTGACCATCTAGGCATGGTTGAACTACAGACAACACGAACCGTGCACCCCCTTCCTGGTGGAATGACTGGAACTAATCGGCTGTCGGATCCCCTCCGTCCAATAGACGCTGCTCATGCATGGTTGTTTACATCTTTGGACGGGCTTACTTACATATCTGAACAATCAAAGGGACTGTCTCTGTGATACAATATCCAGAATCAACGTCTATCTTCAGGAGTTCTGGGAACCACGGTGATGCAAAACTTTTTTTGATGTGTATATATGCACAGTGCATGTGTCTGGCTAGCAGTCATTCCTCGCCAGGTGACGCTGCTATCTCCTGGACGGGTTTATATCGATAGTAAGTCGGTGGTCATAATGTTCTGATTGATCAATGTGTAGTTTCATATGTACCGTTTATGAGCTCCATACAATTACGTTCCCGTTTTCTTCAGTAGTTATTTCACTGATAGCGCAGGGTGCAGTGAAAGTAAATGTGCAGCTATCCTCATACTTTGGTGTGCACGTCCTGAATATTAAGTTGTGTCTATGAAAATTGAAAGGCAGCTGGAAGGTCGTCCTCTTGATGATCCAGAAAGTCTTGTATTCATTTCTTTGTCATGGTCATCACATCTAACAAGAAGAGGCCCACAAAGCAAGCGGTCTCTTGACAACTTTAGCAGTGGGTACACTATAGAATACCCATACAGTTCTGTCACGATCCGCATGGTTTGAATAATACGTTTTATTTTGGATGGCACAAGATGCATCCACACTTTCAAATATTCGGCTCCCACGTCGCAAACAACAGTTATAACGCGTAGTACAGATCCTTCTGTGTCCTTAATGACTAGTTCAACGTGAATATGAACATCGTATCTCTACTCTTCAAAGTGTTCGGTTTTTCACTGAGCGTGGGTGTATTTTTGATCCAAACACATCCGAACAGCCGAGTGCGTTATCGCACAGCTGCCCGGACTAGGGGAGGCGAGCCTCCAGATCGAATCCGTCTCACGGATAAACGACGAGGCTGGCGAGTTGGCCAGCCAGGATGTGGTTTTTAGGTGGCTTCCCACATCCAGCAACGTAAATACTAGAATGGTACCCACTGCCCGACCCTGATATGTGCTACACAAATATTTGGAAGACGTTCTCACACTTGATCATGTTCATTGAGGTGTGGTACACAAATTTCGTCCCGGGCGTAGGGGGAGGGGGGACAAAAGAGAGGGGGGAGGGTGAATAGTGGGGTCGGGAAGGGCTTGGGGCTACCCGAAACCAATATAACAATGCCGATCCCGTGGTGCAGCGGGAAAAAGCAAGGAAAAACCCTGCCATTAATCTGAACAGCGGCTGCTTTAAAACGTACCACAGCTAAAAGGTGTAACTGGTTACATCTGTATTACAGTAAAAAAAAAAAAAAAAAAAAAAAAAAAAAAAAAAAAAAAAAAAAAAACACCGAAACAACATAATGACTACCGCTTCCAGGGCGACCGTACGAAATTCCCCTCACCAATTTGATTCATACTAACAGAATATGTAGGACATGACTACGATTTCAACAGATGGAAACATGAAGACACATCTGTCGACCGTTTTCGAGAAAGTCGAGTTTGAAAATTTTAGGTTTACTTATTAACTTTGTAAGGTCGATAGCGTTCAAGGAATTCGCAGCCAAGCGAGTAAGCGCTTCTTTTCATAAACGAAAAATCTTTGTATCGTATCTCACTACTGATAGTTCTTTTTTATCCCCATGTAATTCTAACATCGGATTTATGATGACTGTTCAAATTACCATTATTCAATGATTCATTTCTTGTTTTCCTATCTTTATCCTGTAAAAGGAAAGATATATTTCTTCTTCAAAGGGTGGAAATAAGAAAAGGATACACGAGAATCAGTACAGTTATTTTATTTATTTCATTGTATCTATATTTGTGGCATGTGTAATACGTAACCCATAAGCACTGCGCGAATCATGGTGATATGATCGTGGAAAACATAATTATTGCGACGTACAGCACATGTAATGAACGCCGAATTTTCCCTTGGGCATGGTTTTTTTTTCAGTGTGTCTATTGGAAAACAAACTTGGTTTTTGTTTCATAAAGACAGGGCAAAGTCGTGCGATGGTTAGCACACTAGGGTTGCATTCGGGAGGACGATCGTTCAAACCTGCGTTCGGCCATCCAGACTTAGGTTTTCCGTGATTTCCCTAAATAGCTTCAGGCAAATACCGGGAAGGTTCCTTTTAAAGTGCACGGCCGATATCCTTTCGCACCCTTTAGAACATCCGAGCTTGCGCTTCGTCTCTAATGACATCGATGACTCGATGTCCATGGGACGTTACACCCAATCTTACTCCCTTTCTTCCTTCCTTCTTTCATAAACGGTTTTCGGTCCTCACACATTTTCGCGGTGTACCGCGCACATCAAACCGTATCACCGAACGCACCTAACAAAAGAATTGTACCGACAGCAGTATTCACTCCAGAGACTTCACGCTTATGAAACTAAGCACTTTCTCGCTCGGCTGAAGATTCCTTGGGCGTTGCCAAACCTACAAATTGTACAAGCACGCCTAAAATTTTCAAACTCTACTTCCTCGGTAACGGCTTAAAGTTGCATCTTCCTGTCGACATATGTCGAAGTCCTAGTCGTGCCCTACACACCCTGTCAATATGAATCAAATCGGTCAAGTGAAGTTCGCACGGCCCGCTTGTTAGCACAACGGGCTTCTATGTCCGAGGCACTCCTGTCTTCCCTGTGACGTCAGAAGACGCTGACCAATGGCAGCATTTCAACCGGGAGTGGCCTACCCATTACAATTCTGCCAACCTTGCATTCGACTATTCGCGCTGGCCTGAAGCAAACCAAGCGCTGTATCATGTGTGAGATACAGAGGCGAGCGAGTGCGCCGGCACTTACCCCAGTTCACTTCAAGTAGCGCCACGTCACCTTAACGCGTCTGCATGTAGCGCACACGTATTGCACCACAATTTAATATGAAATTAAAAATCAAAATTTATGTTTAAAACTTTGTTAAATTATAGTTTAGTGTAATAATGTTCCAAATACCAAGTCTTGATGTACTAAACTTAATAGTTTACGGGAAAATGCCGTTTTAAGAGAAAAGTCAGTGGCGCTAAATAATGACGCTAGGAAGCCAGAATTTGGTCAGAAGGTGCAGTTAGAAGTTATAAAGAAGTGATGCAGGTTTCCAAAACCATAAAACAAAAATTAACGCCGGAATCCACGTTTTTCAGAAAAATCAGAGGCGCTAAATAATGGACTTAAGAAACTTGAAAATTTGTTTTATGCTTCAGTACACCCCAAAAATAATAACAGAGAGTCCACGTTAATCTACCTCTTATAGTTTTTGAGTAATTAAATAAAAACTAATTTTGTAACTAAAATGTACCTAAGTGTTGTAGACTAAGACTTGAAATTTTAATGATAGGGGATTTTGGTTGAACCAGATGATCAAATATATCAAATAATAGAGCTACGCCAAGTTTAAGACTTGTAACATGAATAGCAACTGATATAAGTCTTAGCAAAAGCATGGTTCAGAGGTAACAATCTACCGTTAGTTCCACTAAATAAACTCTATTAAGCAAAGTTTTCATTCTGGCGAGCTGAAACTTTCTTCGTGCTTTCAAACAGCTTATCTGCATAAAAGTAAAAATTAAGAAGTTTCTGAAGTAATTGGTAACTATATTATTAAAGATTATGTGCTTGGGATAGCGGTCATTTGTAGACTGCCGCCGTATGCAGATAGACAGAGGCAACAGATGTTTTCTCGGCAGTCCGCACCGGCACCTTATAAATACAGCCCCTGAAGCAGTAGGAGGGCATCATCCCGGACGAGCAGTTCGGATTCCGAGAAGAGCATGCCACTTCCCACCAGCTGTTGCGGGTGGTAGAACCGGCCATGAGGGCACTGGAGACAAGGGAATTCCTTGCCGCAGTGTTTCTCGACGTCTCCCGAGCGTTTGACTCGGTGTGGCACGACGGTCTCGAGTTCAAACTCTTTGAGCAAGGGATACCGACGTCTCACATGACGTTGCTGCGGTCGTACCTGTCCGAACGAACCTTCCACGTGAGGGCTGACGACGGTACGTCCACAGACCGGCAGATACGTGCAGGGGTGCCGCAGGGGTCGGTTCTCGGCCCCTCGCTGTACTCCCTGTACACTGCAGACGCGCCGAAAGTGGCAGGAGTCGAACTGGCGCTGTATGCTGATGATACAGCCCTGTTCACGCGCAGCATGAATGCCCAGGTGCTGAGAAACCGCCTCCAACGCGGGTGCGACGCCTTGGGCTCATGGGCAACAAAGTGGCGGTTGAAATTCAACGCCACAAAGAGCCAGGCAGTCGTCTTCACTCGAAGACTTCTGCCGCCAGGGCTTACGCCGCTCGAAATCCTGGGAGAACCCATCCCATGGAGTGGGACGGCAAAATACCTAGGGGTTACCCTAGACCGCAGGCTCACCTGGAAGCATCACATCCGTGATGTGAAAGGGAGAGCAGTTGGACGCCTCCGCGCCCTGTATCCACTGCTAAACCCGCAGTCAACTTTGCCACCGCAACACGGCATCACGCTTTACCTAACATTGGTTCGCCCACTGTTAGAGTATGCGGCCGTGGTCTGGGGGAAAGCCGCAGATGCTCACATAGTGACTCTGCAACGGATACAGAACCGCGCCCTGAAGACTGCTATGCATCTTCCAAGGCGCTTTTCGACGCGCCAACTCCACGAGGACACCGGAATCCTGCCTCTTCGAGAAAGGTTCCGCGCCATCGCCAGGAAATTCTACGAGAGGACGGAACACTCCCGTAACCGGCTCATCCGTGGACTGGGCCAACAACCACATCACAGGCCAAGCACGCGCTGGCCTGACCTGCTGAGGGATTAAGTTTTACTAATCCCCCAGCAGAGTGTGTTACTTTTTCTCTTACAGGTCACACCAGCATGGAAAATTCGACAGGTGTGTTAATATATTTTTCTTTTCTCTTCCACAGGAACCGCAGGAATGACAAATCTGTCTAGACTGCACCATTCTCGAGCCAAGGATCGGCTCGTCTTTACAGCGTCAGCGTCAGCGTCAGTAGGAAGGCTCACTTCGCTCTCAGACACTGTGAGGTCCACGCCAGTTAAACGTCTGCTTCGCTCTCAGACACTGTGAGGTCCACGCCAGTTAAACGTCTGGTAGTGCTCTGCCTCGGATGACGTCAGAGCCCAGCTGTGACAAGCGCGTATTTGGCAGTGAAAACGGATAGTGAACTAGCGAGGACTGTACACCGTCATGGAATTCGGTAAAATTACTGTTAGTGTGCCGTCAGTGTGAAATTCAATTCCTCGTGGCAAGTGGTGAATTTATTTCCACTTTTATTACGACAATTAATTTTTGAACATATATTGCGAACTTCCAGTTTTAGTTAGGACGAAAAACAATCTGGTAGGAAGTTACCGCAGAGGTCGCCCCTGAACTGCTAGAGGTGCAGTTAGATTAGAAAGACTTGTTTTCCATTGAACATAACGCAATTTTAAATGTTGTTTGTGAGAAACTTAATTTAAATCTTGATCGGAACTTTAAACTTTTACTGAAGTCATAGTCCAGATCCCGCAAAGAAATGGGAAACAGATACTTTTCTTTCCGTGGGCTGGACCGGAATGTGGCCGTGCAGACTGGAAACCAAGGTCAGTATGTTTCCCTTCGCTTTCTGGCTGACCACCAAATTAGTTGCCAGACTCACGTGATTAGAGACGGCATCAAAACTTTAAACCAGTGAAGTAGCCTACTCGCCGCCACACACTTCTTTGTGAACGTTCAGGATCTCCTGTTTGCCCTCTCTGGTATGTGTCCCACGCACTTGTGTAACATTCTAGTATGAGATGCACCAGTATTTTGTAAAAAGTCTCTTTTGCAGCATGACTTTTATTTATTTTTAACATCCTGCCAATGCATTAAAGTCTGCCGCTCGCTTCACCTATGACGGAGCCTGTGTAACAAGCCAATACATAGCCATACGAAATGCTACACGCTTGTATGAATTGACTGTGTTTTATAAAGTGCATCGTTTTAAATTTAATGCACTCTGAAATCGTATCAAGATCCGCCTGGGTATTTGCGTAATTATTCTCAAATTTTGAAATGGCTCTAAGCACTATGGGATTTAACATCTGAAGTCATCCGTCCCCTAGACTTAGAACTACTTAAACCTAACTAATCTAAAGACATCACACCCATCCATGCACGATGCAAGATTCGAACCTGAGACCGTAGCAGCAGCGCGGTTCCGGACTGAAGCGCCTAGAAGCGCTCGGCCACAGCGGCCGGCAATTATTTTCAGTTAGTACTTCATTAAAGACAACTTCATTATCTGCAGAAAATCTTGGGTTGGTATTAGTTTTGTCTACCAGCACACTAATATAAAACTTAAATTGAAAGGACATCAATACACTTCTCTAGGGCACGCTTGAAGTTAATTTTAGTTATGTCAATGACTCTCCCTCCAAGATAAGATGGCATGCACTCCTACCAGAACATGTTCAAACCAATTAAAAATTTTGGTTAATACCGGATATGATCGCTCTTCTCCTCACGAGGAGAGCAGAAGGTTTCAGAGACACTCATTACCGTGCGACTTCTACGGTCGCAGGTTCGAATCCAGCCTCAGGCATGAATGTGTGTGATGTCCTTAGGTTAGTTAGGTTTAAGTAGTTCTAAGTTCTAAGGGACTGATGACCACAGCAGTTGAGTTCCATAGTGCTCAGAGCCATTTTTTTGAACCAGACACTCATTGCTGCCAGTCAGAGACTGACATAACTGACTTATTTTTGTTCGGAAATTAAGGATCAACCTCTCTTTTCTCAAAAGTACTTCTGAAAGAATCTGATTTTGAAGTAAGTTGCAAAACAATTTTACTGTCTTCGCACAATAGATCGACGATCAACGCAACCGTCTTCTTCAGGCAATGCGAATGTTGCTGTTACGTATTCTTGGTCTAGCTAGTGTTCAGGAGGCGAGAACACATAACAGCAAAATTCAGAGCACCTGTAGAAGACGGCTGCGCCGGTCGTCGAAATATTGTGCTCAGAATGGAAACAACAACTCGGCAGAGCACCCGAAGGCTAACTATTAATGATTTTTTAAATTTTCCAAATTGATTTTTGTAACTAATTATTCGTATTCCTTAAACTATTCTTCGATTCAAGATAATCAGGGTACCTAATACAATCACCGCGTGTAAAAGAAACTTGTGATTCGTTGGACTGCTCACTAACCTAATTGTTCACAGTTTCTTTTAGCCCAAGTTGATGAGGCTCACACTCATTCGAACGAACAATTCAGGAATGGTAGGCAGGAAGAATCACTGTCGGTGCGTCATTCAATAAGTTCGAATTCATCGTATGATGCCCTCCACGGCCACTTGTGAAATATGTATCGGAAGTAATATGAGTGGTCGGTGGAAGAAAGTTCCGAGCCTTCATTTAGTGAGGTCATGTCTGATCAAGTTATCTGTTATGTTTTCCAATGCTTCACACGGTGGCCGGCCGGTGTAGCCGAGAGGTTCTAGGCGCTTCAGTCTGGAACCGCGCGACCGCTCCGGTCGCAGGTTCGAATCCTGCCTCGGGCATGGATGTGTGTGATGTCCTTAAGTTAGTTAGGTTTAACTAGTTCTAAGTTCTAGTGGGCTGATGACCTCAGATGTTAAGTCCCATAGTGCTCAGAGACATTTGAATCATTTTTTTGAACTTTCATACGTTGTTTGTCTCTTCGTGGAACGTGCGCTTTCTGAATCTTAATAATACGCCCCTCCGTGGAGCAAGACAACTTCCTTGTAGTGTCTACCACTGGAATCGACTGAACTTTTCCGAGTAGTTCTAACGCTGGTTAAACGAACCCGTGACGCTGTTCTTCTTTGAATATTCTCAGTCTCCCCTATTAACTGGAAATGGTAAGTATACGTGTCAAATGAACAAACTTCAATACGGTCGCAGGGTGGTGGCCGAGCGGTTCTAGGCACTGCAGTCTGGAAACGCGCGGCCGCTACGGTCGCAGGTTCGAATCCTGCCTCGGGCATGAATGTGTGTAATGTCCTTAGGTTAGTTAGGTTTAAGTAGTTCTAAGTTCTAGGGGACTGATGACCTCAGATGTTAAGTCCCATAGTGCTCAGAGTCATTTGAACCATTTGAACAACTTCAAGATTCAGCTGAACGAGAGTTTTGTAAGCTATCTCCATTGTTAGATTACTTAAATTTCCACGGAAGTGTTCCAGCGAATTTGGCCTGCTTCCACACTTCATGTTGTCATTCCATCTTAAATCAATCTGGATGCTGCCGCTATATATTCCACAGTTGTTACTATTACCCCTGATTTACCACCGGGATGTCATTAAACAAAGATACGTTTTCCGCTCATTTACGCGTCTCGCATTATATTTGTTAGTGTTTAGGGTCAACTCCGTGTCACTGGACTAAGAGTGTGAATCCTTTGCAGATCTTCCTGCATTTCGCTACATGTGTCTGTCATTGAGACTTCTCTATGCCGATTCAACTGCTTCTTTTGCAAGTAGCTTCACAGAGCTCATAACTGCCACGTCGTTTATAAAGCCTTTGGCGCACACTCCATGCGACCATCACATCTGACAGTTTCTTCCCGAAGAGAATTATGTGGTAATTTCTGTTTCTTAGAGTGTCTTCAACAGTATAGCAACCCGTATTTTGCTCCGTAGTCCACAGTGCGGCACCCACCTAAGACAACAAGTGCAGCATCAACAAAAAAATGTTCAAATGTGTGTGAAATCTTGTGGGATTTAACTGCTAAGGTCATCAGTCCCTAAGCTTACACACTACACAACCTAAATTATCCTAAGGACACACACACACCCATGCCCGAGGGAGGACTCGAACCTCCTCCGGGACCAACCGCACAGTCCATGACTGTAGCGCTTTGGACCGCTCGGCTAATCCCAAGCGGCACAGCATCAACCTGGGTACGGCTATCCGCTGCCGTCTACGAACAAAGTAAGGAGAGAATCGATTCACAGCTCCATTGTTGATTTCCATGACAGGACATTTCAGTCTCCAAAGAGAGGCCATCAACAAACGTGTTGTATTGTTGAAACTTCCTGGCAGATTAAAACTGTGTGCCGGACCGAGACTCGAACTCGGGACCTTTGCCTTTCGCGGGCAAGTGCGCAAGTGCTCTACCAACTGAGCTACCCAAGCACGACTCACATGTGGCTAAGCCATGTAGGTCGGTCAGCGCTCTCACATCAGGCTGTACAAGAATTATATTTTCACTCTGCACCGGAGTGTGCTCTGATATGAAACTTCCAGGCAGATTAAAACTGTGTGCCGGACCGAGACTCGAACTCGGGATCTTTGTCTTTGGCGGGCCATTTGAGCTACCCAAGCATGACTCACGCCCCGTCCTCACAACTTTACTTCTGCCAGTATCTCGTCTCCTACCTTCCAAACTTTACAGCAGCTCTCCTGCGAACTTGCAGAACTAGCACTCCTGAAAGAAAAGATGTTGCGGAGACATGGCTTAGCCACAGCCTGGGGATGTTACCAGAATGATATTTTCACATTGCAGCGGAGTATGTGCTGATGTGAAACTTCCTGGCAGATTAAAACTGTGTGCCGTACCGAGACTCGAACTTTGGACCTTTGCCTTTCGCGGGCAAGTGCTCTACCAACTGAGCTACCCAAGCACGACTCACATGTGGCTAAGCCATGTCTCCGCAATATCCTTTCTTTTAGGAGTGCTAGTTCTGCAGGGTTCGCAGGAGAGCTTCTGTAAAGTTTGGAAGGTAGGAGGCGACGTACTGGCAGAAGTAAAGCTATGAGGACGCGGCGTGAGTCGTGCTCGGGTAGCTCAGTTGCCGGCACGGTAGCTCAGCGTGTTCGGTCAGAGAGCGGGTTGGCCTCTGTAATAAAAAAAAAAAAAACTGAGTGAAAAGATCAACAAACGAACTTGACCGGATGTCATGTGACGTCCGCAACGAACAAACACGACGATCAACAACGAACAAAATGGAGGGAAAAAAAGTTGGTAGAGCACTTGCCCGCGAAAGGCAAAGGTCCTGAGTTCGAGTCTCGGTCCGGCACACAATTTTAATCTGCCAGGAAGTTTCATATCAGCGCACACTCCACTGCAGAGTCGAAATCTCATTCTGGTGTTGTATTGTTCTTGGCGCAAAGAAGCGAATCTGCCCGTGGTACATTTTTTCGATATTTAGCTGTGCCCGTACAGTGTAACAAGGTCCGTCAGATCGGCTCCAGTTCTTTGCGCTCCACAGTCTCTCGGAAAACAACGTAACGTTTCGGGCATGAAAGGAACACATGCAGACGTATGTGAATTCAACTGAGTTCTTCTCTTGCTTTGGAAGGTGAATTTTTGTAAAATGCTCGAAATCTCATTTTTCATCTTGAGATGCTGACCAGTTTTGGTCTAAATTTAACAAACCTGTTACCCATTTTTGCCGGCAGTGGTGGCCGAGCGGTTCTAGGCGCTTCAGTCTGGAACCGCGCGACCGCTAAGGTCGCAGGCCCGAATCCTGCCTCGGGCTTGGTTGTGTGTGATGTCCTTAGGTTAGTTAGGTTTCAGTAGTTCTAAGTTCTAGGGGACTGATGACCTCAGATGTTAAGTCCCATAGTGCTCAGAGCCATTTGAAGCCCATTTTTATCGGATAATACTTTCTCTGAGATGATAGTACCAGTTGTAAGATATTTAACTTCAGTTAAGACTATGCGCTAGGTCTTTGGACGCATAATAAATCTTGTGCTTCGTCTGTCAATTATAGGTCTGCATCAAAATTGGTAGAATGTGCCGAGGCAGCATTACTAGAGTATGAATTATCGTTCATGAACATCTCTGACTCTCGTTCAATGTTCTTTTACTATAGATCTAGCCTTGATCAAGAGAGGTGGCGCAGTAATAAGACGTTGACTCGCATTCGAGAGGTACGAATTCCCGTCCATCGATTCAGAGTTAAGTTTCCGTGATTTCCCTGCATCGATTAAGGTGAATCCCGAACTTGAACACAGTCTGAAATGACCTCACCGTCGACAGAGCCTTAAACCTTAAACTCCCTTCCTTTTGTTGCCCTACTGATTTGGTTCAACGATGCTGCCACTTCCGAAAGGGATACACATTTACTGAGGACTTACAAAGTTTCATTTGGCCTCACTCGTCTATACCACATATGGTTTATGTATTTTTTTTAATTACGAACTTTAAGTATCTGGCTATTGTTTTCAAGCCAGCATACTTTCCTGGTTTATTTATGTAATCAACGTTCATCCTATTCAGACATGAAGCACAGAGAAAATTCTGTGTCGTAGGGCGTGGCATAATTGATCGACCAAATGCAGCCCCACAGTTTTTGTGGGTTTTATTGATTAGCACGAGGGAGCCGACAAGGAGGAACAAAAGAGGACACTAACAAATGAAGGGTGGACGTCAACCCGCGGGGGTTGCACGATAAGGGCTGCCGCGGAGATTGATGGGGGCGCCAGAGCTCGTAAGCCAATCAGGGCAGCCAATAGGCAATAACCCTCAGGCCCAAGACCGTGCTTGCACCTGCAGTATCTCGCTGCACTCTCAAGCCGACGGCACAGCACGACCACCGACTGCGTGAAGAACCACGCTGGAGTTTTACCTAAATTGAAGCTAGTCGTTCTTTTCTAAGTCTACTGTTTTTCTACATGTATGTCTCCCACTAACATGACGATTCAAAGGTCATCTATTCGTAGATGAGACAAGCGCAATATGAAAATGGTTCAAATGGCCTGAACATTATGGGACTTAACATCTGAGGTCATCAGTCCCCTACACTTAGGACTACTTAAACCTAACTAACCTAAAGACATCGCACTTATCCACGTCCGGGGCAGGATTCGAACCTGCGACCGTGACAGCAGCGCGGTTTTGGGCGGAAGCGTCTAGAACCGTTCGGCCAGAACGGCCGGCAAGCGCAGTATGAAATTAATACGGTGCCATGTATATGGCCTAGCAAATTGGTAGGTGAGGAACATGTGTTTGGGACTTAGTTGCAACGAAACAAGTTGCATAGCGTTTATGGCACAAACTTGTATCAAGTGTTAACAGCTCGTCATCACAAGATGGTGAAATGGTCGGCGCAGTCGTTCGTTATAAATTTTTCGTACTGAAGAAAAATGAGAAACGATCTTAGAAACGTCACATTTAGGACTGTATGCGCGAACTTAGTGCTGCTCTTTGCACCAAAGAATAAAATGCAAAAGCTGCTCGGGATAAGCCGAGCGGTCTAGGGCGCTGCAGTCATGGATTGTGCGGCTGGTTCCGGCGGAGATTCGAATCCTTCCTCGGACGTGGGTGTGTGTGTTTGTCCTTAGGATACTTTACGTTAAATAGTGTGTAAGCTTAGGGTCTGATAACCTTAGCAGTTAAGTCCCATAAGATTTCACACACATTTGAACATTTTTTAAAAATAAAATACAAGCAATGTTAGTCCCTGAAAAAAGATTGACCACTCCTCAGTTTCGCCCTTGATCCTAAACAGAACATAAATGGCCGTTTCATCTTCTACAAAGAATCTGGGGATAACCCTGGGCCATCGCTTAGACTGGACTGAACACGCAACTGCAGTCTGTAAGAAGGTGTCAACATCACTTCATTCACTACAGAAATATAAAAACGTATTTTTTTCTAGCTTAAAAAGCAACGCATAGAGTCACTTAAACCGCCATCCTTGATTATGGTTATCCCGTACTCTATCCCGTACTCTAAGGACTTCCGCATGAGTGCTCACGTCGGCTGTAACTGGGGTTGAATGCTTGCGTTCGGTACATTTGTGATGTACACTATTTTGACAGCATCACTCCTGCCTATGAACAATTATCATGGTTAAGTGTGATAAGCGTAGAGATTATCATTCCCTGTGTTTGCGCATCGTCTTCTCGATCATTGCTTTCCTTGCTATTGTCTTCAATCCTTATGCAGCTGTCTGAACAACACAGCAGAAATGTTCTGAATGAAGTAAGGCGCTCTCTGTATCACTACATAGCACTGCCATGTTCCCTTAATAATTTACTATGTCAGGAACCCGACTTTGGAAGAATCGTCCTCAAAATATAAGAGAAATCAAAATACTTTTAAACTTCAAAAGGCACTTTCTGTCACAATAGCTCACTTTCGTCAACCCTCCATCTCCCACCACTTTTCCCTCCTCTTGTCAACAGAGATCTAAATTGAAATTCTCTTCTTTCCTAGGATCTCTTTCACCTTTATTATCCCTCCGCTTCTTCTGATACCAAACAAAGCTTCAAAAGTTGCTAAACTAATCAATATAATTCTTAACGCCTCCATAATTTTATTATTATTGGTGTTACTATTGTTATTATTATTTTTATTGTTATTACTGGCAATTATTACTCTTTATTAATAATGCAAAGTATTATTATATGTAAACTGATGAGGGAGGGGGGAGGGGGGAGAAAGGAAAAGAAAGAAAAGGGGTTACTGATGTCAGCTGCGTCGGGACATTACAGGAAATCAGCAGAGAGAAGTGAAAATATGTACCAGACCGGTATTCGAATCCGGGATCTCCTGCTAACTAGGCACGTGTGTTAAACACTGAACAATCCGGACAGAGTGTTATGCGCCGACTCCCTCGGCACGTCTCAGAGCTGACCCACACTTCACCCACCGCCACCTATCCGCAGTCCCTGTCAATTTCCTCCATGTTCACTACTCTGAGATTCCCACAGGAGATCGAACGTACTTGTGCATCTGCACTGAAGCAGATGGATCCATTGCTTGTCTAGGCGAATCAATTATACGAATGCACTGCGCTTGTTCTTCCGCCCCTCTGTCGTCAATTTACATACACTGATGGAAATTGAAATAAGAACACCGTGAATTCATTGTCCCAGGAAGGGGAAACTTTATTGACACATTCCTGGGGTCAGATACATCACATGATCACACTGACAGAACCACAGGCACCGGTATCAACAGGCGACAGAGCATGCACAATGTCGGCACTAGTACAGTGTATATCCACCTTTCGCAGCAATGCACGCTGCTATTCTCCCATGGAGACGATCGTAGAGATGCTGGATGTAGTCCTGTGGAACGGCTTGCCATGCCATTTCCACCTGGCGCCTCAGTTGGACCAGCGTTCGTGCTGGACGTGCAGACCGCGTGAGACGACGCTTCATCCAGTCCCAAACATGCTCAATGTGGTCAGATCCGGAGATCTTGCTGGGCAGGGTAGTTGACTTACACCTTCTAGAGCACGTTGGGTGGCACGGGATGCATGCGGACGTGCATTGTCCTGTTGGAACAGCAAGTTCCCTTGCCGGTCTAAGAATGGTAGAACGATGGGTTCGATGACGGTTTGGATGTACCGTGCATTATTCAGTGTCCCCTCGACGATCACCAGAGGTGTACGGCCAGTGGAGGAGATCGCTCCCCACACCATGATGCCGGGTGTTGGCCCTGTGTGCCTCGGTCGTATGCAGTGCTGATTGTGGCGCTCACCTGCACGGCGCCAAACACGCATACGACCATCATTGGCACCAAGGCAGTAGCGACTCTCATCGCTGAAGACGACACGTCTCCATTCGTCCTTCCATTCACACCTGTCGCGACACCACTGGAGGCGGGCTGCACGATGTTGGGGCGTGAGCGGAAGACGCCCTAACGGTGTGCGGGACCGTAGCCCAGCTTCATGGAGACGGTTGCGAATGGTCCTCGCCGATACCCCAGGAGCAACAGTGTCCCTAATTTGCTGGGAAGTGGCGGTGCGGTCCCCTGCGGCACTGCGTAGGATCCTACGGTCTTGGCGTGCATCCGTGCGTCGCTGCGGTCCGGTCCCAGGTCGACGGGCACGTGCACCTTCCGCCGACCACTGACGACAACATCGATGTACTGTGGAGACCTCACGCCCCACGTGATGAGCAATTCGGCGGTACGTCCACCCGGCCTCCCGCATGCCCACTATACGCCCTCGCTCGAAGTCCGTCAACTGCACATACGGTTCACGTCCACGCTGTCGCGGCATGCTACCAGTGTTAAAGACTGCGATGGAGCTCCGTATGCCACGGCAAACTGGCTGACACTGACGGCGGCGGTGCACAAATGCTGCGCAGCTAGTGCCATTCGACGGCCAACACCGCGGTTCCTGGAGTGTCCGCTGTGCCGTGCGTGTGATCATTGCTTGTACAGCCCTCTCGCAGTGTCCGGAGCAAGTATGGTGGGTCTGACACACCGGTATCAATGTGTTCTTTTTTTTCATTTTCAGGAGTGTATAATGCATCAGAATGTTCAGATGTGTGTGAATTCCTAAGGGACCAAATTGCTGAGGTCATCGGTTCCTAGATTTACACACTACTTAAACTAACTTAACACTTAGAACAACAGACACACCCATGCCTGAGGGAGGACTCAAACCTCTGGCGGGAGGGGCCGCGCAATCCGTGACATGGCACCCCTAGACCGCGCGACCACTCCGCTCGGCTATAATACATCACAGCTGCGGATTCCACGTCGTGTCTGTTCTTACAGATACGACAAAAGGACAGACATCATGCATTCATACAAAGTTATTAATACTGTGGCTGTTATCTAAATTTTTTGTGTCTATTGTTACTGGTCAGATGAAAGAAAGAGCCTTAAGGCCCAACTCTCGTCAGGCTAAATAAGCAATAAATAAATTAATAATCCTCATTGTCGCTGTCATTGAAAGGCGAAAGTTTGTTTACTGTATGTTATGTTACGTCTGTTGTACCATATTCTGCGAATGAGCATTGTCAAAGAATATTATTAATCCAGAAAATGACGACCAAGACTACCTGCGATATCACTTCACAAACCGTTGTTCATGTGTCTCTGAACACATATTTATTATTCCTCTACGTACCTTCTACATCAGAAATAGTGGTTACTAATAGTGAATCATTTAAAAGAAACACCAAAATTGACCCTTTGACCTTAACACTGACATACGAGCAGCACTTGGATAAATCTTCTTTGAATGTAGAACGGAAAGTTTTACACTATTCTACAGATCCATCGATAGAAGTATTTTACTCTATTTGAGAATGCGCTTAATTAAGCCCAGTTTTACAAATCTAGGATGAAAAGTTTCTCGGTGTCAAAGTATTTTTTTTCTGCACTAGGGTTCCCTGTAGTTACTCAGAGCCTTTCGCTGTAATGTATTTACATTGCCGAATATCTTTCGTTTCTGTGTATGTTTCTCAGTATTCTTATGAATGTAAGTGGATTGTTCCGGGACCTAGCAACCCACCATAATTTCCTTTCCTGTGGCAATCCACTCATGTCGGAATAACAGTTACAACAACGTACCTTCTTCTCCTTATTTTTTTCACACATTCCTTTACCCAGGGAATTTACAGAGCACCTGCGTATCTTTTTTATTACCATTCTATTTAAGTTTTACCATATTTCTGTTACATCACAACTTAAACGCTGCGATTTTCTTCTTTTTCAGTTTTTTTTCCAATCCTTGTGAATTATTCCCATGTACATTCCCAGGAATTATTTTGTAAAATTAAGGCCTATTTTTCATACTAGCAGACTTCTTTGAGAAGATAAGCTCTGTTTGCTTGTGCTAGTCTGCTTCTTATATCTTCCTTGCTCTGTTCTTCATACATTAACATGCTTTCAAAGTATGAGAATTCCTTAACTTCTACTACGTGATACCCGATTTTTATGTCATATATGTCGCTAATCTCGTTTCAGCTGGTGGTCAATACTTTCGTCTTTTTGGTTTACTTTCAATCTATATTTTATATTTCGATAAGCAGGTCATCCCACTCAACAGTTCCTATAAATGCGAACATTTTTAGGTTAGGCTTTACCGTGACTGTTATTGACATTAAATGAAACACTAAGTTTACTGTTACCAGTCACTGTTTACGTTTTCTCTTTTGCTGTACGATCCATGCACCTAGTAGATTACGACGCCATATTTGTTTATACAATATGATAGTGTTCATGTGATGTGTTACGACTGTGAAAGGATCCTGTGACCACTGGAGGTACTTTATCTTACTTAATTTATGTTTACTGCTAGATACAAGTTCAATTTTTGTCAAAACAGACCAAGTTCTGAAATACTGTTTTGTTTTCTCCACTAGACAGTGTCACAACTTCCTCCAAAGAAATCGTAACACAACACAAACACACAAATGCCATATTAACTGATGTATATCCACCTGATGATGGAGGTTTAAACCTTCGAAACGCGTCGTGGAAACAAATAAACAGTGACTGGTAACAGTAAACTTATTGTTTCATTTAAAGTTCCTATAATTCTCCCTCATTTCCGTATAGGATAGGAATGTACGCAGCGAATTTATGATATCTTTTCAGTCTTTTCATTCAAAATGTTTATCCCATTTCAAAGTCTTTCTTTTGTTTCCCTCATTTTTCTTTTTTATACCGGGTAGACAGTTGAGGAGATGGTCTACCTTACTGCTGTACAGCTTCCTCTATTCGAGTACTTCTTTCTGGATTTCCCATTCACATTGCACACTAAGCCTTCTTATACACATAATATGTTAACACTTAAAAATTAAATCGTTTACAACATTATGGTCTTAGCATTCAAGGGTGAAGATATTTACATTATTCTCAGGTGTGTGTGTGTGTGTGTGTGTGTGTGTGTGTGCGGTAACAGTAAAGAATATGTGAGCTGAGAAACGCAACGGAGCATCGAATTACCATGTTGAATTAGATTTCTCTGCGGCGAGTGAAACGTAGTCTTAGCGAGGAGCTCATATCTTTGTGCACAGAAGTAACACGTACAAATTTTGTTTGGTTATAATTAGCGAAAACTGACGACGAAATTACAAGTGATGTTATTCAAGTGTGAAGCTGTGAATAGAAACTGAGCTACGACTGGTTCAAATACTTGCACGACGTAAATGAAACTTCGGTTGGTGCTCCTCTTTCGGGTTTTCTGTCAATAGGTGCACAACAGACAATATCGCGAAATGGGGCCAGACAACACCTCCAGAATTCAATGTTTGCATCAGTGTTTCGCCTTTTGTCTCAGTCAGGGTCGTTTCAGGAGGCAGGGAATCACGAAGTATGTACCTGAAATATTCGGACACCAGACATGCGGGAAAATGTGGAAGTCGACCACCCTGTCAGTGCCAGGCCGTTGGCCCGCCAGTACAGAGTAAGCCAGACGACCGTGTGGAACATTCTCCATAGTTCTTACTACCCTTATCGCGGCGAGTGCACAGCTCACTAGCGACACACTTTCCACATCTGGAGCAGTTTTCTCACTGGTTTCTTCACCAGGAAACCACGATTTCGAGATTTGTGTCATCCATCCCATTCACAGATGAGGCCACCTTTACGCAGTGTGGTATCCTGAACTTCCATAACAGTCAGTTGTGGGATAGTTTGCAGAACCCCCATGAATGGTGACAGCGAATCATCAGCATCGGTGCAGCTGGAATATGCTGGCCGGAATAACTGGAGATTGTATTTTGGAACCAGTCTTCCTTCCGCGTCGCCTAACAGCCCGGAACTATCGGCGTTTCTTGCGTGTGACTTTGCCTCCCCTGCTGGACGAAGTGCCATTGATGATTTGAAGGGTTATGTGGCTGTTACAAGATGATGCTCCAATCCACTTCGCCGTTAACGTCCGGACGCATCTCAGTCTTGTCTTCCCTGGTCGATGGATCGGACGAGGGGGTCCAGTTGCATACCCTGCTCATTCACCGGATCTCAACGCGTACGATTTCTCGTTATGGGGCCATCTCAAAAGTATCGTGTATGCAAAGCCCATTCCATATATGGAGACATTGCAGTGTATTCATTCTGCCTTTGACACTGTTAGGATGTAGATTGACCGATGTGAACATGTATCACAGAGCATGCTAGGGCGCGTACACGCTTGCGTTGAGGCACATAGAAACCATTTTCAACACATATTGTAACTGTAGCTGCATGGTAAAGTGCGTATTAGACCGCAGTCTCTGTATTTATTTATTTTATTTATTTATTTATTTAACATGATCAGTTTAGGACCATCAGGCCCTCTCTTATATCGGACCAGTGTTCCACACATGCAGCATTTCACACATCAGAGTTACATCATGACCATAGTTTAAATGAGAATATTAGCTTACTCTAGTGACAATATGAATAAAGAGTAGTGACTAAGACCTAATAAATGAAATGCTGGCAGTATTTTTACAGCAGGTGCTATACATACAGATTATGATAAAAGAAATAATAAGCAATAATAATAACAGTAAAAAAATCAAATAATAATGACAAACATGAGAAGGATTGGCAATAGTAATGAAGGTTTGTGCAGATGTGTGTAAAGTAGATGTTTACTAGTTTAGCGTGTTTTGGGGAATGGAGATTTAAGGAGGGGGAAAGAGGGAAATAATGAGGTGAAGTGCATTCATGTACACAGGAAGACATTACTGTTGCTTAAGTAGATACGTCATTAACTGTTTTTTCAAGCTGGACATGCTTTTAACTGTAACAAGGTATGACTGAATAAATGGTCTCTAGCATGGAAACCATGCATTTCAGTCCACTAGACCTTTGTTGTCCCGTATCCTCTCATCGATCAATCCCTAGAATTTGTACACAGTGGAAAGAATCGCCCTGTTTATCTGACCAACAATGCATCATGTTCACTGACGAGAGGTACCATCAATTACAGGAAGCATTAACTAACAGCATTACAACACCCACCATCCTAAAACTCGACATTTCTTTGAGGTACAGCCCACAGATTGCTGCGGACGGATTTATTTGTCGAACCTACTGAGAACGAATAGGCCATGGACGGATACGTCATGCTCTCTTAAAGATTCACCATCACGTGACTACCACCTCGAAGAAAATAGTGTGTCAGAGTTCCAACGCTCAGATTTCTGCTTTTTTGGAGAAGGAAGAACTCATTGCACCTCACTTTCCGCTAGATACTTAGATGTGAGCGATGATGAAAGGAAAAAAGATAAATTACACTCCTTACTACCTTTATCCATGGTATCCCACTGACCTCGCTAGGAAACCACCATTAGTGTCTCAGCAAGAGTTTGTTAGAAAACTTAGTTTCAGTTATTTGCGTCATTTTTAATTCCTGATTTTTGAAGCCAGTGGGCAACGGTGATAGCACTTGTGTACATTTTAAGAAACCAAATTCAGCGAATCCACTAGAGTGGTTAGTGACGATGCTGATATTCTCAAGAGTACAGTCCTCTTCCCTCGACGTACAGCTGTGTGTGGGATTCGAAGCGGGGTTGATATGCCTACACGCTAACAACTGAACTGGCTGTTGAGGAGCAGATAGTGTTGTGATACACCTTCAACACGACTAAGCACTTCTGTAATGTGTTGTCATAGTTCTTTTCAGCTTGTGCATGGCAATGACAATGGTTATCTCCTCAGAACAATTAAGTCGTTCATCGAAGTGCATCCCACGATATATGTAAGCCATCTGTCTACTGATGTTTCCTCCTCCCAACTTAGTGATTGCGCCCCGCTGAGCTTTCCTTTTAGTAATATAAAGGTGCACTCGTGGACAGAGATCGCAAGTTTATTCCCTTCCCGCCGTAGTCTCATCCAGTCAGGTATCACATAGTCCTTTGATAACAGTGTTCCTCTCCAGTCTACAGAAAGCAGACCAGGAAGTCCTAAGCACAAGTGACGATGCCACGGGTATTTAAGCCCTCTTCCACTAGTTAAAGGGCATCTTCTATACATAGGGGATTTTCTATGTATAGGGGATGTTCTCGCCTAAGGGCGAGCGTTAGTGGTTGTTTTTATCACATTTAGGTTTGCTCCAAATGAATTCACAATGGAACTTTGAAAAAGAGGGCCAGCTACATTTCCTCAACGTATTACAAGTAGTTAAGAGAAGAACTGGCAGATCCTTGGGAAACGCCACAAAAAATTCTGTACTAAAGACTCTGATCTGTCAGATAAGAACAGTCACACAGAAGAATTATAACAGAATGTGTAGTGTTCTGAAGCAACTGGAGGCTTTTATTTACAAACTGTTTGTGCTATTTCTGTTTGTTAAAATCTTGGGTGTTAGGCCGTGTATATCGTGCCTTTGAGGTATCCTGAGGTGTGAAGCCAAGTATAATGTTTCTTACAGTGACATGTGAAGCTTAGTTACTTTATTAAACTGTTTATGTACCTTTAAATGTTAATCTACATATATAAAAGAAAGTCGTGTTAGTTACACTATTTACAACTCAAGAACGGCTGGATCGATTTGGCTGAAAATTGGTGGAGAGGTAGCTTAGAACCAGGAGACGGGCATAGGATACTTTTTATACCGTTCGACCGCTAACGTGGTGTAACAAAAACGCATATGGCATGGAATAACAAAACGTTAATGTCAGCTAAACGTCACTATAAAACCTGGTATAACAAAAACGCATCTGACATGGAATAACAAAACGCAAATGACAGCTAACGTCTACGGTTAAGTATCAGTATAATCATTAAGAAACATCACTAACAACTGGAACTGGCAAGACATTCCTATTCAGTAGTTCTAGCCACTTTTCGTGCGAGATCCAACATTGTGGTTGCAGTTGCTTCTTCTGGAATAGCAGCCACATTGTTAGAAGGATGCCGTACGGCTCATTCAGCATTAAAATTACCGTTAAATCTTCAAGCTATTGAAGAACCAACATGTAATATTACAAAAAACTCAGAAATGGCCAAAGTTTTATCAGCATCCAGAATCATCATCTGGGACGAATCCACAATGGCGCATAAACGTGCATTAGAGGCACTTAACCGACCATTGAAAGATCTACGCAATGACTCGAGATGTTTTGGAGGAGCAATGATTTTACTGTCTGGCGATTTCCACCAAACACTGCCAGTACTTCCAAGATCAACAGCGGCATACGAAATAAATGCTTGCCTCAAATCATCAAATCTATGGCGCTATGTGAAGAAACTTCAGCTGACAACAAACATGAGAACTGCATTGCTTAATGATACATCTGCTGAAGATTTCTCTGAGCAATTGCTGACTATCGGTAATGGTCGAGTACCTGTTGAAGAATCGAGAGGATTGATTTCATTTCCTCATAATTTCTGTAACTTTGTCCCATCGAAAGACGAACTTATCAACAAAGTATTCCCAAACATCATTACTAACTACAAAAGTAATGAATGACTGAGTGATCGAGCAATTTTAGCTGCTAAGAACAAAGATGTAGATGACCTAAACTACATAATTCAGAATGAGATCACTGGTAAAATGCATTCATTCAAAACTATTGACTGTGTAACAAACGAAGATGTAGCCACCAACTATCCAATTGAATTTTTAAACACCTTGGATGTGCCTGGCTTACCATCGCACAATTTACGCGTAAAAGCTGGCTGTGTAGTAATCATGCTTCGAAACATAAACCAACCAAACATGTGCAGCGGTACGCCTTTGGTAGTAAGTAAATTGATGAACAATGTTATTTACTCGACGATACTTAAAGGAAAATTCGAAAGGTGAGGAAGTTCTCATTCCGAGTATCCCGATGATCCCAACCGATATGCCGTTGGAGTTTAAAAGACTTCAATTTCCGATCCGTCTTGCATTCGCCATGACCATTAACAAATCACAAGGCCAATCCTTGAAAGTTTGTGGTTTAAATCTGGAATATCCATGTTTTTCACACGGTCAATTATAAGTGGCATGTTCATGGGTCGGAGGACCATCTGCGTTGTTTGTTCTTGCGCCTGATAATAAAAGAAAAAAATATCGTGTATCACAAGGAACTTAATTGAAGAGTGGAAGCTATGCACCAGAAAACATAAAGAATAAAGAATCATTAAAATACTTCATTTTTTTATTTGTATTTCCTAATAAAAAATTGAACTTATCATCCAAAATTTGATTATTTATTGGCTTTAAGGCCGAACATAGTTCGCCGGGTCAGCTAGGTTTTAAATATTTATTTGTGCAACTACTTTTGTAACGTTTCCTTTGAGTTTACCTGGCTGCTATAAAATTTTATTGACAGAATCTGCCGCGTACAAACTTTTAATTCTGATCACGTAAGTTCCTGAGTCTTTGCCTTGGAAGAATTACTCTGCTACACGCGCTTCTAAGCTGCTCTAGGTTAACGTTGAGGTGATGGTAAGCTCAGCTTGAATGCGTCGATCTTTTCTTGAAGGTGTTTTGTATATAAGTGATTAGTTAAAGTAATAGACTTACAATTTTTCCTTTAGAATTATCACTTACTATTTCTAATTTGTTAAATTTGGCGTCAACTGTTATCACACACGCTTATCATTGATTGCACTCTATTCATGATTCTGATAAGCGAAGTCTTATTCAATAGCCACAACTGTTTTATGCCCTTTTATGCCCTCAGTATTCTGCCTAAAACTGTTAAATGTCTCAGCATCTCCAAAACACTCTCGCATCATTCGCCTTCTTCACTGACTTACGTACACCACTCCTAACAGCCTCAGGCTGTCTTCTGTTGCCGGCCGGAGTGACCGTGCGGCTCTAGGCGCTACAATCTGGAACGGCGCGATCGCTACGGTCGTAGGTTCGACTCCTGCCTCGGGCATGGATGTGTGTGATGTCCTTAGGTTAGTTAGGTTTAAGTAGTTCTAAGTTCTAGGAGACAGATGACCACAGCAGTTAAGTCCCATAGTGCTCAGAGCCATTTGAACCAATTTTTGTTTTTTTTTTTTTTTTGTTTTTTTTTTTTTTTTTTTTTTTTTGTTTAAGTAGGTCTACATTCTAGGGGACAGATGACCACAGCAGTTAAGTCCCATAGTGCTCAGAGCCATTTGAACCTTTTTTTTTTCTTCTGTTGTGACACAAACGACGCTGCTGTGGCGTTCCCTTCCATCGTGGTTTCAGCATCCTGCCGTCGCCTGTTCTGCTTTCTGCCGTTTGTACTAACTGACTCCGTACGATGTGCTGGCGAGAACAATATTTTTCCAAACCACTTATTTTTCTTACAGGTGTTTTCTCTTATCAAACTTCTACGTCAAATTGGGGTTGAGGACAGTAAGTCTAGTAAGGTCATCCGAAGACCAGTATCAGTTGCAGAGCGATTTAGAAAAGATTGCTGTATGGTGTGGCAGGTGGCAGTTGACGCTAAATAACTAAAAGTGTGAAGTGATCCACATGAGTTCCAAAAGAAATCCGTTGGAATTCGATTACTCGATAAATAGTATAATTCTCAAGGCTGTCAACTGAACTAAGTATCTGTGTGTTAAAATTACGAACAACTTCAGTTGGAAAGACCACATAGATAATATTGTGGGGGAGGCGAGCCAAAGGTTGCGTTTCATTTGCAGGACACTTAGAAGGTGCAACAACTCCACTAAAGAGACAGCTTACACTACACTCGTTCGTCCTCTGTTAGAATATTGCTGCGCGGTGTGGGATCCTTACCAGGTGCGATTGACGGAGGACATCGAAAGGGTGCAAAAAAGGGCAGCTCGTTTTGTATTATCACGTAAGAGTGTGGCAGATATGATACGCGAGTTGGGATGGAAGTCATTAAAGCAAAGACTTTTTCGTCGCGGCGAGATCTATTTACGAATTTTCAGTCACCAACTTTCTTTTACGACTGCGAAAATATTTTGTTGAGCGCAATCTACATAGGTAGGAATGATCATCAAAATAAAATAATAGAAATCAGAGCTCGAACAGAAAGGGTTAGGTGTTCGTTTTTCCCGCGCGCTGTTCGGGAGTGGAATGGTAGGGAGATAGTATGATTGTGGTTCGATGAACCCTCTGCTAAGCACTTAAATGTGAATTGCAGAGTAATCATGTAGATGCAGATGTAGATGTAGATGGATTTATTTTCCTACGCAGAGGCTTTAATCACTAAGCGATTTAAAAAAGTGTGGTGACATTGAGATTTCAGAAAATATCGTCACCTTACGAGCGACACGCCTGACTAAAACAACCGAGCAAATCAACTGCCGCCGATCAGTCCTTGGGTGAAAGAAATGAAACAGGAAGAGACCAGTATCGTGGTACAAGTTTCTGGGACGGTATAATTGTGAAGTCTATCGAAATAAAGATGCCGAAAAACATCTTAAACCGTGACGAGACTTCAAATTAAGCAAGGACTTGCGGTCAGCACTCAATTTGTAAAAATCTCGTTGCCCATCTCATTCGTAAGAATAAACTCGCAAATTGCAATTATGGTTCCTCATCAGCCGTTGAATAGTTCAGAACAAATGAAAATTTGTGTCGGACGGCGACTCGAGCTCAGATTTACCACTTGTCTCGAAGGGTCGCATTAACCAAAACGTTCTAACCGTCTGCAAAACTAAAGGTGGGATGCACTTATTTTTAGCGGAAATCACTCCAGAATGTGTTTTGGAGTACTTTTCTTGAGAAAAGTAAAAACAGTCGTCTTCTCGTGTGCTCGCAATTAATGTACATATCTTTTTTTTTTTTTAAGGAAAAAGAAACAAGAGATCATGTTTCACTGCAGTACCAGTTCAATATAAATTAGGATATTAGATAAAAAATAAAAGTTAAGAAAACTTTGCATGCACCAGAAAATCTCGCATAATACTGACAAACAGAAGTGTCCCAGAATATAAAAAATACATGTCAGGTGACATCAATCGTGACAGTGCAAAGGATCTGGCGACGAACTCAGTCTACATCGGCTTCTAGTCTCGACTTCCACCACCGTATATCCCTGTTTGTCGGCATGCACCGCGAGAGCTCGCATATATAAGGATATAATCACATATTCGCTCTTTCTAGGACGTATTTGGTATATGTCGATGTTCACCAAAGAAAGTAGACATTCGCCAACTTCGGTCTTTCATGGTAACATACGCAGGGTGATTCAAAAGTCATGTCCCATAGGACAAAGTTTACAATGGGGATTCAATACTTTCGTCCTATAAGATAAAGTTAGATTCAAATGCTTGACAGTAACGACCATTCGAAGCAAAAAAGTCTAGCAAATATGATCTCTAAAATGCATACTTCAGAACTACGATCACTCGTTCATCTTCGACACTTTGATACAAATCTCTTCTACTGCAAGGTCCTTGTTCTACATATGTTTTACATACTGTCAAATGGAGAAATTCGCGACAACTAAATTTTTGGAACGTCTTTTATTGCAGTATAGCGTTTCAATTTTTCTACGCTGATTACTAATTTTATCCAAGATCTTCAGACTATAGTCGTTGCAGAGGAACAAGATTTTGCAGCTGTTCTTTGGTGTCCACGACACTTTTACGAGGCTTGTCTTTTCATTCTTTTAGAAGAACAATGAAAGACAAATATTTTTGGTCTAACTTATTGTACCCCTTCTCAAAAAGTCCATCTTTGAAAATTTTCACCAAGCATGCTTTTGAACCAATTCTGGAAACATTGATATTTGTGTACGTCTGAGATTAGTTTCTCTTTAACGTTCCGTGCATTTAGTTGTAGTGAGTTATCTGGTAAGTCATAAAATATAAAAAACATCGCGGTAGTGTGATTTCATAAACATATTAACTTGTGACGATAATATTACTCGATAATTTAATAAAATAAATTTTGATTAATGGTTACAAACTTAAGCTGTTACCTTCTACCTCGAAACGTGATAAATGTAAACTTTCATTAATAATTTAAAAACGAAAGAGCTTCGTAGATATTTTAATAACGACTTTTTAATGCTAAGTAGATGTATACAACAAAAACGACGTGAGTCTTTGAGAAGGGACTGAGACGTCTTCAAAATGTTAACAACAAAAAATAAAAAATGCGGCCTCAAATAATACAGCTGATAGCATTTGCATTCATCGTTTAACCTATTTCCACCACGCAGACATTTATCCCGCAGACGACCTTTAAAGATCGTGATTCAGACGGGTGTAAACCCACGCCACGAAATAAAATAAATGAGTTGAGTGTGAGCCGTGAACAGGAGACGCCGCGCGCTCGCAGCCGGAACGGGATTTGTATCTGGGGCGAAACCGGGCTGACTGCGAAACTGCAGGAATGGACGAATTCAGATTTATGCGTTCTCACAAATGACAACGAAAGGTACAGCTCTCGACACGAAAGCGCCGTCTGCAAAACAATAGCTTATTGTGTTTGGGATATTTAAAGCCTACTCTCGATGTATTTTAGCCAACTGGATACAGAAACAAGCATCGCAACGCGATTTACAAGACTACTCAGATGTTACTGTATTGTGGCGAAACAGACGAAGGGAGCAGGTTTAGTAATAAATTAAAATAATGTGTTGTAACTTCGTTTGCATGCAGGCTATGTAAGGCAATAGAGAGTTACTGCCCAAGCGACCGTTATAAACATTGTTCCCAGTGATGTGTGTTTAGATAATACGCAGAAATCTGTGGTCAGTTATCTGCAAAACTTTTACACAGAGGTCTTGCTATTAATTTATTCGGTAAAAATGGAAAAGACTTACTTCTTAACAACATGCTCTGCTAGTTTTGCCAAAACGTATTACAATATTAATTACCGTTTTCCGGGCTACTGAATAATTCATGAAATTTCAGACCTACACCTGGACATGGTTCATTTCTTGCACTAACATTTCGGCAGCGCCCCACGCAGCGGCGGATGTTCTAATTAATAGCTATGAGTGTTTCTGCCTCTACAGATTCTGGGATCCAGATCTCGCTATAATCCGTTTCTAAGAAAGGCATTGTAAATTAGCTATGTATATCGACAACATCGTGTTTGTTACTATGATGAACCCAAAGATGATTTGCTCCGAGACATCGGGAATTCTATGATAGTGTAGAGTAGTTTTAAGTTCTTTGACCGTCATCATCACTACATGTGAGGTCTTAGGTAGAGTAGGAATGTCTATGGAGTGAGCACAGTGTACTGTGATCAACCTGAAAACGGGATTGTCATGTGATATCAGCGTAGTTTCTTTACATTTTGCGGTAAGCAGAAGCTTTCATATTACGCTTACTTGTCCTGTTTTTATACATTTATTTATTAGTAACAACGATGGTGAATAATTGTTTTTCTACGGATGCAAATTGAAATACTTCATAGGAAGAAAAGTTACTTTCCTCAGGCAGGTACTACGAACGACCAGTCGCAGTTATTATACTAGTAAGAAGCGCGTTACGTGTTGTAAAATATCGAAACGCAGTCTCATAATGATTAATAACGTGGAACTAGTGTATCTGATTGTACGGTTATACCCACATCGATAGCCGTGCCAGTTAAAGCCACGTTTCCGAGACGGCAAGAGGCACAGGTCCCGGTTATAATCCACCCAACGGATGAACGACGAAGACCGGTGTGCCGGCCAGACTTGATGCGTTTATTCGCCGGATGTCTCCACGTTCCACAAGGTGAAAACCGCGCAGATATCAACGTCCCGCCTCAAGTACACTCTACGCAGACATATAGAACACTTTCGCAAACTTACACACAGAATTTACTCTAGACCTAGACAGAAGGTGTACAGTGAGCTGGAAAGAAAAACGTAGGTACAAGATAACTGCGAAGAAACCATTGGTAACAGAAGAAATACTTCAGTTGATCGACGAAAGACGGAATTACAGTAATGTGCAGGGAAATTCAGGACTACAAAAGTCAAAGTCTCTTAAGGACGAAATAAATAGGAAGTGGAGGGAAACTAGGGCGAAAAGACTCCATGAAAAATATCGAGAAATCTAAAAAGAAATGGTTGTCAGAAGGACTGAGTCAGCAAATCGAAAAGTCAAAACAACCTTCAATGAAATTAAAAGCAGATGTTTAAATGTGTGTGAAGTCCTAAGGGACCAAACTGCTGATGTCATCGGTTCCTAGACTTACACATTACTTAAACTAACATATGCTAAGAACAACGCACACGTGCCCGAGGGAGGATTTGAACCTTCGGTGGGAGGGTCCGCGCAATCCGTGACATGGCATCTCAAACCGCGAGGCCACTCAGCGCGGCTAAAAGTGAGAGCGGTAACATTCAGAGTTCAATGGGAATTCAAGTGTTAAATGCAGAGGAGAGAGCGGATAGGTGGAAAGAGTACATTGAAGGTCTCTATGAGGGAAAAGACTTGTCTGATGAGGTGAGAGAAGAAGAAACAAAGAGTCGATAGGCAAAGGTACGGGATCCAGTGTTAGAATGAGAGTTTGAAAGACCTTTGGACGATTTAAGATCAACTAATGCAGAAAGAGTAGATAACATTCCATAGGAATTTCCAAAACCGTTGGGAGAAGTGGCAACAAAACGGCTGTTCACGTTGGTGTGTAGAATGTACGAGACGGGCGATTTACAATCAGATGTTCGGAAAAACATCATCCATATAATTCCGAAGACAGTAAGAGCTGACAAGTGCGAGAACTATCGCACAATCAACTTAACAAGTTGCAGCCAAGAATAATACACAGAAGAAGGGCGGAGGGGGGGGGGGGGTGGAGGATCTACTAGATGAGGCTCAGTTTGGCTATAGGAAAGGTAAAGGCTTTAGAGAGGTAGTTCTGACGTTGCTGTCGATAATGGAAATAAGACTGAGGCCAAATCGTGACACATACATAGGATCTGTCGACCTGAAAAAAGCATTCGACAATGTAAAATGGTCGAAGATGTTGGAAATTTTGAGAAAAATAAGGATAAGCTACAGGGAAAGACGGGTAATATACAATATGTACGAGAACCAAAAGGCGACAGTAAAACTGGAAGACCAAGAGCGAAGTGCTCAGATTAAAAAGGATGTAAGACCTACCGTTCAATATATACACCTAAGGCGCAATGATGGATACAAAAGAAAGGTTCAAGAATAGGATTAAAGTTCAGATTGAAAGAATAGCAATAATATGATTCGCTGATGACATTGCTATCCTCAGTGAAAGTGAAGCAGAATGACAGGAACTGTTGTATGTAATGAACAAATGAAGTGTCTGATAAGTACAGAATATGGACTGAGAGTAAATCGTAGACAGAATAATGAGAAGTAGCAAAAATGAGAACAGTGAGAAATTTAACATCAGAATTGGGGATCAAGAAGTATACGAAGTTAAGAAATTCTGCTACCTAGGCAGCAAAATAGTCCTTGATGGACGCAGCAAGGAAGACATAAAAAGTAGACTAGCACTAACACTGGAAAAAGAGGCATTCCCTGCCAAGAGAAGTCTGATAATATCAGACACAGACCTCAGTGAGGAATAAATTTTTGAGAACATATGTCTGGAGCACAGCATTGTATGATAGGGAAAGATGGTCTGTGAGAAAACCAGAACAGAAGAGAATCGAAGTATTTGAGATGCTTTGAATGTTAAAAATAAGTTGGACTGATAAGATAAGGAATGAAGAAGTTCTATGCAGAATAGGCGAGTTTAGAAATATCACTGACAAGAAGGGACAGGATAATAGACATCGCTTAAGACATCAGGGAATAACTTCCTGTGGTACCAGAGGGAACCCTAAACAGTAAAAATTGTGGAGGAAGACGGAGATTGGAATACCTCCAGCAAGTAATTGAGGATGTAGGTTGCAGTTCCTACTGTGAAAGGGGAAGGTTGACGCACGAGAGGAATACGTGGTAGGCCGCATGAAACCAGAGGACTGAACCTTAATGAGCAGGAGATGTATGTTCTTATCTTTATGAGACAAATGCGAGATTTAAAATGTTGGAGGGTGCTGCCAGTCAGTTCGTTGGGGAATATTCACTTGGAGATAAGGTTTATGTAAGACAATCTTTGCCCGTACCTCCAGCTTATACAAATCTGTAAACCAATGTGATTACTTTCAGGTAGTTAGAATGCGAAACTGTAGTACCGGTACTTACGACATAGAGAATGAGTGTGTGATTTCAATATTTGTTTCCCACAGTGCGAACAAAAACTTAACTTCTGGTGCCAGAAAATACAGGTGGGAAGTATTTCGTCTATAAAAATATTCCAGGATGCGATAAATCCCTTATACGAGCATGTTGCAAGTCATAGAAGCAAATTCTAAGTTTCTCGGGACACTTCCATTCTGGTATACTAGAAAACCATTTCTCAACGCAGCAGTTTATCTAAAGATGATCAAATAACCACAGGAATCAATATTGGACATACGTGGGACATACGACGAACGTATCCGTTAGGACAATGTGGTAAAGTTTGGCGTTAATGGGTTATGGGAGCAGACTGCCGATGCGACTGCCTTTGCTAACAGCATGACATCCCTGCAGCGCCTGTCATGGGCTCTTGACCATGTCGATCGTACCACTCCCTGAAGTCTCTTCTTGTCGATTCTGAGCGACGGCGTGTCTGAAACGTTTTAGTCGGTCAACCATAAGGGAGCCGCATGAATTCAACACTCAGTATCGCAGTTCTGACCTCCGTCGCAGAGGGGTCACAAGAAGGGATGAAATATGGGTAAAAGGGGGTTTGCCGACCTTCCCATGGTGTGACACGTCCACTTTGACATTGGGCAGAATTGTGATGAAGCAGAATGCCAGTGTGACACCATTATTCGAATTTTGTTTAACAATTATTTGTCATCACAACCTAACCTGCTACACACTTACAAGCTTTGGCACTGTTTCTGACCACACTGCATCATTTGCATCCTCCCAATCTTACACTGTGATGATTCGGTCATCAGCAAACATAAATGGTACAGCTATATCCCACCTGCAATTTGTTACGGCATTCTCTTACATTTACGAGAGAATTACGTAGGACTAATGTGCATAAACATTTTGAACAGCTCCAGTGACATGGTCAGCGTTGAAACAGAACTGACCATAACACGCAAGCAGACCACAAGCTTCATTAATTCGTACGTATCTTTAGTATCGAAAAGTAGCAGACCAAGGGAGTCGAACTGGACTAGAGGTAGCGATGTAACACCGAGATCAGACAGTCTAGTTGGAATACAGGAAGTTATCTGTACCTGAATAAAACGACTGAGACAGTCTTCGAAATATTGTGCATAAAACGGAATCAACAACTAGGCTGTATTTCAGGAAGCATACCATGCATGGGGACTTAATTAAAAATATTAGACTAATATTAATGAATAAATGCAATAATTTTAGTAGCTGTGTGACCGGTTAGGAAGTCTCGTAACCGGTTGACCCTGACTATTATTAGCACGCAATCTGACTGCATAAAATAAAAATAAAGAGCGGTTCTCGGCGCTACAGTCTGGAGCCGGGCGATCGCTACGGTCGCAGGTTCGAATCAATGCCTCGGGCATGGATGTGTGTGATGTCCTTAGGTTAGTTAGTTTTCAGTAGTTCTAAGTTCTAGGGGACTGATGACCTTAGAAGTTAAGTCCCATAGTGCTCAGAGCTATATGAACCATTTTTTTTTACAAGGAATTTCCATTAACACGATTGATTAATTAAGTCCCCTGCAACTATAAAAGCTACGAAACAACAAAGCACAAGTGTAACTGTTCTGTGTGTGGTAGTGTGACTCAATGTACATGTATCTGGCTCGGTTCTTTCTCAATACGACAAAATATTTTAAACACCATTTACAATGAAGTAATTGAAAAACCAGAATTACTAAAATTGCACTTAGAAACCGGAATTACAAGTCTAATAAATGAACACGAGCCAAATGCCTTCTTGACAGTACCTGTGAGCAAGAGGCATTGTCATCAAAGAAAACTGTAATACTTTTTTTACCTCGTTATATATTGACGAAAATTTTCCATTACACCAGCATCATAAATCAAAAGCCCATCTCCTCAAATACACTCTGACAATTGCAACTTCTTCCATCTATACATTACACCAACCGAACAGCATCTACTCTCTCACCCAACAGAACAACAAAAAAAATGGTTCAAATGGCTCTGAGCACTATGGGACTCAACTGCTGTGGTCATTAGTCCCCTAGAACTTAGAACTACTTAAACCTAACTAACCTAAAGACATCACACACATCCATGCCCGAGGCAGGATTCGAACCTGCGACCGCAGCAGTCGCACGGTTCCGGACTGCGCGCCTAGAACCGCGAGACCACCGCGGCCGGCAACAGAACAACAACACCCCTCGACATCCTCTGAACTACTACTGCACCAGTGGAGGCGGCGGAATAATAATCTTTGGCGCAATCTCTGGCGCTATGACTCAGTGTAGCCACCTTTCAACCATTGTTCAATAATGCCAAGAAAACACGATAAATATCATTCACGTCGTACATGTGATCATAACTGGAGAATCTCGTTATTTAATACCGACATTTTGCGAGACGCTGGAAGTCCTACAGACTCCAGACATCTGCTCCAGTCGGAATCTATAGTGACATTCGCCCTGAAAGAAACTACAGCTTGTCAGCAGCGGAGCCTGTTTGCCTCGGTGTTTAGCGCAGAATTCCGTTTCTGAGGAAAGTCTCTCCCGCACTACAAAGGACACGCTTCACACACGTCATACTCGGACCGAGGCGCGGAGATGACGGCCGGATAAAATACTCGAGACCGCGACGCGGGCACCCGCAGCTGCGGCCGCTCTTGTCAGTCAGAGGCGAACAAAGGAGGGACGCAGGGGTCGGCGGCGGCCACGCGGCTTAGCGCGTGGACCGGCTCCCGAAGCGCGCGTTGCGTCAAAGGGCCAGCGCCGGGGAATAAGGCAGGAAGGTGGAAAAAATGTAAGTATAAAGCTGCGTGTTGGCGGAGAACCGCTGTTGTCAGAGAACGAGATTACATATCTGCGGAAATCGCCTCTCGCCTGCGGGCTCGTTCTCCATTCCGGCGCAGACCTTTGAAGGGTGCGGCGCCCGGGGCACAGCTCTGGACCACCTGTCTCGCCTCCGGGCACGGTTCCCCTCCTGTCCGTCAGGCACCGTCACCACAACAAGCCGGCAACG
This sequence comes from Schistocerca gregaria, assembly GCF_023897955.1. Taxonomy (NCBI): domain Eukaryota; kingdom Metazoa; phylum Arthropoda; class Insecta; order Orthoptera; family Acrididae; genus Schistocerca; species Schistocerca gregaria. Next base: position 785,191,212 of record NC_064922.1, read on the forward strand.
TCATGACCTCGCCACAGAGTACAGAAATTTTTTTCTAGTGCAATGTTACGTTTCGCCATGACCATTATGAACGTCAACTGAAAATACAAATTGCTGTAAGCAGTCCGATTTACTATGTTGTAGTGGTCTTCAGTCCTGAGATTGATTTGATGCAGCTCTCCATGCTATTCTATCCTGTGCAAGTTTCTTCATCTCCCAATATCTACTGCAGCCTACGTCCTTCTGAATCTGCTTGGTGTATTCATCTCTTGGTCTCCCTCTACGATTTTTACCCTCCACGCTGTCCTCCAATACTAAATTGGTGATCCCTCGACGTCACAGAACATGTCCTACCAACCGATCCCTTCTTCTAGTCAAGTTGTGCCACAAACTCCTCTTCTCCCCAATTCTATTCAATACCTCCTCATCAGTTATGTGGTCTACCCATCTAATCTTCAGCTTTCTTCTGTAGCACCACATTTCGAAAGCTTCTATTCTCTTCTTGTCTAAACTATTTATCGTCCACGTTTCACTTCCATACATGGCTATACTCCATACAAATACACTCCTGGAAATTGAAATAAGAACTCGGTGAATTCATTGTCCCAGGAAGGGGGAACTTTATTGACACATTCCTGGGGTCAGATACATCACATGATCACACTGACAGAACCACAGGCACATAGACACAGGCAACAGAGCATGCACCATGTCGGCACTAGTACAGTGTATATCCACCTTTCGCAGCAATGCAGGCTGCTATTCTCCCATGGAGACGATCGTAGAGATGCTGGATGTAGTCCTGTGGAACGGCTTGCCATGCCATTTCCACCTGGCGCCTCAGTTGGACCAGCGTTCGTGCTGGACGTGCAGACCGCGTGAGACGACGCTTCATCCAGTCCCAAACATGCTCAATGGGGGACAGATCCGGAGATCTTGCTGGCCAGGGTAGTTGACTTACACCTTCTAGAGCACGTTGGGTGGCACGAGATACATGCGGACGTGCATTGTCCTGTTGGAACAGCAAGTTCCCTTGCCGGTCTAGGAATGGTAGAACGATGGGTTCGATGACCGTTTGGATGTACCGTGCACTATTCAGTGTCCCCTCGACGATCACCAGAGGTGTACGGCCAGTGTAGGAGATCGCTCCCCACACCATGATGCCGGGTGTTGGCCCTGTGTGCCTCGGTCGTATGCAGTCCTGATTGTGGCGCTCACCTGCACGGCGCCAAACACGCATACGACCATCATTGGCACCAAGGCAGAAGCGACTCTCATCGCTGAAGACGACACGTCTCCATTCGTCCCTCCATTCACGCCTGTCGCGACACCACTGGAGGCGGGCTGCACGATGTTGGGGCGTGAGCGGAAGACGCCCTAACGGTGTGCGGGACCGTAGCCCAGCTTCATGGAGACGGTTGCGAATGGTCCTCGCCGATACCCCAGGAGCAACAGTGTCCCTAATTTGCTGGGAAGTGGCGGTGCAGTCCCCTACGGCACTGCGTAGGATCCTACGGTCTTGGCGTGCATCCGTGCGTCGCTGCGGTCCGGTCCCAGGTCAACGGTCACGTGCACCTTCCGCCGACCACTGGCGACAACATCGATGTACTGTGGAGACCTCACGCCCCACGTGTTGAGCAATTCGGCGGTACGTCCACCCGGCCTCCCGCATGCCCACTATACGCCCTCGCTCAAAGTCCGTCAACTGCACATACGGTTCACGTCCACGCTGTCGCGGCATGCTACCAGTGTTAAAGACTGCGATGGAGCTCCGTATGCCATGGCAAACTGGCTGACACTGACGGCGGCGGTACACAAATGCTGCGCAGCTAGCGCCATTCGACGGCCAACACCGCGGTTCCTGGTGTGTCCGCTGTGCCGTGCGTGTGATCATTGCTTGTACTGCCCTCTCGCAGTGTCCGGAGCAAGTATGGTGGGTCTGACACACCGGTGTCAATGTGTTCTTTTTTCTATTTCCAGGAGTGTACTTCCAGAAACGACTTCCTGACGCTAAAATATATACTCGATGTTAACAATTTTTTTTCTTCAGAAACGCTTTCCTTGCCATTGCCAGTCTACATTTTATATCCTCTCTACTTCGACCATCATCAGCTATTTTGTTCCCCAAATAGCAAAACTCCTTTACTACTTTAAGTGTCTTATTTCCTAATCTAATTCCCTCAGCATCACTCGACTTAACTCGACTACATTCAATTATCCTCGTTTTGCTTTTTTTGATGTTCATCTTATATCCTCCTTTCAAGACACTGTCCATTCCGTTCAACTGCTCTTCCAAGTCCTTTCCTGTCTCTGAAAGAATTACAATGTTATCGGCGAATCTCAAAGTTTTTATTTCTGTTCCATGGATTTTATTACCAACTCCGAACGTTTCTTTTGTTTCCTTTACTGCTTTACTATACTAATTCGGAATGAAAACACACACAATACAGCTATAATATTCTAAAATATTTATTATTATTTCACAAGATGTATTATCTTGAAATAACGTGAATTAATAAACATATGTCCATCTGCCCAAGATTAGTACTGAATGACCCAACAAAGTCCCCTTACTCGTCATTTCATACTACTCATAATGCTATCCACACCATTGAGTAAATTACGTCTATTACTCAAATACCCCATGTTCCCTTTATTTCAGCAACTATAATGTGTCTTGTTGTGATACAAAAATTGCTTTGTATACTCGCAGCTGCTTCACATACCTGCTTAATCTCACTAGTATATCTTATGGTAGCTGGAAAAGCACATACAGAAAATATTCCAAATGTAATAACAATGGGCTATTATACATTTGAGAGAGTTGAACATTTCAAGTATCTGGGCTCGACAGTTACACATCTAAATGATACCTCCTATGAAGTGAAGCAGAGATTAATACTGGCCAACAGAGCCTATTTTGCCCTAACAAGACTTCTATCCTCAAGGCTCCTGAATCGTACCACGGAATTAACTATGTATAAATCACTTATACGACCAGTGCTAGCATATGCCTCTGAAGCTTGGACATTAACAGCTAAAGATATTGAAACACTGGATGCATTAGAAAGAAAGGTACTTAGACGAATAATCGGCCCAATCTGTGAAAGAGGAAGATGGAGGAGGAGGTACAACCATGAGTTGTATACCATATACAAAGACCAACCCATCAGAAGGATAGTCAAATCATCCAGACTGTGGTGGGCGGGACATGTGGCTCGTATGAATGATACAGAAGTACCAAAAAGAATATTACAAGGAAATACAGGAGGGCAGAGAGGACGTGGTCGACCTAGAGCCAGATGGGAAGATGGAGTAATCGAAGATCTTAGGAAGATGGGCTACAGAAACTGGAGAGTATTGGCAAAGGACCGAGAGAGATGGAAGGAAATTGTAGAAGAGGCCAAGGCTCATCATGGGCTGTAGAGCCAAGAAAGAAGAAGAAGATCTCTTATCTGTCTGTAATTTAGGAATTACTAAAGACAAGATTATTTTGTTCAGCTACACCCTTAGAACATGACACCATTGTTCGTTGTTCAATTTATGTTCTTCTGTGAACAATTATTGTAATTTGCACATGGTTCATTTTTCGTCTCTGGAGATGAAGATGCTCTGTAGATGCACTAGTTTAAAATTTTTTATCCTACAAAATTTCGCTGCACCACATATTTATCTTTTTACCTTAGGATGACCCAACAGCTATAAAACCATGGTAGAAGCCGACCTCGGGGAAGACCAGTTTGGATTCCGTAGAAATATTGAAACACGTAAGGCAATACTGACAATACGACTTATCTTAGAAGACAGATTAAGGAAAGGCAAACCTACGTTTCTAGTATTTGTAGACTTAGAGAAAGCTTTTGACAATGTTGACTGGAATACTCTCTTTCAAATTCTGAAGGTGGCAGGGATAACATACAGGGAGCGAAAGGCTGTTTACAATTTGTACAGAAACCATATGGCAGTTATAAAAGTCGAAGGACATGAAACGGAAGCAGTGGTTGGGAAGGGAGTGAGACAGGGTTGTAGCCTCTCCCCGATGTTATTCAATCTGTATATTGAGCAAGCAGTGAAGGAAACAAAAGAAAAATTCGGAGTAGGTATTAAAATCCATGGAGAAGAAATAAAAATGTTGAGGTTCGCCGATGACATTGTAATTCTGTCAGAGACACAAAGGACTTGGAAGAGCAATAGAATGGAATGGACAGTGTCTTGAAAGGAGGATATAAGATGAACATCAAAAAAAGCTAAACGAGGATAATGGAATGTAGTCGAGTTAAGTCGGGTGATGCTGAGGGAATTAGATTAGGAAATAAGACACTTAAAGTAGTAAAGGAGTTTTGCTATTTGGGGAACAAAATAGCTGATGATGGTCGAAGTAGAAAGGATATAAAATGTAGACTGGCAATGGCAAGGAAAGCGTTTCTGAAGAAGAGAAATTTATTAAAATCGAGTATAATTTTAAGTGTCAGGAAGTCGTTTCTGGAAGTATTTGTATGGAGTGTAGCCATGTATGGAAGTGAAACATGGACGATAAATAGTTTGGACAAGAAGAGAATAGAAGCTTTCGAAATGTGGTGCTGCAGAAGAATGCTGAAGATTAGATGCGTAGATCACATAACTAAGGAGGAGGTATTGAGTAGAATTCGGTAGAAGAGGAGTTTGTGGCACAATTTGACTAGAAGAAGGGATCGGTTGGTAGGACATGTTCTGAGGCATCAAGGGATTATCGATTTGGCATTGGAGGGCAGCGTGGAGGGTAAAAATCGTAGAGGGAGACCAAGAGATGAATACACTAAGCAGATTCAGTAGGATGTAGGTTGCAGCAGATACTGGGAGATGAAGAAACTTGCACAGGAAAGAGTAGCATGGTGAGCTGTATAAAACCAGTCTCAGGAGTGAAGACCACAACAACAACAAACAGCTAAAAACCATTTTGCGAAATAAGTAATAAATATTGAAGAATATTACACCAGTGTTGTGTGTGTTTTCTTTCATAGTGTATAAAGCAATCTACCAAGAACCGACGGTACAGACAGTCAATGTAATATATTATTATTTCCGCTGTACGTTTTGATGGCTCATATCTCCATCATCAGGAGGATTTAAGTCAATTAGTAATAATTGTCTGTACAGTGGGATCATTGCGTAGTTCAGTATATAGTATACAATGTAAATGCGACTTAAAAAGGACTTGTGACTTCGGAAAGACTGCCACACATTACCAAAAATTCATACACACGCTGCATCCATGCTATATTAATTGACATAAATCCACTTGATGATAGAGTATAATCCTTCCAAACGCGCAGTGGAAAGTTTAATGTAATGTTTTTTTTCTTTTTTTTTTTTTTTTTTCAGGAGGTGGTCATATTACCGCCTTCATCTGCCGGTAAAGTTCTTTACTTACGCAACCACTTTCGGTTGACTTAGCATCATCAGGTCCCTCTATAGCAAACAGAGGGTGGCGCGCGAAATGTGCCACCATTTGTTCCGCACATAATTTCAGTCGCACTAGATATCGCATTGAGCTTGGAGACACAAATAACTTACGAAGTGACAAGTTCTTGTGGTCAAATGGCTCTGAGCACTATGGGACTTAACATCTATGGTCATCAGTCCCCTAGAACTTAGAACTACTTAAACCTAACTAACCTAAGGACATCACACAACACCCAGTCATCACGAGGCAGAGAAAATCACTGACCCCGCCGGGAATCGAACCCGGGAACCCGGGCGCGGGAAGCGAGAACGCTACCGCACGACCACGAGCTGCGGACAAGTGAGAAGCAATTCACCATACAGTCGTTAGGAGACAAGTGTTTACAAAATGGCCGACAATGGACGACTAACAACGCAACAGCAATCGACATTTCTGTTACTTTTTCACTTAACGTTAGGTACCGTTGTGACTTAGAGGCGGTTTCGACAGCAGCTTAACACATTGTGGGTCCCTTGCGAGAGAACCAGCCACAAGCTGTACAGTCAGTTTGTAGGGGAAGGATAAATATTGGAAGCGAACAGACCTCGGCCAAAGCTTGTTTGCTTGTCCTCAATATACAGTTAGTGACAGTTGTTCTCATAGCGTACATAATAAAGCACGATACTGCTTAGCGTTTGTTTCGGGTCGATACTTACCACCTCCCATGTTCAAGTTTTGAATCGCTCTTTTGTTCCGCCACTGGTGGGCCACTTGTATTCGCCTGCACAACGGCCTACTGGCTAACTTCAGTGCTAATTAATTCTGTAATCGAATTAAGCATCGATTTTTTTCTTAACAGTTACATCTCACCACAACCAACCCTGCAAGACCTTCAAAAGCTTTTCAAACTGTTGCTGACCACCCTGTACAATTGTGTAATTATGTAGCAATGTAATATAAAAATGGCTTATGCAAATTAACTATTGAGAAACAGAACACCTTACTTACGATTTGGGTGAAATGTACACAGAGGGTAAAAATTAAAAGGATTAATAAATTTTGCTACCATTTCAGTAAAAGAGGGAAATTTAAAGATGGGAATTAGTGAAAGGATCAGTAATTGAGAGAAGGTAATTTGGATGCTCATTTCAAACATATGGAGCAAGAAGGTGATAAACAGAACAAAAAGATTCAGAGCATAGTCCTGTATCGAGCAGGGGTCTGGGTGTACAAAACAAGCTGAAACAATTAGAGATGGATTTCTGGAGAAAATCAGGAAGAATGCAAGGGAAAGACTAAGTAAGGAATATCGTAGTGATAAAGATAATAGAAGTGAAAAAAGAAAATTGTGATGTGATGGATGGAAGAAAATTATAGTGGTATGGACATGAAAGAAAATGAAGGAAAGCAGAAAAATACCAAAACAGATATGGGGATGGGAATGAAGAGGGAGAAGACGGTCAATGACCAAAATGTATTGACGACAATAACAAGAGTTGGTGCAGAAGAAAATATACACCAGACCGAAATATCTAGAGGAACATCTTGAATAAATACTGTCAAGTACTTGTTTATTACTCATTGTAATACCTTCAGAGTTTATTTTTACGTTGTAGAGATACCTCTGTGCTGGCAGAAGTCTCAATAAATAATAAAAATTATGAATATGATTCTCTAGCACGCGGCGAATTGTAAGTTTCGCAACTAAAAACCTTGACTGACCAGCAAGATAGAAGAGTTAGCACGAAACGTGGAAACTTTATTCGCTATTCTCGCCCCCAAGCAACTCTTTTACCATAAAGCTACCTCCATTTGAAAAACATACATACGTTTCCTTCTCTTTGGACTAAAGCATCCACAGAACATCAAGTCAGAATCTGAAATCAGTAAAATAAACATATATAATGATGATTATGGGTTGTTTTCATAAATAGTAATTCTGACACAGTGTTTAAGTACAGTATTTTACCGTATTAATTATTATAATTCTGTAGACATCGTGCTTATACATAATAATATATACCTATACTTGTGCTTTTATAATCAAGCTCTGAGTTCAGTAGCTTGGGCAAGGTGTAGGACCTCAGTTACAGGAAAGTTTAGGGGCAGCGTACCAGTATCTTCAAGCCAAATGCAGGGCTAAGTCATGTGATAGAGGACCTAGGGTCTTTATGTAAGGACTTTACAAAAGAGGAGTGCCGAAAGACCTCAAACTTATTTCGATATCATTGTATTAGGTTTAGGACATCAAGCTGTATGCAACAGTGTTTAGCGAAGTTAAGGACCGTTTTGTGAAATACTTTTAATAAGTGTTACTTGTTATATCTGTATGTGTTGCCACATATTTGTTATAGTGCGCCCTATGACAGCAAGTTTTTACTTAACAATAACACCATGCAAGACAACTGATAAGGAACTGTACACGGGAAATATTTGGGCTGAATTCATAGTAGTATTTAGATACTACATTCACAACAATATTAAAATTATTGCCTTTTCTCCAGCAAATATGATAAAAAAGGTAATGTATGTGTAAAACCCTGGCCCGATGTAAGAGACTTCCTGAAGGCCCTAATCTAACAGACAAACTAAATAAACAAAATTGTCAGAAACGAATTAGCATTAGTACTTATCTTCGCTCTAAATAGACACCGTTAATAACGGCTGACACGGATGGGGAAAGTAGTTTGACACACACACACACACACACACATACACGTCCGGCAGATATTGTTAGATTTCGAAGCCCAGTGACGGCCAAAATCGAAACTATTGTGGAATAGCCATTCTTCGCTGATCTTCTACTGGCGTTGTGTTCTGACTCCAAGCTATCACCAATTTTCCGAATTTCATTGATAGACTCTTTAGTGTGGTTCTCCACGTGTAGTCGCTGAATATCTGCCCGAAATTCTCGACTGACTGGAGTGGCAGATTTGTCCAAGACCTCTGTCAAACTGAAACTGTAGGTACCTCAAAAAACAAGGAATAAAATTGGATGCAATAATAGCTCTCGTAACATTTCCTTTCCAAGATTTGATTTAATTTCTCCTGATTTTCATCTTTCAGTTTGTTCATTTTGAATTCGCGTCTCTTCAAAGACAAGAAGGAAGTTTGAAGTATATTACCCCTTCGACGTCATATCCATTAGAAAATAAGAGATCAAGTAGATACAGATGGGTAGAAATTAGCCCCTGACTTTGTTGAATGAACCGTTCTGGCATTCATTTCAATTCCTTTAGCGAAATGTTGATCAAAATGGCTAGAAGTGCTTTGGAATTCATGCCCTCTGGAAGACGAGTTCATGACTTGTATTACTTTGAGTCGTTATGCTTGATTATTGGCACCAAAACGCCTAGTACTATTTCTCTGATGTAATTTTACTGGACTCTGGAATTGCTTCCAATAATTTTCTTAGATTTGTCTTTATTTACAGTGCAACACCATTCAGTACGCCAGCTGTAAATCTTTCCTGGATCATTTTCTTCCGGTGGCATTACAAAGAAGCGCACGTTCTGTGAATAATCGGAGGGTACCAGCACCATGTTTGTCATTTCGATAATACAGCTTTGGTGTGAAAACTGATATTGCTGGTGTGAGCAGAAAGTAGGGTCGTCTGAACTCCATTTTGGAGAACAGAATCATCGGGCTCCTTGAAGCTGGTAAAAAAGGCACTGTAATTTCTGTAGCGCTGAAGATGTCACCAAGTCTTATTTCAAGTCTTTGGCGACGGCTGAAACGCACATAAAATCGTCATAGCCCAGTACAGAGCCAACCAAGAGCGATCACTCCAATATAGCACCAACCTGTGCCTTAACTACAGTGGTAAGTTCAAAAAGTATGCAAGACAATTGTTGCAGAGTTAGAGTTGCTACTTTCCTCGCAAATTCCGTACATAGGCTCCGAGCGGTAAGTATATATGCCGTATGTCCTACCCACGGCAGCACATATGTTGAAGGACTGGTACTATGCTTGAAGTTATCTAAAGCTACAGATACATCAGTAAGGAATAGCACAGTGGCCGTACAGTTGAAGAGGAATGGATATCTCTAAACAAAGGGCCATCACAGAAGTTGGAAAGAAAAACATAGGTGCAAAGAAGGCAACAGCGAAGAATGCGTGGGTAACAGAAGAAATATCTCAGTTGACAGCTGAAAGGAGGAAGTACAAACATGTTACGGGAAACTCAGGAAAACAGAAACACAAGTCGCTAAGGAATGAAATAAATAGGAAGTGTAGGAAAGTTAAGACGAAATGGCTGCATGAAAAATGTGAAGAAACCGAAAAAGAAATGATTGTCCGAAGGACAGACTCAGCATACAGGGAAGTAAAAACAACCTTCGGTGACATTAAAAGCAAATGTGGTAACATTAAGATTGCAGCCGGCATTCAACTGGTATGTGCAGAGGAGAGAGCGGAAAGGTGGAAAGAACACACTGGAAGCCTCTATGAGGGGGAAGATGCGATAGAAGAAGAAAAATGAGTCGATTTACAAGAGACAAGGGATCCAGTATTAGAATCAGAATTTAAAAGAGCTTTGGGGGACTTAAGATCAAATAAGGCAGAAGGGATAAATAACATCTCATCAGAATTTCTAAAATAATTGGGGAAAGTGGCAACAAAACGACTATTCACATTGGTGTGTAGAATGTATGAGACTGGCCACATGCCATCTGACTTTCGGAAAAATATCATGTACAGAATTCTGAAGAGTACATGAGCAGACATGTGCGAGAATTGTCGCACAATCAGCTTAACAGCTCATGCATCCAAGTTGCCGACAAGAATAATATACAGAAGAATGGGAAAGGAAATTGAGGATGTACTAGCTGACGGTCAGTTTAGTTTCAAGAAAGGAAATGGCACGGGAGAGGCAATTCTGACGTTGCGGTTGGGTTGATAATGGAAGCAAGAGTAAAGAAAATTTAAGACACGTTCATAGGATTTTTCAACCTGGAAAAAGCGTTTGACAATGTAAAAAGGTGCAAAACTTTCAATATTCTGAAAAAAATAGGGGTAAGTATAGGGAGAGGCGGGTAATATACAATATGTACAAGAGCCAAGAGGGAATAATAAGAGTGAACAACCAAGAACGAAGTGCTCGGATTAAAATGGGTGTAAAACTGGGATGTACCTTTCGCCTCTACCGTTCACTCTGTACATCGAAGAAGCAGTGATGGAAATAAAAGAAATGTTCATGTGTTGAATTAAAATTCAAGGTGAAAGGATATCAGTGATGCGATTCGCTGATGCCATTGCTACCCTGAGTGAAAGTGAAGAAGCATTACGCCGGCCGCGGTGGTCTCGCGGTTCTAGGTGCGCAGTCCGGAACCGTGGGACTGCTACGGTCGCAGGTTCGAATCCTGCTTCGGGCATGGATGTGTGTGATGTCCTTAGGTTAGTTAGGTTTAAGTAGTTCTAAGTTCTAGGGGACTAATGACCACAGCAGTTGAGTCCCATAGTGCTCAGAGCCATTTGAACCATTTGAAGAAGCATTACATGATCTGCTGAATGGAATGGACAACCTAATGATTACAGAATATGGATTAACAGTAAATCGAAGAAACACGAAAGCAATGGGAAGTAGCAGGATCGAAAATGGCGAGAAACTTAACATCAGGATTGATGGTCACAAAGTAGATGAAGTTAAGGAATTCTGCTACGTAGGCAGTAAAATAACCAATGACGGACAGAGCAAGGAGGACATCAAAAGCAGACTAGCAACTGTAAAAAGGGCATTCCTGGACAAGAGTAGTCTACTAACATCAAACGTAGCCCTTAATCTGAGGAAGAAATTTCTGAGAACGTACAGTCTTAGACATAAAAACTGATCGCTGGCCGGCCGCCACAGAGACTAAGTCCGAGTCGATCACTTAAGGTGGCCAATAAAACGTCCGCTCCGACCAAACGCAACGAACTGTATCGAACAAAATGAGTACCAAAAAAAGAAAGTGGTAATCGTCGTGCATTCTAAACTGATAGTCGCCTGTTCGCGTCCAACTGTATTTTTTTTTTTTTTTACCGCATTTCAATCTAAAATTATAAGTCTGATTGAACATCGAAGATAATTCGCTTAACATTCTATCCACCAGCAATAACAAGTACTTCCAGAAACAATTCCGGAGGACAGCGCGTGGCTGCGTGGCAATCATAACAGCTTACGCTCGAGCGTTTCCTCTCGCTGCAGCGGCTACCGGCCACCGGCCAGACGCCACCCGCCGCCTGAAATCCGGCGCCGGACATTTGAACGCGGCGCCACGCTGTCATTTTCGAATTTGAAGCTCTAGTTATCATGTTGCAGTTAAGCATTGGATTTTGCATACTTGAAAATCATGAACCACAGTTAACCACTGTAAAATTGAGCCGCAAGTGGAAAAAGGTGTAACATCTGCAACACAACGTTTACTTTTAGTATAACAGAGGGCTGAATGCAGAGGAGGCAGCTAGAAAGATTTGAACTGTGTGTGGAGCGAATGCTGTTGGGAAAAATACGCCAGAAAAAATATTCTTGTTTCAACAAAGATTGTTCTGCCATGAATGATGTTCCACATTCAGGACGTCTCGACTACTGATATATGTGATAGATTACCATTTTACCGTCATGCGACATTTGCATTCAACAGGCAGAGTTCAGAAGTCTGGTGTAGAAGTACTGCATGCTCTAATTCGAAACAACAAAAATCAACGGAATGACTATTATTGAACGTCATCAGGTCGCTCATTGAGCATTCCTATGCTATGATGCCTTTATCGTTAAATTCCTAAGAAGACATGAAAGGCTGAGCCGCACCAAAAGACGTAAACTCGAGCAAAGAGTAGTGTGAACATAATATTTTACATCTGACAGCTCTAAAAGTGTGTTTTGGGCTACGAACTCTGCCCCAAAGGATGTGTGCAACATAGCTGGAATTTGTTGACAACAACTGAGACACCTTTTGGTCGCAGTGCAAGAAAATCGAGCAACAAAACTCCATCACCTATGCTACTGCATGATAACAAACTCTGTTAATTTGAGAAACAAAACTATCCAGGAGATTGATAGGAAAGTTGTCTCTCAGGCACTTGTATTGATTGGGAAGTCCTCTCTCAAGCACTTGTCCCTCTCGTCATATATTCGTAAAATTTTACCATTCCCTCTCGTGATCGATCAACCGCCAAGGCGATTCATTTCTAGGCGAAAATACTCTTAAAACTACACTGTTTTAATGACATCGTTAGAACCAGTGGGTTTCTACAGGCGTAGGATTTGTAAACAACTGTAGCACTGTCAGATCGTTTTAGATATCATGAAAGAAAATTCTGCTGCTGATTAATTTCTCTTTGATGATTACTGTTGCGTTTAGTATATTAATGGAAAATACAATTAAAATATTCACTGTGCTAATACAAATTAAATTCGGCTTACTACAGAAACATCACGACGGCAATCTATCTTAATAAAGCATTAAGTGTCTGTAAGACGATTGAGGCTATTTTAACATGAATTAGTAGAATATTACCGACTTTTGACTTCGAAAAGATCTGTATTTACTTTATTTCCTATATCATTCGCAAGTATTATGAAAATGTGGCACTTCATAGATAAAATTATGTATTCACAACAACAACAAATATGTCGACAGAAAACAAAAGTAAGGTTTTAGCTCTGACACTAAGGGTTACTGAAAGTAGTAAGACGAATTTTCCTCTAGCGTTGTCTAACGATTCCCTTATTGAGGTTGTATCTGCCTGCTTGTATCTCTGCTACAAAAGAATTAAAAATCTGGCTTTCAGCGAGTCTCGAAAAGCGAACGAAAGTATCTTGCAGCTGGTATCAAAGCATGTTACCTGGGAACTGGTTTTTTCCTAAAGTGGGAAGACATCCTTTTGTGGATGAATTGTTGGCAAATGTAAGTTAGACGTCTGCCGTTGGTCTAAGCGTTTCGGTGTGTTGAATTTGTACCAATGATTTTTCTACAGGTTTTTTTCTGTCCCAAATAGAGCGTTGAAGTCTCCCATTAGCATTTTCACGTCATCTTGGTGAATTTTGCTCATAGAATTTTCGAATGTGTTCCAGAATTTTTAGACATTTTCGGTTGTTCCTCAGACCACTCTGATATAAATCGGGAAGAAGAGGTGCTGTACTGTATTGCTGAAGGGACAGGAAAATACTGTAGGCGAAAACTACATGCAAGTAATTAAATAGTAGGTTCTTTCGTCGTTCACCCGTGATAGAAGACACTAGAGTTTCCTGCTCCCACTACATCATACGTAAACACTCCCCCATGAAAATAACTCAGCCACATGACTCAACTATATCATGTTGGCGTGTAGAATATAAAGTCTCATGTGGTTTTCGACATGTTCGTAACCTGCCATCGACTTGTACCTTAGTATTCTGCGGCTCATTAGACCAGGAGACCTTTTCTCGTGCTTGGAGCTTCCAGTGTGATGTTTCTGCGCCCACGTTCCCGGTGTCGTTCGTTGAACAGAGGCGTGCGGTCCAGTGGCTTTTGGATCCCATAGCGAAAAGGCATCTCGGGACAATGAAAATTCTCCTTGGTTGTCACTGTCCCATTCTGAATTGGCAAGTGATTTGTTACGCTTAAGCCCATCTATTCGTTGCTATAACCTGCTTTAGTCCATAGTGGTCTCAAATATGTACACCATGTTCCCTGCAGTAGTTGATTCTGTCGACGGCGTTTTCCTCGACTTTTGGAATTGATGGTACACACTTGACATCGAGATATAAGAATAGCCTAGTAGCGAAGATGGATTTTCCAGTGCGTAGGACATCTGACATCTAGCCGCGACGAAACGAAATGCGCTGATATAGCAAGTCACCTTCTTCCTGAGCAAAGCTGTCGCATCGGCGGCCAGTGCATCGTATTAAATCTCACTCAGTGACTCGCCATACCACTTTATTCTACATGGTGGTAGAAGCTCTCGCTTTCTCAAGTGGTTCAAATGGCTCTGAGCACTATGGGACTTAACTTCTGAGGTCATCAGTCCCCTACAACTTAGAACTACTTAAACCTAACTAACCCAAGGACATCACACACATCCATGCCCGAGGCAGGATTCGAACCCGCGATGGCGGCGGTCGCGCGGTTCCAGACTGTAGTGCCTAGAACCGTTCGGCCACTCCGGCCGGCCTCGCTTTCTCGCTCTTTCTTTCTCTCTCTCTCTCTCTCTCTCTCTCTCTCTCTCTCTCTCTCCGCATTACAAGTATTACATTGGCCATCCGTAATTAATTTGCCCATAAGTATACTACTGATCCGTGATCCTCATAACTGGCCAGTCCAACTCCTATCCGCTTCCAAACATGCTTACTAACAGCAGACTAAGTTAGAATGGCAACGTGTCAAATGCAACCGAGACCCACCCCTTTTGGAAGGAAGTATTATGGCTTAGCGTCCTGTCGACAAAGAGTTAATGTGAGACGGATGAGAAGGCAGGGTTGAGGAAGGGTAAGAAATGTACTCTGGACAAGTCTTTTTCAAAGGAACCATTCTGGAATTCACCCTAAGCGATTTGTGGAAACCAAGGGAAACCTAAATTTGGATTCTCCCGAATGCGAGTCTACTGCCTTTCCTGCCAATAAGGCGCTTGTTGCAAAAACTGGTTTTTGCGCGTTTCAAGGATGCTCGATACAATTTACATAACGTGCATGTTTGTGATCTACTACATTATGCACATCAAATTTCGCGCGACATAGATTACAGTGTTCTCAAGGGCGGCAGTGGGTGATTCCATGACTTCAAACAGTGGTAACAGACCTAAGATAAGGGCCCGCATCTCGTGGTCGTGCGGTAGCGTTCTCGCTTCCCACGCCCGGTTTCCCGGGTTCGATTCCCGGCGGGGTCAGGGATTTTCTCTGCTTCGTGATGGCTGGGTGTTGTGTGATGTCCTTAGGTTAGTTAGGTTTAAGTAGTTCTAAGTTCTAGGGGACTGATGTCCTAAGATGTTAAGTCCCATAGTGCTCAGAGCCATTTGAACCATTTAAGTTAAGGAAATTTCGAACAAAGCGCCAACTTGAAGATGCACAGAATACTGCTAATCAGCCTGAAAGTTTGTAGATGAGATAGATAAAAATTTATCCCATCGTTCAGTAAGGAATTTGTTTTCAACTCCGACCAATCGGGTTTTGAAGAGGAAATGCTTATGAGACGAACACTGGAAATTGCAGGTACCGAGAGAGTTTTGTCTAAAGTAACTAACATCAGTGCCGTAACACATTCGTATACCATTACGCCGACTATTAATCTGGGTGGTAATTTGGCTGGTCAGTTATTTGTTGTGCTCCGACCTACGATTGTTTCTCGTGTTATTGATCTTGCGAAGACAGGAATGGAATATTTACGTCACAACAAGCAAGAGTGGTAAAATGGGCGTAAGAGAATTACAGCTATGTTATAAGCACTGCTATTGTCGAATACTTGGTTAAAATAACTTTCTTTTGCTTGATTCCTGGCCTGTGTGTAAAAGTCATACTACTTTAGAGTAAACTATCCCTCCTGAAAAGCGTGTGACATTGCAGTTCATACCACCTGGAATCACTGAAAAAATTCTGGTTCTGGATGTTTCTTTTTCGGTGCCTATAAAATATATTGTCGCGCTATCTGCTGCTACGCCTTAAAGGATAGCCAGCTTCATAATAAGCTCCACGACAGACTGTTTCGCATTCAGTTGGATGCCATCGCGTTCCATTAGTTCTCATCATCCCGTTACGTCAATACGATTCTACACGCGTTCTTTAAGAGTGCATACTTACTTGTTAGCTGCAGATTTTGTAATTAACAAGTGTGGGGCGGCAGGTGGAAAAATTTTTGTTGTTGCCGTTCTCAACACAGGCTCTCTAACTACACTGTTGGCAACCACAAAGTGATTAGCAGAAACTTGATGCCTGTAATTAAAAGTTCACTGTTCCTACTCTGATGGAGAAATAAAGCTATTGATCATTGAAGTTCATTACACTGAGGACTTAGGATAATGTCTGGGATTCATAGAAAATGCAGTTTACTATAACAATTTTCACTATATTCTGTAAACGATAAAGCGTTAAGTTCCAGACAAAAGTTTACCCAAGCAATGCTACTATCAGCTCTTGTACTATCAGAGCTGTTCAGAGTCTATTGTGTGGATCCTATTATCCCTAGATAACGAAACTGTTCAATAATCGTTATCGATGTAAAAGTTCAAAGTGAATGCTCGCCAAAATTTGATGTTAATACTCATCAAACGCCACGCTAGTAATGATGGAAGGTCTGTCTTGTAGCGACAAGTGAAAATACGACATAAACAATCTGAGTATAAATCACTGAAGTCGTTCCTCAATTAACCCTTTACCCCAATGCGAACTCATTGTTACGCGGATATCGAGTTACGTAATAGGGCATCCAAGGCTGTTCCTTGCAACTGCACAAACGCGACGCGGCTTCCAACACGGAGCGCGCGCTGATACGAATCTAGAAGAGAACTGGGGCCTGACTCTAGCTCGCAGCGGTCTTATTTATATAGCCGCCGTGCGGACCGCCAAATGCGCAGCCGACAAAATCTGCCTTCCTAACTAGCCGCTCTGCTAGTGAAGAACCACTTCAAGTTACTAAATAATTAATTGCTTCACTCGCTGAAGGCCAATGAAGCTCTCAGTTTAATTGTACTATCAGCACTCAGGTAAGTATCTGTAATAAAATTCTGATGCGGCTATGTTAAATACTTTTGGCGAGAGAATTATTTTAGTTGTACTGCACGCAATAGATAAGCTCTGAACTTGCCCTTTGGAGAGACGCTACAGCTATAGCTTTATAGATACCTTTTGGAAACTTCTCACATCTTTGTTATTACAGTGTACCTCCCTTCTACCAAAATCTAAACATCCTAGCTAATCACTTACTTAATCTATCTTCTTCCGTACTTTTAGGACATAAGAACAGAAAATCATGAATTTCAATCAAAATATTACTTTGTGAGATCCAGCATGCTGTTTCCATTAAATTACAATGAAAAAGGAATGCGAATATTAATTTTGAAGTTTCTAGCTCCTTCCTGTTGCGCCAATGATTTTTACGTTAAACGTCCAAATTTCGAAAACTGTTAAAAGTTATTAAACTGAAACATAACACATTAACATTTTAGCATCACTCCTGACATTCTGTTAACTTTTCAAATTATATACTTTACTTTTAAGGTATTGCACAACATTTGTGACGTCATAGCTAGTTACAGCAGACTAGGCTGGCACACAATGGAAAGCATATGAATTCTATATGGCGTGGGTAGGCTGCTTCCCTACACAAGGAGTTCGCCTTCGATCTTAACAGTACAAAACTTAGTAATTAATGTGGTGCGAGATTTTTCATTCTGTTTATTTTGAACATTTCTCTAATGTCGACGAAGTTCATTTTGTGAGGTGTAATATATATAGCCCATAGAAGGGACCCCAGACACTCATCTTCTATCGTCCTCCTGATGCACATGGTGAGCCATTAGCAGCTAATATTTATCCAGTCATAATTGTTAACATAACACTTTCAAATGAACCTTACTAAAAATTGAATTTACGACCTCGCACTCAAAGAGATCCTCGTTAGCCATTCGCTCGGTCTGTACCTTTGAGAGGTACGTCACAAAAATATAGTTCCTAAAACTTCAGTTGGTAGACAAGAACATATTACTACAAAATGTCCTGAACTGTCCATCTGTGTAAATGTGTCTGAAATAGAGATGTTTTGAAATTAATGAAATTCCTGCCTGTACCATAAAAAATGACCCTACAGTTTAGCTCTGTGAGCCTCCTACACGATCTCCGTTCCTAAACCTAGATCTGATGTGTTGCTAAAAGCTGGTCCACTCCACTTTGCAGGCAGCCTTTCCAAGTACTCAGCACACCAAATCAGTCTTTTCTGAGTCGTCAGTGGGAGTCCCAATAGGGGTCACTGAGAGAACATGCCTTGTTCTGCAACTTGTCCTGATTTCGTACTGATCACCACTGGACTCGTTACTGATAACGAGAGGGGCCTCTAAGTGGTAAAGAGCGGTGACGTTAGGTTCAGTGTTTACTATACTGTGCTATTGAATAATTTACAATGAGCCAAAGATCATGTTGCTCACAGAAATCTGCAGTCGACTTACGAATGAGCACAACTCTGCAAATGACTGGGACTCAAAGAGGTTATGGAAATTCGAAAGTGTGTCCTCATCTGTAACAGATATATGGACAACACAGTCAGCAACGCATCGGAAGGGGCATCTTATACTGAGAGACTGCTTAGGAGTTTGTCGCTTTTTATTCATCTCGATTGAAAAAAAGAAGATACTCTGAAGATGGTTAATCATTGGCGACAACGCAATCTGTCGTAATGGGCACTATTTCATTACTTACATCTGCATGATTCCGCTACTACTTCTACAGCCCGTTGCTATTCTGACGAAGAGAGTGGTGCATACTGGCGAAAGCTCGAACTTTTGTAGGGAATTAACGCGACAGGTGCACCGAGAACATTTAACACTATATAAGAGATTAAAGCTGTATGCCGGGCCAGGAATCGAGCTCGGAACCTTGTCCTTAGCGAGAAATATTGAGATGTATTTTTCCTCAGTCCTCCCCATTCTTCGCTCACCAAAACTATATAAGAGATTAAAGCTGTATGCCGGGCCAGGAATCGAGCTCGGAACTTCCTCAGTCCTCCCCATTCTTCGCTCGCCAAAATTTCCTTCATCAGCGACAGCTTCTTCTGCCATCTGAACAATTTTAAGTGGAATGTTTTCCTATTTTGACTATTAGTTCACACATCTGTTGAAAAGTGAATACGTCATCCGCACGGAAGTATTTCCACCAGCGTCGAATAGAGGCCTTGTCGACTTGATTTAAAAGGTTATCCACACGACATTTCATTTCAAAGGAATCTTCTGTTAATGTAAAAAAAAAATTACACTTTTTAAATTTAATAAGCTGAATCTTAAACTTGCGCTGCACTCCTACTGCCGCTGCTCTCAGACCGAAAACATACTGTAAGAGAACTAATTATAACAGAAAAATTTTTAGTCGCACGTTCTCTTCTCGTAGTACGTTGAAGGGGAAGGAATTAAATTTGGGGAAAGTGATAGGGATAGGAGGGGTATTTGGTTGTAGATTAAGGTGCGGGCATTATAATGTGAATGAATTTACGAAAGATAGGTTTGTATCTGGCTCGGAAGGGTTTCTTTAGATACCAACGATGATTTACATGGTGCGCACTGAAGTCTTCAAGGACAGAAATTGCAGTCTATAGGATATAGTATACGACACGAGGTGACCAGCCACCCGACAGTAGCTGTAATGTTTGATGGACGGGAAGAATTAGCAGTCCAACGGCAACAAGTGTGACTGACATGGTGAACTGCATGAGGCGCCAAACTGGTGTTGATGGCCAGTTTCTTTCGCATCCTATTCCAAAGGGTGGTGGGGTTGTGAGCTATCTGGGAACGATTCACGACCCGCCTTCAGAGCTTCGATTCCGACAGTATCTTCGTCGAACAATGTAATCTCCCCAAACGTTCTCTGTATGCGGGTATACACTGAAGCGCCAAAGAAACTGATATACGCGTGCGTTTTCAAATACAGAGATATGTAAACAGGCAGAATACGGCGATGCGGTCGGCAACGCCTGTATAAGACAACAAGTGTCTGGCGCAGTTTCATCGGTAACTGCTGCTACAATTGGAGGCTATCAAGATTTAAGTGAGTTTGAACGTGGTGTTATAGGCGGCGCACGAGCGATGGGACACGGCACCTCCGAGGTAGCGATGAAGTGGGGATTTTCTCGTACGACCATTCCACTAGAGTACCATGAATATCAGGAATCCGGTAAAACATCAAATCTCCGACATCGCTGCAGCCGGAAAAAGATCCTGCAGAAACGGGACCAGCGACAACTGAAGAGAATCGGTTAATGTGACAGAAGGGCAACACTTCCACAAACTGCTGCAGGTTTCAGTGCTGCTCTATCAACAAGTGTCAGCGTGCGAATCATTCAACGAGACATCATCGATATGGGCTTTCAGAGCCGAAGGCCCACTCGTGTACCCTTGATGAAGCTATACGCCTCGCCTGGGCCAGGCAATACCGACATTGGACTAATGATAACTGAAAACATGTTGCCTGGTCGGACAAGTCTCGTTTCAAATAGTATCGAGCGAATCGACATGGGTATGGAGACAACCTCATGAATCCATGGACCCTGCATGTCAGCAGGGGACTGTTCAAGCTGATGGAGGCTCTGTAATGGTGTGAGGGGTGTGCAGTTGGAGTGATATGGGACCCCTGATACGTCTAGATGCGACTCTGACAGGTGACACGTACATAAACGCCCTGTCAGATCACCTGAATTCATCCATGCCCATTATGCATTCAGGCGTACTTAGTCAATTCCAGGAGAACAATGCGACAACCCACACGTCCAGGATTGCTACAGAATGGCTCCAGGAAGACTCTTCTGAGTTTAAACACTTCTGCTGGCCACCAAACTCCCCAGACATGAACATTATTGAGCATATCTGGGGTGCCATGCAACGTGCTGTTCCAAGAGATCTCCTCCCCTCACACTCTTACTGATTTATGGACAGCCCTGCAATATTCATAATGTCAGTTACTTCCAGCACTACTTCACACATCAGTGGAGACCATATCACGTTGTGTCGCGTGTGCACGGGGCCCTACGCGATACTAGGCAGGTGTACCAGTTTCTTTGGCTCTTCAGTGTAATTAAACTTTTGCAATCAACATACGTAGGCGAAAAACTATTTGCCGTATGGGTACCCAACTCTTCAGGAATGAGGTTCAGACTGCGAGCTGCAGGATTTGCATTGTTAGTAGTCTTCACTTAATACTTCCCGGCTAAGCCGTGGTTGATGTATAAAACTCTCCCCTGATGTTTCGTCTCCGACTGCGAGAGACATCCTCCGAGGTAAAGCGGCGAACTGCAAAGAGAACCCGAGGAAGCGCTGATTATGTAGGAAGTACAGAGGGCGCCACTGTAGATCACGTGGTGTCGGCTATGAGACAGTCTCTGGTAATGGCAACGTTCTCGATTGAAAGTAATCGATCGTCAAGCCTCCGGTGTAACGCTAACATCCAAATTTTATCCAGTTTAACACCTTCGTCTTTCCTGTTAAAGTTATTACAGTGTTTATCAATCTCGATAGCCTCTCTATACATGCGCGCATAATAATGCGATGTTTTAGATAATTTTTTTTTTTATTTTGAATTTGATTTCATGATTAGCTTCCTGGTAAATATGTTCTGCTACGGCCAATTTATCCGTGTGACCCAGGCGACAATTCCTCTCATGTTCAACAGGACAGGTGTTGACACTTCTCTCTGTGGTCCCGACGCATTAAAGGAATACGAAAGGGCCTCTCTCTACACCTTGGTTGAAGAACATGATTCGAAAGTTCGAATTAACAGGCGATTTGAGAATTGGACGTGGAAGAAGCCGACGGCCAATGGCGCCACAAACTGTTGAAGAAGTTACTCTTGCCATGGCTGAGAATGCTGTTCGCAATGTGCAATCTTCAAGCAGTGCACGACCTGTGTCACGTCAGCTCAACATACTGTGGCCCACTGTTGTTTCGGGCGGAAGTAAAGCAATCTTTCGTGCGATTCCAGGTTGTCGTGGATGTGGATTGCACTCACTTAAACATGGTATAAAATTAACAAATGTTGCCCTCACCTGTGGAATTTTAACGCGTTTCTGTCAATTTTTTTTATATTTCTCTTCCACAAGTTCTTACGTATATCTCCACAAAATTTCATAGTTCCACAATCACTTGCTTTCTTTCATGTGGGCCCTCTCACGTAGCGAAATTCTAATTGCAACTTCCCTATTCTTTGGTAGCACTCTAGGGAGGAAGGGTATAGCGTAGAATAGGTTTAGCCCACGAGAGATAACGTTCCAGCATGGCACATGGTTTTAGTCTGTCAGCGCCGGCCGGCGTGGCCGAGCGGTCCTAGGCGCTACAGTCTGGAACCGTGCGACCGCTGCGATCGCAGGTTCGAATCCTGCCTCGGGCATGGATGTGTGTGATGTCCTTAGGTTCGCTAGGTTTAAGTAGTCCTAAGTTCTAGGGCACTGATGACCTCAGCTGTTAAGTCCCATAGTGCTCAGAGCCATTTGAACCATTTTTTAGTCTGTCAGCAAGGTACACAATGGCGCACATTTCGGTGTGAAGTGGAAGCTTAACTGTGGCTCACTTGGCAGGTCATAGTAGTGGGCTTCCTGATCGCACGGCCGGACTGATCTAACTGTCTAAGAACGTTTTCTCCGTATTCAGTCTGACGCTGTGAAGGCGCAGGAGTACAACTACAGCGGTACTGCTGCTCAAGGTAACATCAAAGAAATCTAGTTAGTAACATACGGCGATATTGTATGGCACTTTTTCCGCTGTCCCTCATATTGGTTTTTATGCTTTCTGAGCTGACTGCCTTAACTGACAGTAAAATCTAATAATCATTTCAAAACGATATATGTAATTCAAATGTATTGTCACTGACACTTTTCTTGTGCTCATAAATGCAGGCACGCTTCTCTATAGGGAAGGTGGTTATCGCTGAAACAACCGGTTTCCGGTTATACCGGTTTTTTTCACCTCCTGTTTAACCTGGCTGATAAAACCTTTCAAAATAACCGGTTTCTAAACTAATCAATTTTCGGTTTTGTATTCTTTTTTTTTACAGTAATAAACGTAGACAAAGAACCATGACTGAAAAATTGTAAGATTCTCTCAGACTTTTCAATTGTGTGTGTCAAGATACTTGGAATCAAAATATCAAATAAACTAGACAAGTAAAAGAAAATTTAGTCTGCATAATATTCGCTCCTTTTCTCGAAAAGTAATTGGGGGCTCAATACTACATAAAAGCACGACTGTTCTCCAATCGAATGTGATTTTTTGAAGCTCTGTTCAGAAAACTTGTGATAATCGAGTATCACATAACTATCTGAGCATTACGAATAGCCGATACTAAAGGTTGAAAACTGAGGTTGGAGAACGCTATTTTTCGTGTTTGTTGTCCGTTTCGAGGGACCAAAAGTACAGAAAGGCATACTATATAGGCACAGGCAAATCAACTTCTTTCTATTTTAATTATAAACAATGAATGAATAGTTTAATTTTCAATTTATTGCTGTTTCCTTAATGCTTTAATTTCCTTTCTCTTTTATTATTTCATAGAAATGGCTAATAAAAACTTTTTTATTTGTAGCGTTCTTTTTTGTTGACTATTTTGAATGAAAAACCCATTTTGCACTCAAATACATTTATTTACTTTTTAACAGGAATTGGAATATAATTGATTTTTTGATGACAAAACTAAAAAATGCTCTTTCAAAAAATTCAGAAAGTAAACAAAATACAACATTTACCAGGAACATTTACTTGACAACAGTTAAAATTTCGGTATTAAATTAGTCCATTGGCCAGTATCCATTGTCTAGTTTGTTCATAAATGCCCATTCTATAATGCGTTGATCTGTAAGTCGATTACTTGCAGAAACAGTACCACTCAAAGTAGATACCAATCCTTCATAAGCCGCAGTACTTCTACTAACGACAAATATGTTTAGGCTCCAAATGACAACGTGGCATACACCTGCTCTGCTTCCAAAAAACGAAAAGATCACTGCTTCTGGGCAGTAAAAGAAACAGGAACAGTATTGGCTCAGCAAAGCTGTACCAGTTCTCGTGACATCTGTTTCTTGCTGCTTTCAACTGTCGGGATTACTATCAAAATAGTTCTGATCGCTTTTCCAAGTTTCTGTAATAATTCAATATTTCAAAGCAATGGAAATTATGCGAATAAAGATTACTCGTTTTAAAGAAGTTTTATTTAAAAACGAAAAATTTTGGGATCATTGCCATGGCAAATTAATATACCAGTTCTTGATCCAGTTGTTACAGAAAAAATAAAAAGCCTAATATAAGCGAAATAACCAAATACCGGAAACAGCGGTTATTCAGAAATAAAACGCTTGTATCAGTGTTAACCGGTCGATTTTCCCAACCTACTTCTCTGTTTTTGTCCGCTATATACGACTACCAGAAAACAAGTCAGAGAGTTATCCTTTTCATTTATTTTTGTCTTACGCTGATGACAAGCGTAAATGACTAGGCAGCAGAGATGTATCTTGCTCGAGTGAGGACCTAATTGATCTCAAAAGATACGAACGAAACAATAAATAATAATAGTAATATTGACGCTACGTTAAAACCACTAAATACAACCGATTCCGTTATGTCTGAGACGGAGGAGTTGTGATATTACAAAGCTAAGGTAGTGTAACTACCACGTTTGGGGATTCCAAAGTTGCTTTCCTGGGGCTTCAGAAGTATCAAAGGTAAAACACGGTTCTACAATGTTGTACTTCCAATGAAAAATAAGTTATGTCACTTTCTGATAGTTTCAGTTCATACGGTAATGAGAATACCATCTGCGACCGCAGCCATCTTGTAAAAGAGCAAACAGTTTTCGGAAACTAGGATTGGAAACGCTTGATTGGAAGAAAACACACACAAAATTGGTATTCAGAATGGCGTCTGTCGTGGGCGGCAGTTCTTTTTGTGTGTTTTCAACATAATACGCCGCCAGATCGAAACGTGAGCCGTGCTCTAAAGAACCACGCTGGCACCCCGCCATGGAGGGACTGAGAAGGTCACGGTAGCTGTGGGAATCCGGTATTGCGCCGCTCCTTGTTCTACGCAAGCGACGCTTCACCGAGCATTCCTCATTGGTATGTAAGGACGACATTTTGTGTTAGTGCACTGCAAAACGCCAAAGAAGTCTTATGCAAATACACAATGTGACCAAGAATATTTGCAGTTGATCCCTTGAAACACCGTCGAAGACTACTCCTCAGTACATCTCATTCCACATGGTATGCAAGATTTACGATACAAGTGAAATACCCTCGGACTTCAAGAAAATATAGTAATTCCAATTCGAAACAAGACAGGTGCTGACAGGTTACAATGTTAAGAGAACCTCTTGTACGTGCCATGTGCTGGAGCTTGAAAAATTGAAAATATATCATCTTATTTAATACGTATTGACGTAATCTACCGAACTGAGTGTATTTTTTAAATATTTACTGCTGGACCAATGTCAACCGACATGTGCGTCATCCATGGAACTTCATGTATACTGATTTCTTAGCACACACACCTGATGACATTCATGTACTGCCCAGCAAAACAAAAGAAACACAAAAAAGACATGGTCAGATTTCACTGTAACTTTGTAAGTGTACACACCAATGGTGGATATGTAAAAATAGTTGTGTACCAGTTCTGGCTAAACGGGAGGCATTGTTCTCCTTATGTAAACAAAGTGGCCAGGTGCCCTAGTCTAATTTAATAATTAGTGTGTAAACAAACCGTTCACCTGGGCTCTTGTTTCGTATATTTGGTATGTAATTAATGAGTTGAACTGTCAGTATAACTGCCATAATTTATAGCCATTAGTGCTACTGACTAATGCACTTGCAATCATGTTCACAGGCTGTGCCATATGGATTCTTCCCATCAACACCAGCTTTTCTGGATTGTGCACATGGGAGCTTTCCTGTAATACATCCTACGTTCCCACAACCTTCCTGGCCTCAATCTTCGTTAGTCACTGTCCTCACCCATCCAGCCCCTTCCCTGTTTCCATTCCGGCACTACAAAGCCATCTTTCCACCACCATATCCAGTGTTTTTATTTCTCTCCTTTTCTGCTACTTCCCCCCCCCCTCCCCACCTCTCTCCTGCCCTCCGTCTAACCTGCAGTGCTTCAACGTGCGCCACCCCAACCTTACTATCCCTCACCCTCCCTGCACCAACCTCTTCCTTACCTCCACCCAGTCACCTCTCCCATCATGCACTGGTGCTGCTGCTCGCATTGCAGTTCAGTTGCCCAAGACTTTCAGTCATGTGTGTGAGTTGCATCTCTCTCTCTCTCTCTCTCTCTCTCTCTCTCTCTCTCTCTCTCTCTGTGTGTGTGTGTGTGTGTGTGTGTGTGTGTGTGTGTGTGTGTGTGTGCGTGGTCTGCTGATGAAGGTCTTAATAGCTGAAAACTTTACTTGTGACATCTTTTTGTTGTACAACTCAGCATCTCCGCTATGTGGTGAGTGGCAACTTTCCTTTTCACAATATTGTTACATTCCATCCTGGATTTTCCATTTTTTGAATTACACAATCCAGTATGCTGTAGAGCAGCAGCTATGCTTACAACCATACATGTACAGATTCTCTGAAAAAATGTGGATCAGTTTGATGGAATTGGCAAACAAAACCCCTAATCCATCAAAAGAAATAATCACTTAATTGTATGACACATGCAGTGTATCAAAACATGTGTATCTGCGTGAAACAGCCAAGCCAGATGTAGGCATAAACTACATGCACATTTAAGCAAGCTATTTATCCTTGCAAATGTAAGAATTTATAAAGAAAAAACAAAAGTGTAAGAGCAATGTGTTTCTTCTTTCTCTATAAAATAGCCTGCTTGTTAATGAAACAGGTAGTCATCACAATGGCTGAGTGGATGAAAGGTCTTCATGACAAGGACTTCACAGAAACCGACTGGTCCTGCAGTGATACTGATACCAAGAAGAAGAAAAAAATGGACCACTCCTTCCCCATACCACAAATAATTTAATTATTTGACCTTCTGACTGCAGGAAGATTAATATTGTTCCCTCACAGTTAACACATCTTAGCATGGTCGGCTCCAATTATTTATACATCTTTTCAAAAACATTTTATCAGCCCAAGTATCAGCTATTGTGGGCAGTTCTGTATTGCATTGATGGAGCTACGTACCAGATGTTCAGAGAAAGCAGTGATATTCCACCACCAGTAATAATAAAACCAAACAGCGTATTCATATTTGACAACATTTCAGTGGAAAACCAGGATGACACCTAAATAAATTTCTATTTCGGTTTCCATATGATGGCTGATGTCTTCTGTCAGAGCCAGATATTGAGTAGGATTCCAGAACAGTTGGTTTGGTAAGAGTCAATGCAAACATCATTATCACTTTCAAACAGAACAATATGAATTTAAAACACTTTTATCAAGCACATGTACAAACTGACATTACATTCAGTATCTGACTAGAGTCTTAAAGACCTAAGAACCACAGTATTTGTTCAATTGTAATTTTTTTAGGTGAGCAGGTACACATGAACAGAGACACCACTGAATCAGGGAAAACAAAGTGGACTTGACTGACTCAACAGAGAACTGGAAGGGGCCTCCCAGTGAATGAGTCCTGTCAGGTACATGGCTGTTTTTGATCCCCAGCTGTGGCCGGCTGTAAAAAGGGCACTTCTTTGATGGCACGTGGCTCACTGTCTTCTTGCAACCCTCAGCGGCTGGTTTTCCTATGTGAGTGCCTATCCATTCAGCCTGAGCTGAGACGCCAATACAAGGGATTCTTGTTCCGCAAAGTACAAGCTACTGAGGTCATCGAACACAGATAAGCAATGTAAACTGTCAGGCAGGTTATTAGTCGACCTGAATCATCAGCAAAAATGTGTGAGAGATCTATATAAGGAACTTTCGATGAACATTGAGACACCCCTAGGTCACACTACATTTCCAGATGTTATGCTTTTGTCAATGAATATGAACTTTTGTTATGCACTTCAATCCTGAGTCATGCTGTTTAGATACATTCAGAGTGCTGGTACTGATAACACCATTTTCATCACTGCTTTTGTGTTAGAATGAACATTTTAGTAACTCTCACTGCAACCTCAAATCATTTCCTGTGAGTCATGAATACTGCTGCAATTGCTCACAACCCTGCTGATGACTGACCAAGTCTTACAGCAAGAAATTGTTGGACTTCATGAAGCTGGACACTGTTAGTGATGTGAAGAAATACTAATTTGTATATGGAACTGGCTATGGACATAAACTTTATGCCAGTCAGCACACTAATAACAGTTAAGGTGTACCATTTGGACAAAGTAATTTTGGACTTGCATATAGTGCCACACTTGCTGATGTTCTGCTGGAACTGTAAGCACTAGACTTTTGTTTCTGCATTTCTCATGTGTTGAACCTTTTGTAGAAGCAATCCAATATATTACCTGAAAACAGTGAAGTGATTGTTGTGCTCTGTAATTCTTTTCTGTAATTTTCAGAGACAAAGGTTGACCACCAGCCAAGACGTACATTATTACATGATTTTAACGCATGCCGCCAGCATTAGTGCAAAGTTGTTTGCAACTGATACTTCATTTACAAGCTTCCCATTTTTGAGATGAAAACATACTATATTTGTTTCACTTATGCTTGGTGCTGTCTTAACTGATGCCACTATTATGTTTCTCACCTACCAATATGCACATCACATTATCTACATAATAACAGAAGTGCTTCCATATGAGCAGGCACTGAAAGCTTTAAAAGTCGTTTTTGTAATTTTAATTTGCTGTTTGTTTGCATTTCAGAATTTATAAATTTGTACTGGTACATAACCATACAGTAACAGAAGTGTAATAAGAATTGTTTCTCCTTATGTCTCGTGTGTTTTGAACATGTGTTTCTGTAATTATCACTCTTTTATTGTTTGATGCGGTTTACTGCTCATCTTTTTTAATATAGTCATGCTTTTTATTCAGTGTAAAACACATGTACTTTTTCTGACTTATTTTACAAGTCATACTCCTGCTTTTTATTCAATATTAAGTACTATGTACTTGTAGTTTGCCTTGTTTTAAAAATCACTCTTTTGTGCTGCATCATATGTTATGTTGTAGGCTATGGTTCAAACTAAGTAACTGATTTGAAGCTGCAAAGTTACTAATGTGGATGGAGTAATTGATTGTAAATTGAGTTGAGTATATGTCGATCTTAATGATAACCAATCTAAGTATGTGAGATTCTGTAGTGGCACTGCTCTATTACATAAACATTGTAAAAGGAATTGTTATGAGTGTGTGTAACATTGTAACAGCTGGCGTTTCTCATAACTATTATATGTTTCTAGAAATAAAGATCCCTTTGCACCAGTACTTTTGTGTGAACGTGAGGTGGCTTGTATAAAATTGTTATCGTTGTTTAAATTTCAATTACTTTCTTTGGTGTTAGGTTGAACATGGCAATATATTCATGAGATGATGAATGTGTGAAACAAAAACGAAAACTGTAATCTACCCAGTTGAAATATTCTTGATGAACCTTTCCTATAGATATTCTTAACATAGCTTTATCACCGTCCATTTTCTTTGCAACCAGGAGTTTCTCTGAAACTGTCACACAGCATATTTTAGAATATTTTTCCTATTCCCTTGATCAAATAATCGATCACTGCACTTTGAGATGTAACTGGTACTTGAATCTTTTTCTTTTCTCCATGACTGAAAATACATATGAGCCAGGCTATTGAAATAATGAAAACTGGGATGAGCAACGGTCACAGACCCGTGAACTTGGAGTGGCAATATCTGTGGTTCATGGTGAATCTGAAAACCACTACATCAGAAAATTTGATGAGGCTGGAAGGTTCCCCAGTGGGCGGATCTTGATGAACAGTAGGGGCACGCATGTTATCATGATCAACCAAAATAAATCAGAGACAAGTTGTGCATAGAGCACATGGATTACCTTTATTATGCAGAACATTAAGTGCAGTTGGTGGCTAAGACCATAGTGGGTGAGTTATCAGTTTTGACAATTTTAGAGACTGGTGCACAATTAAGTGCAGTTTTGGCTGTTTAAGAGAATCCGTGAGTGGCAGGAAGTTTCAACACTGCCCATGAGTGGATGCAAGACTATGAGAATAGTTAATCCCAAATCTAAGCCAGTAAAAATCCAGGGCCAATTACAAATCAAACTAGAGAAAATGATGTTTTATCACACATTTCTTGTTGTAGAAGGTCTGATAATTGACTGCATTGTAGGAACGGGTTTTTTAAGTGAGAGGACGCAGTTGTCAACATTTTCGTTCACAAACTATGTGTTAGGTTCAAGCTATTACTATTGATTAGCATGATAGCAAGCATGGGAAATTTTGCCATGGAGCCAAAGTAAGATTTGTAGGAGAGTTCACTGATACTGATACTGATGCAGCCACGGCAGCACAGATGTATCAAGAGCCGTAAGTGTAATGGCTCGTGAATCAAACTGCCTCCATTGAAGATTGAATTAGAGGAAGTACTGAAACAATATGATGCTGTATCTGAAGAACGTCCTGTCATTATCCACAGACACGAATGCATATTAGATGTGTATCCCAATGAAACCTAGTGTCATGCGTCCTATAGTGTTCGTTGGGCCAAACAACCAGTGGTAAGCAAAGAAATTCCACAAATGTTAGAGGTGTGTATTTAAACTTCCTATTACAGTCCACTACTTGTTTTCTCCAAGCCAGGTGGCGATTTCCTACCAGAGATGGAGGCTGGTACAGAATAAGAAGACACCTCATGGACATAAGAAGCCCTTTATTATTATTTATCAATATTCATTTAGTCTTCTATGCTGCTAGAGTTGATCCCTGTGAGTGTGGCAAACGTACTGACAGGGCAGCTCATAGTGTGTTGAGCTACCAAGTTACTGGCCTTGTCAGCAGCAGCAAGGGTGTACTAAGCCCGCCGCCACTGTCTCAGTGGATGTGCCAATTCTCCAGCCATAAAAGACTATTCACAGCATCAGCTACTGTCATAGAGAATAAGCAGGTTGTGTCTTGCCCCAGTGGTCCATGGAGAAGCAGTCCACAGTGTGAACCCCAGCACATATGAAGATGGCTGGATCTCAGTGTGACAGATTCATGAAGGTAGCAGAGTACGGAGCTGTCAAGACTGCTATGACAGAATGTCATAGCACAGCCCAGCTGTTCGACCATGACAGGCTGCCCACACTGGGTTAAATAGTGGTGTATGAAGCTGATCACACAGACGAAGTTCCGCTGCCATGTATATGTGTCACATGTAAGTGTCTCGATTGGGCGCCTGTGTCCTTGGCCCAGCTGTTGCCACAAAGCAATGGGCTGAACAGCAGAAGCGCCATGCTTCCACTGGGGTGCTGTGTTGGCAGGTCATTGATCGTGGCTGACTGTGACTACTGTTAATGTCCTAGATATGGCACTTGCATGCTGATGAGGCCCACGTCGTTACATTTATATTGTTTGAAAATTGCTCACGTTTTCTTCCTTTTGAAATTTCTGGCAACTGGTAAATTTCTCATCAATTAATCCCGACATTTGTTTATCTTTTACTTCTAGCCATTCATCAGTCCCATCTTTCATTTCTTTTTGATGTCAATCACATGGTTCTGTGATTATTCTCTCTAATTTTTTGAAATCTTTACTATTCAGTCAGCCAAATCAGATTGCTCATTTGCCATTTCAGCTTTTGTTGCAGACTGAGCATTCAATAATTCAGCATTCCAGATTTAAATTTAAGGATAAGAAATTTGGTTAACTTGTGCCATGAAGATAAATGTAGCAATACTCAGACTTTTTAATTTTGCAAGTATTTCAGTAAACTGATTAACTTGATTTATCTCGTATCTTTTCCCTCCATTTTATCAATAATTAGTTGAAAAAACCTCCCCCCATGAACCATGGACCTTGCCGTTGGTGGGGAGGCTTGCGTGCCTCAGCGATACAGATGGCCGTACCGTAGGTGCAACCACAACGGAGGGGTATCTGTTGAGAGGCCAGACAAACGTGTGGTTCCTGAAGAGGGGCAGCAGCCTTTTCAGTAGTTGCAGGGGCAACAGTCTGGATGATTGACTGATCTGGCCTTGCAACATTAACCAAAACGGCGTTGCTGTGCTGGTACTGCGAACGACTGAAAGCAAGGGGAAACTACAGCCGTAATTTTTCCCGAGGACATGCAGCTTTACTGTATGATTAAATGATGATGGCATCCTCTTGGGTAAAATATTCCGGAGGTAAAATAGTCCCCCATTCGGATCTCCGGGCGGGGACTACTCAGGAGGATGTCGTTATCAGGAGAAAGAAAACTGGCGTTCTACGGATCGGAGCGTGGAATGTCAGATCCCTTAATCGGGCAGGTAGGTTAGAAAATTTAAAAAGGGAAATGGATAGGTTAAAGTTAGATATAGTGGGAATTAGTGAAGTTCGGTGGCAGGAGGAACAAGACTTCTGGTCAGGTGACTACAGGGTTATAAACACAAAATCAAATAGGGGTAATGCAGGAGTAGGTTTAATAATGAATAGGAAAATAGGAATGCGGGTAAGCTACTACAAACAGCATAGTGAAAGCATTATTGTGGCCAAGATAGATACGAAGCCCACACCTACTACAGTAGTACAAGTTTATATGCCAACTAGCTCTGCAGATGATGAAGAAATTGAAGAAATGTACGATGAAATAAAAGAAATTATTCAGATAGTGAAGGGAGACGAAAATTTAATAGTCATGGGTGACTGGAATTCGAGTGTAGGAAAAGGGAGAGAAGGAAACATAGTAGGTGAATATGGATTGGGGCTAAGAAATGAAAGAGGAAGCCGCCTAGTAGAATTTTGCACAGAGCACAACTTAATCATAGCTAACACTTGGTTTAAGAATCATGAAAGAAGGTTGTATACGTGGAAGAACCCTGGAGATACTAAAAGGTATCAGATAGATTATATAATGGTAAGACAGAGATTTAGGAACCAGGTTTTAAGTTGTAAGACATTTCCAGGGGCAGATTTGGACTCTGACCACAATCTATTGGTTATGACCTGTAGATTAAAACTGAAGAAACTGCAAAAATGTGGGAAATTAAGGAGATGGGACCTGGATAAACTGAAAGAACCAGGGGTTGTACAGAGTTTCAGAGAGAGCATAAGGGAACAATTGACATGAATAGGGGAAAGAAATACAGTAGAAGAAGAATGGGTAGCTCTGAGGGATGTAGTAGTGAAGGCAGCAGAGGATAAAGTAGATACAAAGACGAGGACTGCTAGAAATCCCTGGGTAACAGAAGAAATATTGAATTTAATTGATGAAAGGAGAAAATATAAAAATGCAGTAAATGAAGCAGGCAAAAAGGAATACAAACGTCTCAAAAATGAGATCGACAGAAAGTGCAAAATGGCTAAACAGGGATGGCTCGAGGACAAATGTAAGGATGTAGAAGCTTATCTCACTAGGGGTAAGATAGATACTGCCTACAGGAAAATTAAAGAGACCTTTGGAGAGAAGAGAACCACGTGTATGAATATCAAGAGCTCAGATGGCAGCCCAGTTCTAAGCAAAGAAGGGAAGGCAGAAAGGTGGAAGGAGTATATAGAAGGTTTATACAAGGGCGATGTACTTGAGGACAATATTATGGAAATAGAAGATGATGTAGATGAAGACGAAATGGGAGATACGATACTGCGTGAAGAGTTTGACAGAGCACTGAAAGACCTGAGTCGAAACAAGGAGTAGACAACATTCCATTAGAACTACTGACGGCCTTGGGAGAGCCAGTCATGACAAAACTCTACCAGCTGGTGAGCAAGATGTATGAGACAGGCGAAATACCCTCAGACTTCAAGAAGAATATAATAATTCCAATCCCAAAGAAAGCAGGTGCTGACAGATGTGAAAATTACCGAACTATCAGTTTAATAAGCCACGGCTGCAAAATACTAACGCGAATTCTTTACAGACGAATGGAAAAACTGGTAGATGCAGACCTCGGGGAAGATCAGTTTGGATTCCGTCGAAATGTTGGAACACGTGAGGCAATACTGACAATACGACTTATCTTAGAAGAAAGATTAAGAAAAGGCAAACCTACGTTTCTAGCATTTGTAGACTTAGAGAAAGCTTTTGACAATGTTGACTGGAATACTCTTTTTCAAATTCTAAAGGTGGCAGGGGTAAAATACAGGGAGCGAAAGGCTATTTATACTTTGTACAGAAACCAGACGGCAGTAATAAGAGTCGAGGGGCATGAAAGGGAAGCAGTGGTTGGGAAAGGAGTGAGACAGGGTTGTAGCCTCTCCCCGATGTTATTCAATCTGTATATTGAGCAAGCAGTAAAGGAAACAAAAGAAAAATTTGGAGTAGGTATTAAAATTCATGGAGACGAAGTAAAAACTTTGAGGTTCGCCGATGACATTGTAATTCTGTCAGAGACGGCAAAGGACTTGGAAGAGCAGTTGAACGGAATGGACAGTGTCTTGAAAGGAGGATATAAGATGAACATTAACAAAAGCAAAACGAGGATAATGGAATGTAGTCAAATTAAATCGGGTGATGCTGAGGGAATTAGATTAGGAAATGAGACACTTAAAGTAGTAAAGGAGTTTTGCTATTTAGGAAGTAAAATAACTGATGATGGTCGAAGTAGAGAGGATATAACATGTAGACTGGCAATGGCAAGGAAAGCGTTTCTGAAGAAGAGAAATTTGTTAACATCGAATATAGATTTATGTATCAGGAAGTCGTTTCTGAAAGTATTTGTTTGGAGTGTAGCCATGTATGGAAGTGAAACATGGACGATAAATAGTTTGGACAAGAAGAGAATAGAAGCTTTCGAAATGTGGTGCTACAGAAGAATACTGAAGATAAGGTGGATAGATCACGTAACTAATGAAGAGGTATTGAATAGGATTGGGGAGAAGAGAAGTTTGTGGCACAACTTGACTAGAAGAAGGGATCGGTTGGTAGGACATGTTTTGAGGCATCAAGGGATCACAAATTTAGCATTGGAGGGCAGCATGGAGGGTAAAAATCGTAGAGGGAGACCGAGAGATGAGTACACTAAGCAGATTCAGAAGGATGTAGGTTGCAGTAGGTACTGGGAGATGAAGCAGCTTGCACAGAATAGAGTAGCATGGAGAGCTGCATCAAACCAGTCTCAGGACTGAAGACAACAACAACAACATAGTTGAAAACTCACAAAAATAGAAATACATTTTTACTATATTTTGAAGTCGATAAATTGTTTCTATAAAAACTGATTGTCTCCAACTTGAATGTCTCAGAACAATTATCAGTCCGTACAAAATAATCTCGTAGCACTTCCAGCTTCTGGGCAGCTTTATACATTGTTTCTGTGCCATTATATGCGTCACTGAATCTAAAATAAAATATAAGAACTTTAATTCGGAAAAAAATGTGGATGACAATTGAAAAAACTAAATATTTGGTTTACAAAACCTGTAACTCTATGCAGAAATTGAATATATTAGAAAACGAAAGGTCTAACTTGTAATTTTTGCCAGCATCAGAATTCGTGTTTTTGTCATCCAGGACTGGAAATTATTAATATCTGCCATTCCTTAGCTTGCTTCCTTCTTTCTTTTCCCTTTGGTGTTGCTGTCAAGCATGAAAAAAATAAAAATACATATGTGAGATATATAAAATAAATTACAATATTTTTATTTCACAATTATTTTATCTTAACTAGATGGTCACTAACGCCAATCTGGCATTGTAATTCAGATTTTAAATGATTATATTTAATATTTTTGTCATATAAGATACAACAGAATATTAATTAAGAGTGATATTTAGAAAAAAACTGTTTTACAGTCTTACAGGCGACTGAAATCCGCTGTATTGTCATAACCTCATTTCCAAGTATGATTCAGCACGTATGTCTCGTTTGATTCTGGTAGCATGTGAGCATAACTATTCAGTACCTCTCTTGTAGCAGCAGAGGTCGTCCTTAGACCACTATCTAAACCAAATAGATATTTCCTACGGTTAGTTTGACAGTGGGTCACAATAGTGAACTGGAAATCACAAAAATCCCTTGATTACCTTTTTATTTTTACATTTTTTATTTATAATGACTTGGCATTGTGTTTGTCACACATACAAACATCTTTTGTCGACAATCCAAACGGTTCATCAAACAAAAAGAGCAATCACAGTTTCAGCCATAACTGACACTGATCTCTAGCTCATCCCAATCAAGTAAAGGAATGACAAAAGATAGAAAAACTCCTAAAATAAGTGCTGAGACAACCTTGATATAAAGCTTTGCTTAATGTGACCAGTAATAGTATACAGGCCTGGTTAAAATAGCTTCTGCAAAGAACCCTGCAAATGTTGACTTGGTTCCTGATTTCATACAGTATGATCAGCCCCAATTGAACAACTGTGTCAGAAGGGTTAATATGCAGCTCGATCAGCTGCTTCATGCAGCTACTTCATCAGGCATAGATTCGGTTCCTGTTATGCTATTGGTAGATGGGACTTCACAAGGCATGGCCTGCATCTCAATAGGAAAGGGAAGGGTAAACTGGCTGGGATGATGGCAAAATCTTTAAGGTATGTGGCTGTTACTTATGGAAGTATTTTTTAGCGTATGATCAGTGTACAACAATGAATGAAATTATGCTTAATGAGAAGCTCAAACAGCCAGGTACTATCGGTGTTAAAATATCATAATATTCTCATACAAGTACAGTGAAAAATAATGTTAGTAGGTCACAAGATTCTCAAAAAAGCACAGTGAGAATTAATGTTAGTGTATTGCATCAGAATATCGGGGATTAAGAAACAAGGTGGTTGAGCTTCTTGTTTGTTAAGAAGATTCAGGAACTGAGTGTGGAATATATCTACTATGCCTTTCTGAACGTCATACAGTCACAGATAAGGAAAAGGCAAATCAAGGTGTTTATAAGCTTTTGGCATATATAAGTAGAAACACCATGGAGACAGAAGGGGTTGCCAAATATGTTAAAATTGATCATACAGTGAAAAATTTAGAACCTAAAAAAATTTGTGTAGGGCAACATATAGAAGCATGAGTGTATGAGCTTATAATACCTAGTGGTTATTTTGTAATTGTAGCTATGAATGGGTCCCCATCAGGTAATTTTCAGCTATTTTTGAAAAACTTGGATTCTGTGTTGTGCTGTCAGACAGAAGGGAGCAAATAATTGTTTGTAGGCATTTCAGTGTAGATTTTCTGAAAGAGTCTGATAGAAAGTTTGACCTAGAAGTATTACCTGGTTCTTTCAATTTGTCTTCAGTTATTGATCTTCTTACTCAGGTGGCACAGGAAAGCAGCAGCACACTCATAAAGGGTCTTTTTATAGACCAAGGTAAATTTAATGAAATAAAAACATTTCCTGTTAAGAAGGTCTTTCTGATCATGTGGCACAGTTTGTTACAGTATATGACATAGCTCCATACAGTAATGCAAAACAGTCCTCCAAAATAGTGCATTCAATTAATGATTTTAAAATTGCAAGATTTATGGGCTAGCTTGGAATAGTTAGACTGGGATGTGGTATACTTGATGCTCATTTCAAATTTAATGAGTTTCATGATACCTTTGTGAGAATGTTTGAAAACAGTTTCCCTAAGAAAACAGTAAAACAAGATTGTAAGAAACCATCTAAAAAGCCATGGCTTACTAAAGGGATATAAAATCTTGTAAACAGAAAAAGGAACTGTATATTATAGCTACAAAAAGTAACGATCGAGAAACAGTCAAACATTATAGAAACTACAGCACTGTTTTAAGAAAAGTTATTAAAAAGGCTACAGGTATGTGCATTATGTCTGAGATCAGCATCCCTGATAATAATATTAAAACAACTTTGAATATTGTTAAAAGAAAAGATGGCACC
Source organism: Schistocerca gregaria (assembly GCF_023897955.1). Classification (NCBI taxonomy): domain Eukaryota; kingdom Metazoa; phylum Arthropoda; class Insecta; order Orthoptera; family Acrididae; genus Schistocerca; species Schistocerca gregaria. The sequence continues at coordinate 785,229,157 of NC_064922.1, forward strand.
CTAGAGCACAGGAAGACTGTATTTATATAAACTCAATGAAAAATTTGCTAACAAAAAGTCGGAAGTAATAAATATTTTAATAATCATTTGTAAGTATTGTAGAGAAAATGGGATCCAGCTATTTATTAGAAAATTTCAAGGCAGGATATGGAAGAAACAATACCCACACAGTTTGATAAAACTTAAATTCAGCCTATTTCTCCTACTGGGATGAGGAAAATAATAAATTCACTCAAAAGTAAACGCTCACATGGAATTTATGGCATTTCCAACACAGTACTAAAAGCTTGTTCCCTACAGGTAAGCAAGACTCTCAGCCATATATGTAGTAGCTCACTGAAACAGAACATTTTTCCAGATAGACTGAAATATGCTATTGTTGAACCATTGCATAAAAAACAGGATAGGTCTGATGCTAACAACTACTGCTGAATCACACTTCTGACAGATTTTTTCAAAATTCTCGAAAAAGTAATGAATTCAAGAGTAGTTTCACATATTTGAAAAATGAAGTACCAAAAAAATGACAATTTGTTTTTTCAGAAAGGCTTTTGAACAGAAAATGCTATATATGCTTCCACTAATCGAATATTAAATGCTCTGAACAATCTATCATCATCAACTGGGATATTTTATGTTCTCTCAAAGGCTTTTGACTGTTGAATCATGAAATTCTTCTAGATAAGCTAAAGTATTGCGATATGATTAGGGCAGTTCACAAATGGTTTAATTCATATTTAACTGGAAGAAAGAAGAAGGTTGAAATTAACAGCACAGATAGTCTGCAAGAAGTTAGCAGAGTCTTCTACCTGGGGACGTATCAATAACAGTGTCCCACAGGGTTCATTCTTGGGTATCTTATTGTTCTTAATATACACTATGCTATCAAAAATATCCAGACATCCCCAAAAAGATACAATTTTCATATTAGGTGCATCATGCTGCCAACTACTGCCAGGTACTCCATATCAGTGACCTCAGTAGTCATTAGACATCGTGAGGCAGCAGAATGGGGTGCTCTGCGAAACTCATGGACTTCGAACTTGGTCAGGTGATTGCGTGTCACTTGTCATACGCCAGTACACGAGTAATGCACATTTCTAAACATTCCTAGATCCACTGCTTGCGATGTGATAGTGAAGTGGAAACGTGAAGGGACACGTACAGCACAAAAGTGTACAGGCTGAACTCGTCTGTTGACTGACAGAGAACACCTACAGTTGAAGAGGGTCGTAATGTATAATAGGCACAGATCTATCCAGGCCATGATACAGGAATTTCAAACTGCATCAGGATCCACTGCAAGTACTTTGACAGTAAGGCAGGAGGTGAGAAAACTTGGATTTCATGGTCAAGCGACTGTTCGTAAGCCACACATTACGCTGGTAAATGCCAAACAATGCCTCGCTTGGTGTATGTAATGTAAACATTGGACAATTAAACAGTGGAAAACCGTTGTGTGGCGTGACGAATCATGGTACACAATGTGACGATCCAATAGCAGGATGTGGTGGAGTGGTTACATGACAACAACATCCCTGTAATGGACTGGCCTGTACAGAGTCCTGACTTGAATCTTATAGAACACCTTTGAAATGTGTTGAAACGCCAACTTCGTGCCAGGTCCCACATATTGATATCGACGCCTCTCCTCAGCGCAGCAGTCCGTGAAGAATGGGCTGCCATTCCCCAAGAAAACATTCAGCACCTGATTGAGCGTATGCCTGCAGGAGTGGAAGCTGTCATCAAGGCTAATGGTGGACCAACACCATATCGAATTACCGATGGAGGATGTCACAAACTTGTAAGTCATTTTCAGCCAAGTGTCCAAATACTTTTGATCACATAGTGTATATAAATGACTTCTTGTTGTTGTTGTGGACTTCAGTCCAGTGACTGGTTTGATGCAGCTCTCCATACTATTCTATCCAGTGCAAGCTTCTTCATCCCCAAGTAACTACTGCACCCTAAATCCTTCTGAATCTGCTTAGTATATTCATCTCTCGGTCTATCTCTATGATTTTTACCCTCCATGCTGCCCTCCAATACTAAATTGGTAATCCCTTGATGCCTCAGAAAGTGTTCTACCACCTGATCCCTTCTTCTAGTCAAGTTGCGCCACAAATTCCTCTTCTCCCCAATTCTATTCAGTACCTCCTACTTAGTTACATGATTTACCGATCTAATCATCGCCATTCTTAGGTAGCACCACATTTCGAAAGCTTGTACTACTGCCTTGTCTAAACTATTTATCGTCCATGTTTCACTTCCATACATGGCTACACTCCATACAAATACTTTTAGAAAAGACTTCCTGACACTTAAATTTATACTCAATGTTAGCTCCCCAGATAGCAAGTCATCTACTACTTTAATTCCGTTATCCTCATTCTGCTTTTGTTGATGTTCATCTTATGACCTCTTTTGAAGATACTGTCCATTCCGTTCAACTGCTCTTCCCGGTCCTTTCTGTCTCTGACAGAACTACAGTGTCATTGACAAACCTCAAAGTTTTTATTTCTTCTCCATGGATTTTAATTCCTATTCCAAATTTTTCTTTTGTTTGCTTTACTACTTGCTCAATATATATATTGAATAACATCGGGTATAGGCTACAACCCTGTCTCACTTCCTTCTAAACCACTGCTTCCCTTTCTTGCCCCTCGACTCTTATAACTACCATCTGGTTTCTGTACAAATTGTAAATAGCTTTTCGCTCCCTGTATTTGACCCCTGCCACTTTCAGAATTTGAAAGAGAGTATTCCAGTCAACGTCGTCAAAGCTTGCTGTAAGTCTACAAATGCTAGAAATATATGTTTGCCTTTCCTTAATCTATCTTCTAAGGTAAGTTGTAGGGTATTTCGCCTGTATCATAGGCTACATCTTACTGGGGTACACGGAAGGGGTCTCCTCGAAGATCGCAAAAAGGGATAAATACGACACGATATGTCATCATCTGTGATCGGGCGTACCTTGGGCAACGCTGGGTGGAATTCCAGTGGCAGATTCTTCCACCACCAGAACATTAAAACAGATTATTAATCAAAAAAGCTTTTTTCAAAGTCAGCTGTTACAGTAATCTCCATAAATATAGAAGGAATATCAGTAGAGAAGGAATTATTACTATCCAATGTGATCTCCTGGTCATCCAGGAAACTCATAGACGCCCGAATGACAGAAGGCTAAGGATACATGGAATCACATTAATCACTGAGAGACCCAGCGAACAGTGTGGCAGTGCCATATTTGCTAAACCAGGCCTCAACATATCGTCCACAGACTTAACTGTAGATAACGACACAGAAATACTGTCTGTAGCAACAGAGACTTATATAGTAACATCAGTGTACGGACTGATGACCCCAGCAGTTAAGTCCCATAGTGCTCCGAGCTATTTTTGAGCCAGCAGTGCACAAACCCCCAAACAATGTATTCTGTTTCAAAGAACCTGATGATTTCAATTTACAACCAGTGAAGTTGGTCATGGGAGTTTTTAACTGCCACAGTGTATCATGGGGCTACAGAGAAACAGATCAAAGTCGAAAAGACCTTGAAAACTGGGTAGAAAGCACGGGCCTGAAGTTAATACATGATCCATAGCTACAGTACTCCTTCAGGAGTGGAAGGTGGTGGCGTGGATATAACCCAGATAATACCTTTGCAAATGAAAATGTTGCCCACCAAGTGAAGAAAGAAATAGGAGGCCCAATTCCAAGGACACAACACTGAGCAATTATTTGTACTATAGAAGCAGCCATCAAACCCAGCTATACCCCCTTCAAGAAAAGATTTAACTTCAAATGAGCATAATGGGATAAATTTACTAAAGAAATTGATTCCAAAATCTTTGAACTAGAATCCTTCTCCAGATAAATATGATAGCTTTATAAAGCTGGTGAAAGCTGTCTCTTGTAAGTATATACCCCGCGGATGTAGAACAACTTACATACCAGGGCTAGACAAAGATACAAAAACACTTATGAATAAATATGAACACCTTTTTGAAGATGACCCATTTGCTTAAGAAACAATACAGGTTTGTGAAGAACTTATACTAGCCATATCAACTAGAAGGAAAGAAAAATGGTGCGATCTTATGACGCAGCTGGATAAGAAACAAAACAGTAGAAAGACATGGCAATTGCTGAAGAACCTTGAAAACGACCCAACAGCTATTCCCTCGGCCATCTCTGATATACCACCTAACCAGATAGCACATCAGTTACTGCTGAATGGCAAAGTTAATAAAAAATCGGTAATTCCAAAGATCCAGAGAATTACTGAGGAGAATAACTATATTGGCACGCCATTCTCATTGGAAGAATTAGAAACCGCAATATGCTCAATGAAGAACAATAAAGCTGCTGGATTAGATGACTTGAGGACAGAACAAATAAAAATGTTTGGACCAGCAACCAAGAAGTGGAATCTAGATATGATGAACACCTGTTTCTCAAAATTGCAAATACCAAAGATCTGGAGAAAAACCAAAGTTGTGGCCCTTCTGAAACCGGGGAAACAGCCAACAGATGACAAAAATTTCTGACCCATATCACTCTTATGTCATCTATACAAAATAGAGAGAATGATCAGCAATCGAATCTCGGACCAAGTCGATCAAACACTGATCAGAGAACAATCTGGGCTCCGCACTGTGAGGTCGTGTTGTGGACAGATCTTGAACCTGATACAACACACAGAGGATGGATATGAACGCGAGCAGATCAACAACGTCGCCTTTGTGGATCTTACTGCTGCATATGACACCATTAATCACAGGAAAATGTTAACAAAGATCTATGCCATCACGAAAGACTTCCACCTAACACAGTTTATAAGATGCCTGCTACAAAACAGACGTTTCTTTGTTACTCTAGAAAACAATGGGAGCCAGTGGAGGGCATCACCCAAGGAAGAAGGAAGTGTGCTAGCCCCACTGCTGTTTAATATTTACAATAATGACCAGCCAGTTAATCCTGTCACACGATCTTTCATTTATGCAGATGACACAGCACTTGCTGCACAAGATAGAACTTTCGAGGAGGTGGAAGAAAAACTCACAATAAGTCTTGAGACATTATCTAACTACTACGATAGCAACTACCTGAAGCTAAACCCCTCCAAATACAAGTGTGTGCATTCCACTTACGGAACAGAGAGGCATGGAGGAAACTAAGAGTAACCTGGAGAGGTCAATAGCTGACCCACTGTGACACCCTAAAGTAGCTCAGAGTGAAGTTGGACCGTCCCTCAACCTCAAGGATCACTGTATGGATACAAAAATGAAAGACAGTGTGAGGAACAACATTATTAGGAAACTGACTGGCAACAGCTGGGGAGCACACCCAGAGGTCCTCCGCACATCTGCCCTAGCTTTGTGCTTCTCCGCTGTTGAATATGCAGCACCTGTATGGCAGAACTCCATCCATGCCAAACAGGTAAATATTGCCCTAAATGAAACAGGACGAATTGTAACCGGCTGCTTGCGGGCAACCCCTGTTGACAAAATTTACCACCTCATGGGCATAGCACCTCTAGACATCCGAAGGAGAACAGCAGTTGAAATTGAAAGAAAGAAGCAGGAGACGGGTCAGAGGCACCCCCTGTTTGGATGCGAACATCAAACACCAAGTCTCAAGTCGAGAAAAAGTTTTCTCCGGACAATGCAACCAATCCAGACATCACCTGCCGATCATAGGATACAACTCTGGCGTAACTCATCATCAGAGAAATATTAGGACAACCCCAAGGACGAACTTGCTACAGGTCATCATCTTCCATATACGACATGGAAGGTACTCAATAGACCGAGAACTGGAGTATCTCGGTGCAAGGAGAACATGTAGAAATGGGCATACATCTCAGGGGACGAACTATGTGAGTGTGGTGAGCCCCAAGACCATCAGCACCTACTCAACTGCAGGAAACTGTTGAACCTGTGTCCATGGATGATCTGATTATTGCCAATGATAAGGCAGTCTGTGCAGCGGAATTCTGGGCAGCACATGGAATATAAATATGCACATATTCTCTGTAATAATTGTAATATATATGTATGATATGCTATCCATGATAAATTATAATTAATATGTTATGTTCTGGACACGTATAAATAAATAAATACATCTTGCTCACCAGATGGTAGAGTTCGTCAGGGCTGGCTCTACCAAGTCTATTAGTAGTTCTAGTGGAATGTTGTCTACTCCCAGGGCTTGTTTCAACTTAGGTCTTTCGGTGCTCTGTGAAACTATTCATGTAGTATCATATCTCCCATTTCATTTTCATCTACATCCTCTTCCATCTCCATGTTATTGCCCTCAATTACATCGCCTTTGTATAGATTCTCTGTATACTCCTTCCACCATTCTGCTTTCCCCTCTTTGCTTCGAACTGGTTTTCCATCTGAGCTCTTGATCCTCAGGCAAGTGGTTCTCTTTTCTCCGAAAGTCTCTTTAATATTCCTGTAGGCAGTGTCTACCTTACCCCTAGTGACTTGTTGTAATGTTCTCGAATGGTTGAAATAGCTCTGAGCACTATGCGACTTAACTTCTGAGGTCATCAGTCGCCTATAACTTAGAACTAATTAAACCTAACTAGCCTAAGGACATCACACACATCCATGCCCGAGGAAGGATTCGAACCTGCGACAGTAGCGGTCGCTCGCCTCCAGACTGTAGCGCCTAGAACCGCACGGCCACTCCTACCGACTGTAATGTTCTCCCAAGCGTTAGCAAATTTCGTGACTCTGTGTTTTCGCGCAGTAGTGCTGAGACGATTTTATCGCTGCTTATCAGACACTGCGATTACAATGAATTTAATTCTCTGTAATTGTATTATCTATGTAATTTAAGCGAACAAGGGCTCGCAAATTTTTGTTCTCTCTCTTCCCGATCAGCCACTGTCTGGTACAGTCAAGAAAAAAATAATTGTTTGCTCGCTGTTATGTAGAGATTGTTGTTTAGGCTCATTTTTCATAATAATAACTATTTAATTTCATTGTGTTTGTTATTACGAGTAATCATACCTTTTTCCCCTCAGCTTTTTTCATGAATTTGATACTTAAATGTGACTTATTTTGTGCGGGGACGCCTGTTTGTGAATGATCGCGTATTAACGGCGCCAATCAGTGCAATATGTTCGGTTTGCTTTCAGAATAGAATATAATGAAGTTGATATTTACGTTCCAATTTAAATATTTAATAAATATTTTTACATGATTTTTCAAGCAAATAATTTTTCTTGATTTAATTGAAGATTCAATTAGCCAGACCCAGAATAATATAAAATTAAATAATAACTTCAAAACCTAATAAATAAAAATATAATAAAATACCATCATTAAAAATGGCGACGAAGACAGGGCCTATTTATGTGTGTACAAATTTATGTATATGTATTATTGTAATTTTGATATCTAAAAATGTTTTGTACATTTCTGTCACGAAAAACCACTGTAACGAGATACGTGGCAATTTCAACAAGCTGGGTAATACAAGACTAGCACAATCCTTAAAAGAAAAACAACACCTCAAGACGTTGCAAACGTGCAGTAAGAAAGAAGGTAAGGACATTACTGTTTTCCTTTGTCCTGGTGAGAAAAAGTTAGTTAGGGAGCGTTAAATTAAAAAAAAGTTGCTCACAATAGCTTGCAAATTTTTTGGAGAATTTTGCAAAACATAATGTTGGCAAGATGGCCACTTTCTAGAACGATTGAGACTCGTCGCTAGATTGTTTTATCGTAAATCGCTATCCATTAACAGTAATTCTTATTTAATAAAAATTGCTGTTTGTAACTTGAGGATAAGTAACGGTCAATTTTATTAAATTCAGTGAGGTGTATTTCCTATAAATTCATGGGCAAAGTTGGTTGTTGTTGTTGTGGTCTTCAGTCCTGAGACTGGTTTGATGCAGCTCTCCATGCTACTCTATCCTGTGCAAGCTTCTTCATCTCCCAGTACCTACTGCAACCTACATCCTTCTAAATCTGCTTAGTGTAGTGATCTCTAGGTCTCCCTCTACGATTTTTACCCTCCACGCTGCCCTCCAATACGAAATAGGTGATCCCTTGATGCCTGAGAACATGTCCTACCAACCGATCCGTTCTTCTGGTCAAGTTGTGCCACAAACTTCTCTTCTCCCCAATCCGATTCAATACTTCCGCATTAGTTATCTGATCTACCCATCTAATCTTCAGCATTCTTCTGTAGCACCACATTTCGAAAGCTTCTATTCTCTTCTTGTCTAAACTATTTATTGTCCATGTTTCACTTCCATACATGGCTACACTCCATACAAATACTTTCAGAAACGACGTCCTGACACTTAGATCTATACTCGATGTTAACAAATTTCTCTTCTTCAGAAACGCTTTCCTTCCCATTGCCAGTCTACATTTTATATCCTCTCTACTTCGACCATAATCAGTTATTTTATTCCCCAAATAACAAAACTCCTTTACTACTTTAAGAGTCTCATTTCCTCATCTAATTCCATCAGCATCACCCGACTTAATTCGACTACATTACATTATCCATGATTTTCTTTTGCTTACGTTCATCTTATATCCTCCACTCCATTCAAATGTTCATCCAAGTCCTTTGCTGTCTCTGACAGAATTACAATGTCATCGGCGATCCTCAAAGTTTTTATTTCTTCTCCCTGGATTTTAACTACTACTCCAAATTTTTCTTTTGTTTCCTTCACTGCTTGCTCAATGTACAGATTGAATAACATCAGGGAGAGGCTACAACCCTGTCTCACTCGCTTCCCAACCACTGCTTCCCTTTCATGTCCCTCGACTCTTATAACTGCCATCTGCTTTCTGTACAAATTGTAAATAGCCTTTCGTTCCGTGTATTTACCACTGCCACCTTCAGAATTTGAAAGAGAATATTCCAATCAATATTGTGAAAAGCTTTCTCTAAGTCTACAAGTGCTAGAAACGTAGGTTTGCTTTCCTTAATCTTTCTTCCAAGAAAATTCGTAGGGTCAGAATTACCTCACGTGATCCAACATTTCTACGGAATCCAAAACTAATATTCTCCGAGATCGGCTTCTACTAGTTTTTCCATTCGTCTGTAAATAATTCTAGTATTTTGCGGCTGTGGCTTAATAAACTGATCGTTCGGTAATTTTCGCATCTGTCAACACCTGGTTTCTTTGAGATTGGAATTATTATATTCTTCTTGAAGTCTGAGGGTATTTCGCCTGTCTCATACATCTTGCTCACCAGATGGTAGAGTTTTGTCAGGACTGGCTCTCCCAATGCCGTCAGTAGTTCTAATGGAATGTTGTCTACTCCGGGAGCCTTGTTTCGACTCAGGTCTTTCACTGCTCTGTCAAACTCTTCACGCAGTATCGTATCTCCCATTTCACCTTCATCTACATCCTCTTCCATTTCCATAATATTGTCCTCAAGTATATCGCCTTTGTATAGACCCTCTATATACTTCTTCTACCTTTCTGCTTTCCCTTCTTTGCTTAGGACTGGGTTTCCATCTGAGCACTTGATATTCATACAAGTGGTCCTCTTTTCTCCTAAGGTCTCTTTCATTTTCCTGTAGGCAGTATCTATCTTACCCCTAGTGAGATAAGCCTCTGCATCCTTACATTTGTCCTCTAGCCATCCCTGCTTAGCCATTTTGCACTTCCTGTCGATCTCATTTTTGAGACGTTTGTATTCCTTTTTGCCTGCTTCATTTACTGGGTTTTCATATTTTCTCCTTTCATCAATTAAATTCAGTATTTCTTCTGTCACCCAAGGGTTTCTACTAGCCCTCGTCTTTTTACCTTCTTGGTCCTCTGCTGCCTTCAATATTTCATCCCTCAAAGCTACCCATTCTTCTTCTAGTGTATTTCTTTCCCCCATTCCTGCCAATTGTTCCCTTATGCTTTCTCTGACGCCCTGCACAACCTCTGGTTCTTTCAGTTTATCCAGGTCCCATCTCCTTAAATTCCCATCTTTTTGCAGTTTCGTCAGTTTTAATCTACAGTTCACAACCAATAGATTGTGGTCAGAGTCCACATCTGCCCCTGGAAATGCCTTACAATTTAAAACCTGGTTCCTAAATCTCTGTCTTACCATTATATAATCTATCTGATACTTTTTAGTATCTCCAGGGTTCTCCCATGTACACAGCCTTCTTTCATGATTCTTGAACCGAGTGTTAGCTGTGATTAAGTTATGCTCTGTGCAAAATTCTACCAGGCGGCTTCCTCTTTCATTTCTTAGCCCCAATCCGTATTCACCTACTATGTTCCCTTCTCTCCCTTTTCCTACTATCGAATTCCAGTCACCCATGGCTTAAATTTTCGTCTCCCTTAACTGCCTGAATAACTTCTTTTATCTCATCATACATTTCATCAATTTCTTCGTCATCTGCACAGCTAGTTGGCATATACAGGGTGTTTCAAAAATGACCGGTATATTTGAAACGGCAATAAAAACTAAACGAGCGGCGATAGAAATACACCGTTTGTTGCAATATGCTTGGGACTACAGTACATTTTCAGGCGGACAAACTTTCGAAATTACAGTAGTTACAATTTTCAACAACAGATGGCGCTGCAAGTGATGTGAAAGATATAGAAGACAACGCAGTCTGTGGGTGCGCCATTCTGTACGTCGTCTTTCTGCTGTAAGCGTGTGCTGTTAACAACGTGCAAGTGTGCTGTGGACAACATGGTTTATTCCTTAGAACAGAGGATTTTTCTGGTGTTGGAATTCCACTGCCTAGAACACAGTGTTGTTGCAACAAGACGAAGTTTTCAACGAAGGTTTAATGTAACCAAAGGACCGAAAAGCGAAACAATAAAGGATCTGTTTGAAAAATTTCAACGGACTGGGAACGTGACGGATGAACGTGCTGGAAAGGTAGGCGACCATGTACGGCAACCACAGAGGGCAACACGCAGCTAGTGTAGCAGGTGATCCAACAGCGGCCTTGGGTTTCCGTTCGCCGTGTTGCAGCTGCGGTCCAAATGACGCCAACGTCCACGTATCGTCTCATGCGCCAGAGTTTACACCTCTATCCATACAAAATTCAAATGCGGCAACCCCTCAGCTGGTAGCTGCTACCATTGCTGCACGAGAGACATTCGCTAACGATATAGTGTACAGGACTGATGACGGCGATATGCATGTGGGCAGCATTTGGTTTACTGACGAAGCTTATTTTTACCTGGACGGCTTTGTCAATAAACAGAACTGGCGCATATAGGGAACCGAAAAGCCCCATGTTGCAGTCCCATCGTCCCTGCAGCCTCAAAAAGTACTGGTCTGGGCCGCCATTTCTTCCAAAGGAATCATTGGCCCATTTTTCAGATCCGAAACGATTACTGCATCACGCTATCTGGACATTCTTCGTGAATTTGTGGCGGTACAAACTGCCTTAGACGACACTGCGAACACCTCCTTGTTTATGCAAGATGGTGCCCGGCCACATCGCACGGCCGATGTCTTTAATTTCCTGAATGAATATTTCGATGATCGTGTGATTGCTTTGGGCTATCCGAAACATACAGGAGGCGGCGTGGATTGGCCTCCCTATTCGCCAGACACGAACCCCTGTGACTTCTTTCTGTGGGGACACTTGAAAGACCAGGTGTACCGCCAGAATCCAGAAACAATTGAACAGCTGAAGCAGTACATCTCATCTGCATGTGAAGCCATTCCGCCAGACACGTTGTCAAAGGTTTCGGGTAATTTCATTCAGAGACTACGCCATATTATTGCTACGCATGGTGGATATGTGGATAATATCGTACTATAGAGTTTCCCAGACCGCAGCGCCATCTGTTGTTGACAATTGTAACTACTGTAATTTCGAAAGTTTGTTTGCCTGAAAATGTACTGTTGTCCCAAGCATATTGCAACAAACGGTGTATTTCTATCGCTGCTCGTTTAGTTTTTATTGCCGTTTCAAATATGCCGGTCATTTTTGAAACACCCTGTTAACTTGCACTGCTGCAGTAGGCGTGGGCTTCGTGTCTATCTTGGCCGCAATAATGCGTTCACTGTGCTGTTTGTTGTAGCTTACCTGCACTCCTATTTTTTATTCATTATTAAACCTTCTCCTGCATTGCCCCTATTTGATTTTGTATTTATAACCCTGTATTCACCTGATCAAAAGTCTTGTTCTTGCTGCCACCAAACTTCACTAATTCCCACTATATCTAACTTCAACGTATCTAGTTCCCTTTTTATATTTTCTAACCTACCTGCTCGATTAAGGGATCTAACATTCCACGCTCCGATCCGTAGAACGCCAGTTTTCTTTCTCCTGATAACGACGTTCCCTCGAGTAGTCCCCGCCCGGGGATCCGAATAGGGGACTATTTTACTTCCGGAATATTTTACCCTAGAGGACGCCATCATCATTTAATCATACAGTAAATCTGCATGCCCTCGGGAAAAATTACGGCTGTAGTTTCCCCTTGCTTTCAACCGTTGGCTGGTTGGTAGAAACATTAAAATGGCTACACCGCCCGGAGTATAGTCACACGTAGACAGTGACGAGCAAAATATGGCGAGTCACGAAACTCATAATAATGAATTATTGGCAGATCAAATTGCACCTACGACCGAATATACTGAAGAACCCACCCAGAGTGAATCAGTACCTATTAATTTCGCGGAACTGTTCACATATTTGAAAGAACACATGCAAGGTTAGATCGCAGTGTTCATGAACAAGATGCACACTTCATAGAAGTCCAGAAAAATGTAACAGACAGTAGATGCAAAACTACAAAATGTGGCTGACAGTTTAGATGCAAAACTTCAGAATCAGATTGACAGTTCAAATAGAAAACTTCACACTGCGGCGACTGAAATTCAAAATAGTATAACTAAATTAGTAAAAGAAAATTTGAACGCCATAGTCCATAAGATAGAAGCTAATGGTGCCACACAAATTCGTGACGACCTTGATAGAAAATTCAGTAAAATTGCAACTAACTTCAAAAATATTAGTGATGAATTTGACGAAATGCGAAAAACATAGCACATGTTCGAAGATGTCAATGATGTAATCAAGCGGGTCGCGCAAGCTAATGCAGCACAAAGTACATTAGAAAATTCTGTGCAGCAAATAGCTGCACTGGTACATCCGTAAGGAACAAGTGAAATCTGTAGAAGTGAAGTTGGTAGAGAAAGGCAGTCAGTATACTCTTGACTTTGTAAACTGGTTGAACATGAAAAATGACCAATTTCAAGAATGTTTATGGAACGAACTGCCTGTAACCGTAAAGAAAGCAACACACGAAGCGTTGCTCCTAGCAAATATGTTAGGTGGAAACACCGAACAGGCTTCTGAGTGGAAACAGACACTTACACAAGAAGTAGACACGTTAAAAAAAAGGAGCTTGCAGCGATAAAAAAACGCAGCAGGCGAGTTTGATTTACGTGTCAATAAGTTGCCAGGGACGCAGACTGCGACATCTCGAGCAGCGACACCAATCAGCTGTTCGGCAACAGTGCCTGGCCCGCAACCCCTGCACGTAGCTCATGAATAGGGGGCGGCCAGTTCTCTTTCTAACATAGTTGTGGAAGTGAGTTTACTAACATACAGACAATTCCAAAGTTTTGCACCGGATGGCCAAATACCACACCCTGTCATTTTTATCAAAAGCTTTCATGATATACTACCAAAATCATGGAATGGTAAACAGAAAATACAGTTTGTCACTACCTATATTCAAGGTGATGGAACCTTATAGACAATTGAAGTAATAGATTATCGTCATACTTATGATCTGTCCGTTCGTTCATTGACGTCTCTGTTAACTGTAATAAGTTTAGTGTCTGTGTTTTGCGACCGCGCGGCATAACCGTACCTCTCCAATGGGAACCGAAAACATTTGATCGCAAGGTCAACCGATTCCTCCACAGGAAAACGTCTGATATACACTCCTGGAAATGGAAAAAAGAACACATTGACACCGGTGTGTCAGACCCACCATACTTGCTCCGGACACTGCGAGAGGGCTGTACAAGCAATGATCACACGCACGGCACAGCGGACACACCAAGAACCGCGGTGTTGGCCGTCGAATGGCGCTAGCTGCGCAGCATTTGTGCACCGCCGCCGTCAGTGTCAGCCAGTTTGCCGTGGCATACGGAGCTCCATCGCAGTCTTTAACACTGGTAGCATGTCGCGACAGCGTGGACGTGAACCGTATGTGCAGTTGACGGACTTTGAGCGAGGGCGTACAGTGGACATGCGGGAGGCCGGGTGGACGTACCGCCGAATTGCTCAACACGTGGGGCGTGAGGTCTCCACAGTACATCGATGTTGTCGCCAGTGGTCGGCGGAAGGTGCACGTGCCCGTCGACCTGGGACCGGACCGCAGCGACGCACGGATGCACGCCAAGACCGTAGGATCCTACGCAGTGCCGTAGGGGACCGCACCGCCACTTCCCAGCAAATTAGGGACACTGTTGCTCCTGGGGTATCGGCGAGGACCATTCGCAACCGTCTCCATGAAGCTGGGCTACGGTCCCGCACACCGTTAGGCCGTCTTCCGCTCACGCCCCAACATCGTGCAGCCCGCCTCCAGTGGTGTCGCGACAGGCGTGAATGGAGGGACGAATGGAGACGTGTTGTCTTCAGCGATGAGAGTCGCTTCTGCCTTGGTGCCAATGATGGTCGTATGCGTGTTTGGCGCCGTGCAGGTGAGCGCCACAATCGGGACTGCATACGACCGAGGCACACAGGGCCAACACCCGGCATCATGGTGTGGGGAGCGATCTCCTACACTGGCCGTACACCGCTGGTAATCGTCGAGGGGACACTGAATAGTGCGCGGTACATCCAAACCATCATCGAACCCATAGTACTACCATTCCTAGACCGGCAAGGGAACTTGCTGTTCCAACAGGACAATGCACGTCCGCATGTATCCCGTGCCACCCAACGTGCTCTAGAAGGTGTAAGTCAACTACCCTGGCCAGCAAGATCTCCGGATCTGTCCCCCATTGAGCATGTTGGGGACTGGATGAAGCGTCGTCTCACGCGGTCTGCACGTCCAGCACGAACGCTGGTCCAACTGAGGCGCCAGGTGGAAATGGCATGGCAAGCCGTTCCACAGGACTACATCCAGCATCTCTACGATCGTCTCCATGGGAGAATAGCAGCCTGCATTGCTGCGAAAGGTGGATATACACTGTACTAGTGGCGACATGGTGCATGCTCTGTTGCCTGTGTCTATGTGCCTGTGGTTCTGTCAGTGTGATCATGTGATGTATCTGACCCCAGGAATGTGTCAATAAAGTTTCCCCTTCCTGGGACAATGAATTCACGGTGTTCTTATTTCAATTTCCAGGAGTGTATTCTATACGACACTGGTGACGGGATGTGCGTCACATGACAGGAATATGTTGTCGACCCACCTAACTTGTACCCTTCGCGAATGGGTAAAAAGTTTCTTCTACCTTGCCCGATTTAGTTTTTCTTGTGGATGTTAATCACTCCCAAAAAAGTGATGAAAACATAAGAGTTTGTCACATAAACTGCAACAAAGTAATGCAACAGTTTCACAGTCGCACAGTTTTCCTTGTGCTCGGTCAAAACATGTTTTTTACGTTTTCAAATTTTTCCGTGTGTAGACCGTCAAATCGAGCATATGTCCAAGCAAATCTGAAAATGTCCTGGAATTTTGGAGAGCGAAGTTGATTATGTGTGAGGGCCTGAACTTTGATAATTGTCTGAAAATAAAACATTAAGCTTTTCGCTCGAGAGAAGACTTGAACCAAGGACCTCTCGTTTTGCAGCTGCTCACGCTAACCACGGGACCACAGCGATCCTGAGCTCATAGATAACCTGATGTTGCTTATCTTGCACATTGACTACTCAGTTTGTATATTTTGCTTTTTTTTCATAGTTCCACACAACTTCTTCCTGTTTTCTCGATTGATTTGTGTTCAGTTCTTCAAAGCCTGTCCACTGTGCCAACTTATAACTAAATCTGAAGGGGTTGCCATGGGGAGGTTCCCTTGTTAGTAACATTTTCATGGATGCAATTATTCCATTTCTTTTGCTATGCTATTCTAAGTAAAAAAAGTGAGGCAGAAGTCATGCAGATGATAAAGTTTTCTATCAGTATATTTTAAGTTTTGTGCAAATGTAATGATTTGTAGTTGTTGTTGTTGTTGTCTTCAGTCCTGAGACTGGTTTGATGCAGCTCTCCATGCTACTCTATCCTGTGCAAGCTTCTTCATCTCCCAGTACCTACTGCAACCTACATCCTTCTAAATCTGCTTAGTGTAGTGATCTCTAGGTCTCCCTCTACGATTTTTACCCTCCACGCTGCCCTCCAATACGAAATAGGTGATCCCTTGATGCCTGAGAACATGTCCTACCAACCGATCCGTTCTTCTGGTCAAGTTGTGCCACAAACTTCTCTTCTCCCCAATCCGATTCAATACTTCCGCATTAGTTATCTGATCTACCCATCTAATCTTTAGCATTCTTCTGTAGCACCACATTTCGAAAGCTTCTATTCTCTTCTTGTCCAAACTATTTATCGTCCATGATTCACTTCCATACATGGCTACACTCCATACAAATACTTTCAGAAATGACTTCCTGACACTTAAATCTATACTCGATGTTAACAAATTTCTCTTCTTCAGAAACGCTTTCCTTCCCATTGCCAGTCTGCATTTTATATCCTCTCTACTTCGACCATCATCAGTTATTTTGCTCCCCAAATATCAAAACTCCCTTACTACTATAAGTGTCTCACTTCCTAATCTAATTCCCTCAGCATATCCCGACTTAATTCGACTACATTCCATTATCCTCGTTTTGCTTTTGTTGATGATCATCTTATATCTTCCTTTCAAGACACTATCCATTCCGTTCAAACGCTCTTCCAAGTCCTTTGCTGTCTCTGACAGAATTACGATGTCATCGGCGAACCTCAAAGTTTTTATTCCTTCTCCATGGACTTTAATACCTACTCCGAATTTTTCTTTTGTTTCCTTCACTGCTTGCTCAATATACAGATTGAATAACATCTGGGAGAGACTACAGCCCTCTCTCACTCCCTTCCCAACCACTGCTTCCCTTTCATGTCCCTCGACTCTTATAACTGCCATCTGGTTTCTGTACAAATTGTAAATAGCCCTTCGCTCCCTGTATTTTACCCCTGCCACCTTCAGAATTTGAAAGAGAGTATTCCAGTCAACATTGTCAAAAGCTTTCTCTAAGTCTACAAATGCTAGAAACGTAGGTTTGTCCTTCCTTAATCTAGCTCACGTGTTCCAACATTTATACAGAATCCAAATTGATCTTCCCCGAGGTCGGCTTCTACTAGTTTTTCCATTCGTCTGTAAAGAATTCGCGTTAGTATTTTGCAGCTGTGACTTATTAAACTGATAGTTAGGTAATTTTCACATCTGTCAACACCTGCTTTCTTTGGGATTGGAATTATTATATTCTTCTTGAAGTCTGAGGGTATTTCGTCCATCTCATACATCTTGCTCACCAGGCGGTAGAGTTTTGTCAGGACTGGCTCTCCCAATGCCGTCAGTAGTTCTAATGGAATGTTGTCTACTCCGGGAGCCTTGTTTCGACTCAGGTCTTTCACTGCTCTGTCAAACTCTTCATGTAGTATCGGACCTCCCATTTCATCTTCATCTGCATCCTCTTCCATTTCCATAATATTGGCCTCAAGTACATCGCTGTTGTATAGACCCTCTATATACTCCTTCCACCTTCCTGCTTTCCCTTCTTTGCTTAGAACTGGGTCTCTGTCTGAGCACTTGATATTCATACAAGTGGTCCTCTTTTCTCCAAAGGTCTCTTTCATTTTCCTGTAGGCAGTATCTATCTTACCCCTAGTGAGAGAAGCCTCTGCATCCTTACATTTGTCCTCTAGCCATCCCTGCTTAGCCATTTTGCACTTCCTGTCGATTTCATTTTTGAGACGTTTGTATTCTTTTTTGCCTGCTTCATTTACTGCATTTTTATATTTTCTCCTTTCATGAATTAAATTCAATATTTCTTCTGTTACCCAAGGATTTCTACTGGCCCTCGTCTTTTTACCTAGTTGATCCTCTGCTGCCTTCACTACTTCATCCCTCAAAGCTACCCATTTTTCTTCTATTGTATTTCTTTCCCCCAATCCTGTCAATTGCTCCCTTATGCTCTCCTTGAAACTTCGTACAACCTCTGGTTCTTTTAGTTTAGCAAGGTCCCATCTCCTTAAATTCCCACCTTTTTGCAGTTTCTTCAGTTTTAATCCACAGGTCATAACCAATAGATTGTGGTCAGAGTCCACATCTGCCGCTGGAAAGGTCTTACAATTTAAAACCTGGTTCCTAAATCTCTGTCGTACCATTACATAATCTATCTGAATGTTGTCAGTATCTCCAGGCTTCTTCCATGTATACAGCCTTCTTTTATGATTCTTGAACCAAGTGTTAGCTATATGATTTGTAGAGTAAAATAATTTTCTGTTTATGCCCAGCATGTAGTTTGCAAACATAAACAGAAAGTGAAGTAATAAAACTACTGAGATTTTAGTCCGATAGAAATGAAATGGCAACATTGTGCCGTAAGCAGATTCGTATTCTGCACTAATTTTCTCGACTAGTTTCAACGGTACACAGCAGTTTGTGTGAGGTAAAAAACAGTCAGTGATGTCCTTGGCTCCAGTAGTAATGACTAAACTCGGATTACATACTGAAAAACACTATAAAGCTAGGCTTCACTACTGGAAACAGCCACACAACAAAATTAATGCCACGAAGAATTGTAAGAGGAAACCGTTAGAAAGTTACAGAACACAAACACTGTGTAAATCATACAGTTAGTACCTACAACATAGTACATAAGCTGTGGAATTTTTCTTTGAGCACATTTGTACGTAACATGACACGTACCGACAGGGGATGAGTAATAAGTTGTCAATGGCAAACAGAACTGTCAGTGGTGACGTAATGCACGTAAATTTGCACTTCACGGGATGACTCTTTGTACAATGTGTATTAAAAATTGTGTTACTGACCCCAATCTACAAATGTTTCGTGTAATCCCTGAATCCTGAGCTGGCCGGATCCCGTCGGGCAAAACCGGTCCAGAAGTCAGCAACCTTCTTGCTCCATCGCAGGCAACGCAGATCGTCGTGGTTCACACGTATACAGATTTGTCAAGATCACGAGCACACCGCCGTGACCACTCTACACCACAGCAACGGCGAATGCTGCAGCACGACTAACTTCGCCTACAATGCGTCGCTTTTACAACAGTCGAGCAAGAATGAATAATGAGCAACTGAGTGCTTATTGTAAACTGTTTCAAAAACCACACGTATTTCTGTAACAAAACCCATACGATGATGCCTAAGTGTTTAATATGAACATTTCAAAACTCAAACTAAAATCACAACGACCAATAACTGCCGAAAGTGCTAATTTCCTACCTTAATGTTTTTTCTAACTATGTAATTGTTTCATCCTGAATAATTGTACTAAAAGTTCTGATTTTGTCAATGTGTTATGAGAAATGATTGCATCCGAAAAAGAAACTGGATGCCCATGCCTTCTTGTCGTTTCGCCAGGTTCCGGCAGAATCGCCTCCGAATGGGAAGGCAAATTACATTCCTGGCAAAGCTAGAACGGGCTCCAGCTCAAATGAATAAAATTATGAAAACAAAGGACAATCTAAAGACTAAAAGTTAATGAAACGATGTAAATTTTTAAAACTTTTTACAAAGACTTGACAAACTTTTAAAAATTTAGGAAGATGTGTAATGTTCACGTGTTAGCGGATTTCGTGACTGTGTTTTCGCACAGTAGCATTGAGACGATTTTATCGCTGTTTAGTAGACACTGCGATTACAGTGAAATTAATATCTTTGTAATTGTATTATCTACGTAATTTAAGCGAACAAAGACTCGCAACTTTTTGTTCTCTCTCTCCCTGGGCAGCCATTGTCTGGTACGGTCAAAAAAAAAAAAAAAAAAAAAAAAATTATTGCTTGCTCAATTTTATGTAGAGATTGTTATTTATGCTCATTTTGCATAACAATAACTATTTAATTTCACTGTGTTTGTTATTACGACTAAGCATACCTTTTTTTCCTCAGCTTTGTTCATGAATTTGATAATTAAATGTGGCTTACTTTGTGTGAGGATGTCTGTTAGTGAATGATTGCCTATTAGGCTAGGCGCAAATTGAGACGCGTACAGCGCGTGTGGCGCGACGCAGCGCAGCGCGCGTTTTTGTAACTTCACTGGTTCAAATGGGAGTGCCCAAATTGGGACGAGACGCGACTGGGACGCGACACGCGTCTGTGCCGGGTCGCGAGGCATTGTGGTTGCGGCACAGTTTCTCGCACCGCGCGAGCACTGCGGGAGGGGTGAAGAGGGGAGCGGGAAGGCGGTCTTGCCATATGCTCACTTCGGCGTGGCGCATATGGGCAGTGGAAGTATTGCCGGTCCGAAAAGCAGCTATAGTTTGTGATATTTATGGTATTCAAACTACGGTGATTTTAGATACTGGAGCATCTGTTTCTGTGCTGAATGAATCGTTCTTTCTTCACTTAAAGAAGATTAGAAAGATTCCGGTTTTTCCAGTCACTAATTGTCGCGTTACAGGATTCATTAGTCAGAAAGCCCAACTAGTTCGGGAACAGACACGGATTTGTATTAATTTTGGAATGGGAGCCAAAGAGTGCACCTTCCTTATTGTAAAGAATTTAGCCGTGAACCGTCTCCTCGGATTAGATATTTTGCGAGAGACGGAAACTATAATCGATCTCACAAAGGGTGAATGCAGCATGTGTTTCGGTGACACGAGAAGCAGGTTAGACTTGGTAAAGACCAAAGAATTGCATGGCAAATATTGTCAAATTTTATAGATAGAACCGATTCGCGCACATTTATGACGGCTTCAAGATAGTTTCAATTGCAGTGCATTCCCGGTCATGGAAGATGTGAAGGACGAGGAGAATATCCACCTCTCTGAAACAGTAGAAAAAGTACAACAATCCTCCGGTCTTAACAGTCTACAACAAAAGCAATTATTAGACACACTTACTAATTATCGTAAAGTATTTTTGAAAAAACCTGTACCAATTAAAGGTTACGTGTACGACATGCAAGTGTTTCCCCATGAAATTTACTGTCATCAAACGTACTCAATACCCAGCGCGAAAAGGGAAGCAGTAACAAAAGAAATTAGACGAATGCTGGAATGGGGAATTTTTGAGACCTCGTTATCACCATATAGTAACCCACTTTTACCGGTAATGAAATCCGATGGAAGCGTAAGGTTGGTTCTCGACGCTCGCCGGATTAATCAAATTATTATGACTGTCAGGACACGGCTTGAGACTCTAGAAGAACTATTACAGAAGTTCCATGGGATAAAGTATCTATCAAGCCTCGACCTCCGCGCGTCATACTGGCAGGTGGTCTTAACGCCAACATCTAGGAAATATACAGCATTTATTTATAGAGGAAGAAGCTATCGATTCAGAGTATTGCCATTCGGACTGAATGTCAGTGCCGGAGTCTTTATTAATGCGCTTAACACTGTCCTAGGCCCGGATTTGTTACAGCAAGTTACTCTCTATGTGGACGATTTATTGATTGCTTCACCGACGTGGGACGAGCATATCAAACTAATTAGCTTCGTGTTACACAAATCTGAACTTGCAGGTGTTACGGTTAACCTTAAGAAGTCCAAGTTTGGAAAGACGGAGATAAAGTTTCTGGGAAATATAGTATCATCAGAAGGAATCTTCCCGGATAGTACGAAACTCGAGGCTATCAGAAATTGTCCATATCCGGCCAACAAAAGACAATTAAAGGCATATATGGGTCTTGTATCCTTTTTCTGAAAGTTCGAGCCTAATCAATGGCTTAACAGCGAACATCTATTGGGGCTTCTGAAAAAGAATGCGCCGTGGGTGTGGACTGACCTGTGTGCACATGATTTCGACACGATCAAGCATTGCTGTTAAATGCTGAAATCTTGCACCATCCAGATCTCAGTAAGGATTTTTGCATAGCCTCAGATGCTTCATGTACTGGGTTAGGTGCGTGTTTATTTCAAACAGAAACAGTAGACGGACACGAGCAAATAAAAATAATATCTTTCGCAAGTCGTGTATTATCGGAATGCGAACGCGCATATTCCACTACAGAGCTTGAAGCATTGGCAGCGGTATGGCCGTTTCGCAAATTTCATTATGTTTATGGTAGACACGTTCGGGTATACTGTGATCATCAGGCTTTGAGTTTCCTGCTGACCTGTAAACTTCTCCTTGCACGTTTGGCAAGATGGACATTAGCGTTGCAGGAGTGTTATTTCCGGATTATTTACATCAAATGAGGTAATAATATTGTGGAAGATGCTTTGTCTAGGCTACCCCAAGGCTTACCTCAATTTAGTGAACTCACAGAGCAAGCATCGGAATTTAAAATGTTACTAATGGCGGACAATGTTAATCGTAAATATTTTCTAGACATGTGTAAACATATGGCACAAAAACAGGATATAGATAATATTTGGCACGAGATAAAGGATCAATTGAGGACGGATCCTACTTCGAAATTGCATAAATATTACATGTTACATGAGGATGTGTTATTCTTTAGAAGACATGAGGATTCACGAAACTGGCTAGTATGTATTCGCAAGCAATGTGAGCAAAAGTTAATAATGTATACACATAATGTTTGGGGTCATTTCGGTTCAAGGAAGTGCCTGGTGAAACTAAGAATGTATTGTCATTTTAGTAACATGTATAGAAAGATTCTACAGATGACGCGAGCATGTGACATTTGCCAGCGCGTAAAGCCGTGTGCTTTATCATCGCAGACATCAATGCAGTCAATTGTTCCAACTGCTTTGCGCCAACTTTTAAGTATTGACATCGCTGGACCTCTGCTAACTGCCAGAGGAGGGGTCAAATACCTCGTAGCAGTGCTAGATAACTTTACCAAGTTTGTAAAGCTATTTGCTAGAAAAACAACAGCCACGAGAACGATAATAAATCGATTGGAAAATGATTACATACCTCATTTCGGAACGCCAGAAACATTACTCTCTGACAATGCCTCAAATTTTACGAGTGTTACCTGGAAGAAATTCTTAGAGAAACATAATATAAAACCAATTTTCGTTTCGAAGTTCCACCCTCAAGGCAATCCCACGGAACGTGTGTTCCGCGAGTTTAATCACTTTGTGAGAACGTACCGCTCAGCTAAACAAGCTAAGTGGGTAGAATACATAGAGCCGTTTGAAAGTGTTGTAAACTACATACCACATTTATAGACAGGTTTTACTCCAGCAGAACTCACATTAAAAACAAAAGAGAACAATAGTTGGGTCAACCCACTTCCAAAACTAAATACCGAACCGGAAGACTGGGAGGACAAAGTTAGACAAGCATTGGTCACACTATACGAGAATGCACAGAAATGGCAAGAATCACACAACCGGAGACTACAGAATACTCAACAATTTAACGTGGGAAATATGGTGTTAGTAAGGAATTATCCGAAGTCGTCATTATTAAAGAGAAAAATAGGGAAGTGGTTTCCGTTATATTCAGGACCATTTGTGATGTTAGGTACACCACATAAAAATAGTTATTTCTTGGTCCATCCCAACTCAAATAGACAGAAAGGACTATACAATCACAAAGACTTGAAAAGATATGTATCTTAAGAACAGTAGATGACCTTTTACGTGTGTCGTAATGAGGTGAAGTCAAACATCAAAGACTCAAGTATTGTGCGAGCAGGCTAAGTGACAATTATTAATTAATGGGCTAGTGTATAAGTACAGGGTGATTCAAAAAGAATACCACAACTTTAGGAATTTAAAACTCTGCAACGACAAAAGGCAGAGCTAAGCACTATCTGTCGGCGAATTTAGGGAGCTATAAAGTTTCATTTAGTTGTACATTTGTTCGCTTGAGGCGCTGTTGACTAGGCGTCAGCGTCAGTTGATGCTAAGATGGCGACCGCTCAACAGAAAGCTTTTTGTGTTATTGAGTATGGCAGAAGTGAATCGACGACAGTTGTTCAGCGTGCATTTCGAACAAAGTATGGTGTTAAACCTCCTGATAGGTGATGTATTAAACGTTGGTATAAACAGTTTACAGAGAATGGGTGTTTGTGCAAAGGGAAAAGTTCTGGACGGCCGAGAACGAGTGATGAAAATGTAGCACGCATCCAGCAAGCATTTGTTCGCAGCACAGGAAAATCGACTCGCAGAGCTAGCAAAGAGCTGCAAATTCCACAATCAACTGTATGGAGAGTCCTACGAGAAAGGTTAGTTATGAAACCTTATCGTCTGAAATTGGTTCAAGCTCTGTCTGCAGCTGATAAGATTAAAAGAATCGATTTCTGTGATTTTATCCTTGCTCAAATGGAAACAGGTGAATCTTTCGTTTCAAAGATTGTGTTCAGTGATGAAGCAACTTTCCACACTAACGGGAAAGACAACCGTCACAATGTCTGTATATGGGGCACTGAGAATCCGCGGGAAACAACTCAGTATGAACGTGATTCGCCTAAGGTGAACGTTTTCTGTGCCATTTCAGCCAATAAAGTTTTTGGTCCCTTTTTCTTCAAAGGTGCTACTGTAACTGGACTACAGTATCTGGAGATGTTAGAGAATTGGCTGTTCCCTCAGCTCGAACAAGAAGCACAACAATTCATATTTCAGCAGGATGGAGCGCCACCACATTGGCACTTATCTGTCCGTAAGTACCTGAACGTCAACTACCCGAGGCGATGGATTGGCCGCCAGGCAGCCCATGACAGAGCACTTCATCACTAGCCTCCAAGAAGCCCTGATCTTACCCCTGCGATTTTCTCTTATGGGGGTATGTTAAGGATATGGTGTTTCGGCCACCTCTCCCAGCCACCATTGATGATTTGAAACGAGAAATAACAGCAGCTATCCAAACTGTTACGCCTGATATGCTACAGAGAGTGTGGAACGAGTTGGAGTATCGAGTTGATATTGCTCGAGTGTCTGGAGGGGGCCATATTGAACATCTCTGAACTTGTTTTTGAGTGAAAAAAACCTTTTTAAATACTCTTTGTAATGATGTATAACAGAAGGTTATATTATGTTTCTTTAATTAAATACACATTTTTAAAGTTGTGGTATTCTTTTTTAATCACCCTGTATTTCATGGACACACTGCGATGTGGCGTGTGGGAGAATAGGAACATACAACATTGGAAGCATCAGTACTGCTTGGAGGAAGAGACTCTCAGAATACCAATTAGTTTTAAGAAAATTTCAGCTCCAGTTCTACAGAGGAAAGGACGCCACGCTGCAGCAAGGAGAAGAATTGCTTCAAGACGATTCCACCCTAAGATACTAAATCAAACATAAAACAAACTTGTTGAGATTTACTAAACTTTCCGGAACTTATGCGTGTGAAACTACGAACACTGAACATAACTGCATATTTCACACAACAGTAGGCTATAGTGACTTTAGAAAATAAGCGTTTCATTTTGTTGATTGTTAACTATTTTGAACTCACTAGGGTGAGCAGGTTATGTTTTTCTTTTCTTTCAGACTGTGTACAGGATACACTTACAACATGTAAAGTTTACATGAGTTACGTATAGGTTTAACAAATTTTACACCATAAGTTAGTGCTCGGACTTGCATGAGCTATAAACCAGGTCGAATAAGATGTTGTCCATGATTGAACAGATCATTATACAGACTTGTGTTTATCACTGCACAATTCTTCGTAAGTCCAGGAGCACCTTTTCAAGAAAATATATGACTTAGGATTTGCTTTTATATTGTAAATGGCTACAATTATGTACTTCATTTGATATGTACAATCATTCAGTTATTTATCATTATTTAACTAGACTGTGTAAAGACATTCTTATGTGTAGCACAAGGGCTTTACCTTGTCAGACTTGATAACTGTGATCAAGTGACTACGTGGTGGAGTGAACATGTCACAGATGACCTATGAACAAAGACTTCCTGTAAACATTATCCTCTGCACATACGAACTTTATTTTGCTAGCGAAAGAGTAGAATTTAACACAAAAGTGGACGCTCAATGAGTGTGTTGTGTTACCATGATTTCGTTTTCAAATTTTGTGCTATGGGTGTTTAGTAGTGCCAAGTATTCAGAGTGTTATTGGGACCACATGCGTGGACGTAACATTCCAGGCAAACTAAAACTCAAGAGCAAGTGTTTTTATCGATCAGTCAGCAACAGTGATGAGTCGTAACAGTGTTGGGAACTGCTACTGACTATATCATTAAACCCATTGCAGAACTGTATCAATGTTGTAACTTAAGGACGAACGGACTTGCATCTTGATAAAGAAACTCACAAACAGTCGAACAACTCACAAAAAAACACATTCTTCTTGTTGAGTGAAAGAGTGTGTGAAATATGATGTAATTTAGATGTTAATTTAAGGAACTGATACTGCTGTTTGAATTTCAAGTGACTGTATGCTAGGATGCTGAGCACACGTGTCGGTGAGGGCAGCATACTGCAGTGACATCATCCGTCATCCCTTGCCGCATGCTGCCACGTCATCGCAGTCCATCGCAGACTTACCTGATGGGGCGGGACATCGGTGTTGCAGTACACCAAGTCACCAGCCGTCGTCACCAGCAGCACTATCACTAAATTGTGCCTTTATTAAATGTCATACGAAGTGAATATTCAAATGCTGAACATTAAAAAAGAGGGTATGGAAGATGTGCTCGCTCCGCTGTGGTTTTTTTCTGGGGTTTTTCCCATTAGCCTTTGCCCGAATGGGGGAGCGTAACTCAAAATCCCTGCGACTTAAAAGTAAACAAAGCACATGATTCCAAGTGAAAGAGCACAGTGAACTTTAAACAGAACAGACAAGGAAAATAAGCCTGCTTGGATGTCCAGTCAAACAAGTGTGACTGTGCATCCAAAGGGGGCAATGTAGTGCTACAATGATGAAAATTAATATTACGAGGATGTCAAACCTTATTTTCATGATTTAAAGAAGTATTCATGATATTAAAAATGTAATTATAATTTTATTATTTTCATTTCTGTGCTCAGTGTATCAAAGACTTTCTAGTGCACATAATAAATTAGCGTTGTTTGTACTACGAAACTGTATATGATTGTTAAGAGTTAAGCATGTAATAATTCGATGTAAGACATTTTGTTGTGTCTGAATTTTGTTCTCGTACTGGTCGGTAGAGAAGGAGAAGTTCCTTAATCGATGTGAAGGTATAAAGGCTGTAAAAAGGAGAGAGAGGGAAGGTAAATACAAGTTATTCAAAACAAATATCTCCAAAGTGCAACGTCTTGTGATTTCCTATAACTAAAAATTGCAAGGTCTAATCTGAGTCTGTCCTGAATAACAGCGAAGAACATTTATGTTGTCATATATTTTCTTCGTTTGGTCATGGTTGTGATTCGCATGTTTCTTTTTGTTACGTGACGTGTTATGAATATTTTCATTATACGCGCAAAAGTGAACACAGCTTTAATCGAACCTGCGTCTTTCGGAAACGATAACTTTTAATCAGTACAATTACGCGAATACCGTCTAAATCGCAACCGTGATCGCAAAAGTGTTTCCTGGACAAAATAATTCTTATAAAATGTGTATTCTCCAAAGCGAGCAGCATTGCACTATCGCTGACTCGCAACAATCGAAAGAGTAAAAACAGTGCTTAAATAAAATTGCCACCATTTAATAATTATTATAATCCCATTAAATAAATAAATAGCAATTCGGTGGCTATACAATCAATAAACAGAGAGGGCAATTCATACCCACGTGGGAAACACATCTCGCTGTCATCATCGATAGAACAATGGGCAAGGTAACTGGATGCGAATCGGAGAACCAGAGTTCGAATCTCGAAGAAACCTAGCTGGTGTTATTCTTTTCGTTTGTTTTTTCCTTATCTCAACTGATAGGGATAGGAGGGTTAATAAGGTAAGTAAATCAATAAGGAATGATAATAATAAGATAGGCAAACTGATTTCCCCAACGCTGTGTGTTACTAAAGTATTAAACTTTTAAGCCTTGTCACATGAAAACAACTCCGAGTAAGAGTGCTGCGAATTCCTCACGAGGGATCACAGATAGCCAACCGCGTGACGCTTGTTTACAGCGAGGCGCGGGACAGAATGCACGTGGGGAGAGTTATGTTGTCCCGGTGGCCTCTTCGTCATTTCATAGTTGTGAACCTGGAAGAGTGAAGGTGTCCAGCACGAGCCTTATAGAAGTCAATAGGAAAGAGTTGATTTCCGTCATTTGGCTGCCGCGAACCTCGCGGTTACATGTAGTGATTTTTCCATCGTTAATGCGCCAAATGAAATACGTTTTTTTGAATGAATAGTGTTTCTCTGTAAGTAACATATGACGAGTACTGTATGTAGTTTGTAGTAATTAGCTCGTCTGTTTATGATGTAGTAACTAGTTATTGTTTGTTGTGTCATATCTTTCAGGTGCATAATCTGAATAATGGAGGATGTACACCCTTGGACTAGCGATGTAATATATAGTTGGGAGCCTGTCACAGACGATGGCAAGCGGGAAGTTACCGACGCTGTGTTTTGGTTTGTAAAAGTGTTTCAAGACAGATGCATTATCAGTGCACTATTGGAAGCAGGCAGTTCTGTTTCTCTTGCGTTCCAGATTGATAGAAGCGGCAGTTGTAAAAGAGTCTAACCTCGATTTCTGGAAATGTATGCGTTTTCGGACCTTATACCTGATGATGAAAAGTGCTCTATTTACAAATATCTATCGATCCCGCCAATTTTGAGTCGACTGCTCGTCATAACCTTTAGGGTCGATTTTCTCAAAAACGCGGGGGTGTTGACCCAAAATATCTTAGATTCCTTTGTTTTAGGTTGTACACAAGCGACCTGCCAAATTTGAGCCGAATCGGGTGGCCATGTCTGAGGCCTTTCCCTTGTGAGTAGTATTTCTTTTTTCTCCGTTTCGTTAGTACATAATAGTTTTGAATTACAAATATCTGTACAGTTCTTTTGTTTTGTTTCTTCTTTTGTCAAAAACAGCGCACAGTTCAGCAACTGGTGAGCCATTAGCCACTGGTATTATGTCTTCGGCCTCCACAATGTTTTCAGATCTTAAGAAGAGACTTACAATTCATCGTGAGGGTAGTGAATAAGGAACTAAGGAATATTAAAAAATCACGTGATTTAGAAGCAAGGCAAGAGCGTAAAACAAAGCTATCTACTTGCTGCCTGTTATGCTGACGTATCTCTACGATCTGTTGCAAAAAGTCGAAAAGACGTAACTTCCACAGGTATGACCCCTTTCTGCTTCTGGTAAAAAGCACCCAAGATGTGAAGTACATAAGTTTCACTATCGTTACTTGAATATGGATGTAATAAGAGACATCATACTACACTACTGGCCATTAAAATTGCTACACCACGAAGATGTGCTACAGACGCGAAATTTAACCGACAGGAAGAAAATGCTGCGTTATGCAAATGATTAGCTTTTCAGAGCATTCACACAAGGTTGACGCCGGTGGCGACACCTACATAGTGCTGACATGAGGAAAGTTTCCAACCGATTTCTCATACACAAACAGCACTTGACCGGCATTGCCTGGTGAAACATCGTTGTGATGCCTCGTGTAAGGAGGAGAAATGCGTACCATCACGTTTCCGACTTAGATCAAGGTCGGATTGTAGCCTACCGCGATTGCGGTTTATCGTATCGCAACATTGCTGCTCGCGTTGTTCGAGATCCAATGACTTTTAGCAGAATATGGAATCGGTGGGTTCAGGAGGGTAATACGGAACGCCGTGCTGGATCCCAACGGCCTCACACCACTAGCAGTCGAGATGACAGGCATCTTACCCGCATGGCTGTAACGGATCGTGCAGCCACGTCCCGATCCCTGAGTCTACAGATGGGGTCGTTTGCAAGACAACAACCATCTGCACGAACAGTTCGACGACGTTCCCAGTTGCATTGACTATCAGCTCGGAGACCATGGCTGCAGTTACCCTTAACGCTGCATCACAGAAACGAGCGCCTACGATGGTGTACTCAATGACGAACCTAGGTGCACGAATGGCAAAACGTCAGTTTTTCGGATGAATCCAGGTTCTGTTTACAGCAACATGATGGTCGCATCCGTGTTTGGCAACATCGCGGTGAACGCACATTGAAAGTGTGTATTCGTCATTGCCATACTGCGGTATCACCCGGCGTGATGGTATGAAGTGCCATTGGGTACACGTCTCGGTCACCTCTTGTTCATATTGACGGCACTTTGAACAGTGGACGTTACATTTCAGACGTGTTATGACCCGTGGCTCTACTCTTTATTCGATCAATGCAAAATCCTACATTTCAGCAGGATAATGCACGACCGCATGTTGCAGGTCCTGTACGGGCCTTTCTGGATGCAGAAAATGTTCGACTGCTGCACTGACCAGCACATTCTCCAGATCACTCACTAATTGAAAACGTCTTGTCGATGGTGGCCGAGCAACTGGCTCGTCACAATATGCCAGGCACTACTCTTGGTGAACTGTGGTATTGTGTTGAAGCTGCATGGGCAGCTGTACCTGTATACGCCATCCAAGCTCTGTTTGACTCAATGCCCAGGCGTATCAAGGCTGTTATTATGGCCAGAGGTGGTTGTTCTGGGAACTGATTTCACAGGATGTATGCACCCAAATTGCGTGAAAATGTAATCACATGCCAGTTATAGTACAATATATTCGTCCAATGAATACCCGTTTATCAACTGCATTTCTTCTTGGAGTCGCAATTTTAATGGCCAGTATTGTATGTACGTGTGGAAATCACATTTCCACTGCAAGCTAGAAACAATCGATAAGCAGTCACAAATAACAATTTTTTAATTGGCTCACATTGATGGGAAAAAGCATTTCAATTGTTGCACGCACATAATCAGCATTAATAAACTAATTATACAACACGCTACACGAATGAAGAAAATGGTCGGTATTATTACGAAAGTAGGAATATCCTAAAAGAGTGTGCTGATTAGATATATTTAATTTGTTGAAGTGAACTGCTGACAAAGGCAGATAGATCTACCTTCATGGCAATGTTTTTCGAGCTCCAGGTCACAAGGCACACATGGCTAGCTGCTGCATTCTTGTCACGCCCATTATCCTCCGCTGCTGACAATACACTGACCATTGTGCTGTGCGACATAACACTTGTTTATTTTTCTCAGTAACATCTATTTTATTCGCGATCACACATCGTCGGTTTGGCACGCCGTAGGTGAGTAACCAGTATCTGGCATGTGCCTATCATTCCGCCTGAAGGAACGATCGTCACTATTTTAATACTGCTCAGATCAAGAGAAGGAATAAGAAAGTTTCAATTCCAGTCGCTCAGTGTTAAAAATACGACAGGTTATGGGGATTCAACCAAAATTCCAACAGAATTGCCAATTTATTTTTGTGAGTTGTTTACCTTTGCTCATTCGAAGAAGCATCACCATTTATGGGTAACGGCCACATTGCTCTTGTTGAGAAGTTTAATTGTGCTTCCTTCGTCAAAACACAGTGTAATTTGCACAAACTCATCTCACAGCAGCTATTACGACAGAATTCTGAAACAGAGTGCCTCATCAAACAAGTAATTGGCAATCACAGAGCTCAATAGCTTACGGAAAACCTCATAGTGTCGGTTTGCAGTAACATAAGAGAATAAATTTCATGTTTATTTTCATAATAGGAAAGCTGTCGATAACTCTTAAAAAATTACAGTCACTGGAGTGAACAAAATAAAAATGGAAGTACTTATATATCGCCATTGATAAGAAAGTTCCGAGTGTTTACGAAATGACAAAATACTCTCCTCTTTGTGTGCTATCATCCGCCAAACTTTCGTTTCGATGTCTCGAGCGGTTTAGGAGATATGAGAGGTGTTCGAGTATTTCATTCTCGCGGATGTGAGATCGGAAGTGAGCACGCTACATAGAATCCATTTTCTCGAGATCGGAGGCAGATAGACCTCTCCTCCCAAGTCTAAACTAAAATTCAACATGCCAGCTAAATTTCATACGCAGCAACGTATGGTGTAATACGCACCAAACGCAAAATCATAGCGACCCTTATTTGTCATTGCAAACTTATCGAATGTTGCGTATTGTCTTACTAAAATGTGTATATCATAATAAGAATGGCCATTAGCGAGATGATTGGCACTTCGCCGCGAAGCTAACATATAACGCTACAAGCAAGGTAAAAATGAAATATTTTTATTGAGTACTTTCTGTAAAATCTTTTGAGAAAGATTACAGAGTGCGCGCTTCGTTTCCGTCAGTGCAGAGCGTCGTTAACCGGCGCGTGTACGCGTCTCAATATGGACCGCGTCGCGCTGTCGTGTCGTGTCGCGTCTCACGTGCTATACAGTCTCAATGGCGCCCAGCCTCAATGGCGCCAGTCAGTGCAATACGTTCGGTTTGCTTTCAGGATAGAACCTGCATCTAAAGTTTCACTGTTCACAAAATGAAATCATATAGGTTTTAGGCGTAAATCATGTCCCAAAATTTTATTCGCCAACGGACAATCCCGGTAGAGGATCCTAGCTCTGTATTTATATATGATGGTGATATTCAAATTGCAATTTCAATTTTTGAAAAATATTTTTACATGAATTTTCAAGTAAGTATTTTTTAGTTAATTGAAGATTCAATTTGCCACATCCAGAAAATACAAAATTGAATAATAATTTCAAAACATGATAAATAAAAATAAAAGAAAAAAACCACCATTAAAATCTGCCTCTATATCCTTAAATTTTTCCTCTAGCCATAACTCCTTAGCCATTTTTCAGTCGTTTGTATTCCTTTTCGCCTGCTCTATTTTCATATATTCCTCTTTCATCAATTAAATTCAATATCTCTTCTGTTACGCAAGGATTTCTACTAGCCCTCATCGTTTTACCTACTTGATCCTCTGCTGCCTTCAGTATTTAATCTCTCAAAGCTACCCATTCTTCTTCTACTATTTTCCCTTCCACTGTTCTTGTCAATCATTCCCTAATGCTCTCTCTGAAACTCTCTAAAACCTCTGGTTCTATCAGTTTATCCAGGTCCCATCTCCTTAAATTCCCATCTTTTTGCAGTTTCTTCAGTTTTAATCTACAGTCCATAACCAAGAGATTGTGGTCAGAGTCCACATCTGCCCCTGGAGTTGTCTTACAATTTAAAATCTGGTTTCTAAATCTCTGTCTTATCATTATATAATTTATCTGAAACCTTCCAGTGTCTCTAGACCTCTTCCACATATACAAGCTTCTTTCATGTTTCTTAAACCAAATGTTTCCTATAATTAAGTTAGGCTCTGTGCAAAACCCTACCAGGCAGATTCCTCTTTCATTCCTTACCACCAGTTTTACAGCGTTGCAGAATAGTTCTGCCATTAAATTTGTATATATTGTTATTCATTATCAATGATGTAAAAATTTAAGCTAAATGAGTAGAAAAATAAGTGATAATAAATGTTACTACTTTGACATGTCCTATATTACACGTACATTTGCTGTACACCATGTAATCTTACAGGATCAAATAAAATTCAATTCCATATTCATCTACTACTTTTCCTTCTACTACTTTTCCTACTATGGAATTACAGTCCCCCATGACTTAAATTTTTGTCTCCCTTCACTATCTGAATAATTTCTTTTAACTCGTCATACATTTCTTCAACCTCTTCATCATCTGCAGAGCTAGTTGGCATATAAACTTGTACTACTGTGGTAGGCATGGGCTTCGTGTCTATCTTGGCTACAATAATGCGTTCACTATGCTGTTCATAGTAGTTTATCTTTGCTTTTATTTTTTTATTCATTATTAATACTGCTTCTGCATTACCCCTATTTGATTTTGTATTTATAACCCTATATTCACCTACTGTAAGTCTTGTTCCTTCTACCACCAAACTTCACTAATTCTCACTATATCTAACTTTAACCTATCCATTTCCCTTTTTAAATTTTCTAACCTGCCTACCCAATTATGAGATCTGACATTCCTCCGATCTGTAGAACACCAGCCACCAGTCCCACTTGCTACTTTATATTCATGAAGATGAAAAGCTATTTCTTTTTGCTGATGATACAAGTATAGTAATCACACTCATCAACAAGAATTAGCTGAGGAAATTGTAAACATTGTTTTTCAGAAAGTTATTAATTGGTTCGCTGCAAACGGACTCTCACTAAATATTGAGAAAACACAGCATACACAATTGTGTACAGTAAATGGCTTAACACCATTCATAAATACAGACTTTGAACAGAAGTCTGTTACTATGGAAGAACATTCAATATTTCTGGGTTGCGCATTGGTGAGAAATCGAACTGAGGGAACACGCTGATGATCTGTTGCTGAAACAGTTAGGTTCAGCCATTTACGCTATTAGTGTTAGCCTATTGCAAATTTTGGTGATAAACCTATCAGTAAATTGGCCTACTATGCCTATTTTCACTTATTGCTTTAACATGCCATCATATTTTTCATAACTCATTGTTAAAAGAAGAAGTATTCGTTGCACAAAAACATGTAATCATAATAACAGCCGGGGCCCACCCAAGATCACCTTGCAGAACTTGGAATATTCACAGTACCTTTGCAAAACATACATTCACTTACAATTTTTTTTATTAATAACCCATCTCAATTCAAAAATAATAATGAAGTGCACTGCTACAACACTAGAAGAAAGAATGATCTCCACTACTTTGGGTTAAATATGAGTTTAGCAGAGAAGGGGGTGAATTCTGCTGCCACAAAAATCTTTGGTCATTTGCCAAATAGTATTGAAAGTCTGACAGAAAGCCAACCAACATTTAGAAACAAATTTAAAAAAATTCGGAATGACAACTCCTTCTACTCAGTAGATGAATTTTTAGATATGAAGTAGTAACTGGGAAAAAATTATATTGTGTAAAGAAAACTTATGTTAAACTGACCCATTCCTCATCATAACAAAATGTCATATTCATGATCCATGGAAAAGCATTAATGTAATGTAATGTAATGAGTACTGGTGGCTGGTGGTATCTGAAGCTGGGTGTTGGACCTACGCTTCAATGTTGCATTTTTATATGAGATACTGACAAGGGAGAAAATTCTTTTCTAAATGTCAGGCTTCCCAACATTTAAGATGCAGGGATGCCAAATTATAATAAATATTGGGTGGGGGGGGATACTGGGTGTCTTGCCCCAGGAAATTTTCTAAATTTTAGATGAAAAATAGTGAGTTCTAAAGTTTTTTAAGCACCTTAGAGTCGTATGATCAACATTAGAACCCCAAAAACTGGACTCTCGATAACTCAACACTCTGGGAAACTCAACAAGCCTGACACATTTTTCAGCTTTGAAAAAAGAAACAAAACATAAACAAGTGTGGTATTTTTGTAAGAAGCTAATTTAATTTACAGTGATAATCATGCTTATAAACTATTACAGAGCAGTGAATATATAGCTCCGAAAAGAATGAAATTATAGTTTATGATTTATTTAAATATCATTAAAAGAATTAAACATAAAATATTGATTAATAAGTGAAATAGCTTACTTTGAATAAGGCTTAGGGTTCATTAAAGAAAAACAATATCTCAAAATTAATGCTTTAAAACAGTTAACAAAGTTAATACAGTATGCCTAATACTTTTAGTCAAAAAGTATGTAAATAGCGAGT
This sequence comes from Schistocerca gregaria, assembly GCF_023897955.1. NCBI lineage: Eukaryota > Metazoa > Arthropoda > Insecta > Orthoptera > Acrididae > Schistocerca > Schistocerca gregaria. The sequence goes on from NC_064922.1 coordinate 785,264,864, forward strand.
TTTAATTGGGTCTTACACCCCAAAACTATTTAAGTATTTGAAAATAACTAATACAGTACTATAGTAATATAATAATACACTACTAAACTAGTACTAATATTTCAAAACTGAAAATTTAACATTATGTATGTATTTAATTCTCTGTTTTATAGAGATTTTAAATATTGCTCTTTACGCCATTATTAGGACTAGAGTATCTTTCAAAAGGTGCAAATGTAGACTGTCTGATTGGATTACTGAATATGAAGTCGTTGATGACTGGTCGGATATCCAATTCGTCCAAAACATCTCAGTGGGCATGAAGAACAGCCAATTTGTTCAATCACATCTGTCCCTTTGTTGATCAGAGATATGACTTCAGATGTCTAAGGGCGCTAAATGACCATTTTGCTGTTGCTGTCATCATTGAAACTATTTGGAGAAGCTTAATGCAGTTCACTACTTCACATAACATTTCTCCAACCGCATGCTCTTGTGTAATGTACTTTCTTACATAATGCATGTTTTTTTAAGATCAGCTGTTTTTTATTAGGGATAGCGGCTAACATATTGAAGTGTAAGTGCAGTCTCTCAATGTCTAGGTCAATTTGTTTCACCTCTGTTTACTAAAAGAAAGCACTCCAGTTGAAGCAAACCACTCAGTAGGACAAGATTTCACCGTTTCACAAACTTCAATGTAAATAGCTTTGTAGTATCCCTTAGGGGTTTTAAAAGTGTGCAGTGAGCTGGCTTCTTTGTTTTCATACTTCTTTGGTATATTTCCATTCCGAGGAAGTAAAGGATCATCAACTTGTGAAGGTTTTTCTTTTAAACACAATTCCCAAAAGTGTTCAGAACTATCACATCTTCCATTCTATATACAAATCAAGTCATCATATATTTTTTTCAGGTCAGCAACCCTTAGATGAGGGTATTGAATTTTTTCATTTACATCCTCTACTGGGTTCATTGCATGGCAATAAAGATGTAAGAAGAAGTAAGTTTTGAACTGTAACATTGACTCATTGCACGTTTCTAACCTGCCTTTATTTTGTCATCTGCAAAAAATGTTTCAAAAAACACTAGAAGTTCTTCAAAGTTTTTCAGTATTCTCAAGATATTAGAAGCTCACACAGTCCATCAAGTCGGGCAAAGGGGTCGTAGACCAGCTTGGTTGTTGGCACTCTCACAGCGTATACTTCTGAAAAGTACCATCCTTTTGTTGGATTCCCTTACAGTGTTTATTAAGTCCTTGGCTAAAGCCATAATATCCTTCACAGACATGAAATGGTGGAGACTGTCTACAACTGCCAAGTCTAAAATGTGAGCAGTGCAGTGCACATAACATGCTTTTGGTTCTATATCCAGGACTAACATTTTTAGTCCTTTGAACTTACCTCTCATATTCGAAGCACCGTCACAGCACTGTTCTCTTAAGTTATCCATGGACAAATCAACAGGAGCAAAAACGCCTTTTAAAATACTAAACAGAGTTTGTGATTTAGTGTTGTGGGTCTCGTATAAGCCAACAAAGTCTTCATTGATGATTAAGGAATCATTGACACTGTGAATACAATGATATTTGTTTGTGAATCAAAGAATCACTTGTTTCGTCAACCATAATAGAAAAATGTTCAGCCTTCTTGCTTGAAGCCAATACCTTTCTCAACACACTTTCCTGGTAGATCAATGATCTCATTTTGAATATCATGGGATGTCCACTTACACCTCGAATGTTCTAACCAATCTTTAAACTCAGGTATGTCATTCTTTCAGAGTTCCAACAATTGAAAAAAAAATTGAGTTTATATCTTCATGCCCTCTAATTGCCAGTCTTTATCGGCATAGAAACAGCATGGTGGTAAAAGTTGTCTCACGAGCTAAAAGGCCTTTCTTCATATCACTATCTAACTGTTCATTCAATTGGGAGGCCATACTTCGCTTAGTGGTAGAATCCAGTTTCAGAACACCCTCTTTATGTGTAAATGCATTTTCATGAAGACAGAATTTTTCCAAACCCTACAGAAGTAAATGCATCTCCTTTTTTGAAGAAAATTGTATTAGATTTTTAGCATTCCCTCTGTACAGGTTTTTCAAAAAACTTTTTCGGTAGCTGCTTCATATTCTAGCCATGTGTATTTGATCAACCAAGGCTTCTGAAATGATCTTCCATTACCGGACTGTCCAGGTTTCAGCTGTGAATGGTTCTCATCTGAAGATGATGAAGCAAGTGATGACACATTAATTGTTGGAGGTTGACTTGCAGCATCATCAATTTCCAAGCATACCTTTATGGTAACAAATTTAGCAATTGCAAACTTAATTCACAATACACAAAGAGACTAAAGTAAAAAAAAAAATATAGTCATATAAAATAGTCCACTAAACACTAAAGTGGGAACACTAAACACGTCTGCAGCATGCACTGAACAAAACTATCCACACTGAATGACTGCGACAGCAGGGTGGGCTTTATATAGCTGCGGTGTCATAATGTCTCGATGCGTCAAGGCGACGTGAGGCAGAGGGTTCCAGGCACTTCTGCTCCAGTACTTTTGATGTCGTCAAGGTCACAGTGCTGGCCCACAAGTGCCAGACTTTACCTAAAGGTTCGTGCATCGGGACAAATTCTAAGTGTGCCCACAGCACCGTAACATTATCATGATCCACACCACTCGTTTTCAGTTAACCTGCTTACTACCATAATAATGATTTGTTTTAACTTATTACTGAATGTATTTTAAAAAGCAACTATCATCAAACAAGGAAAGTAAAAAAATTCCAACATAATTTTGTGATTTTACAAAACATAACTAATAATTTTCTTAAATTATTGGGGGGCTCTGTTCCCCCAAACGAATTTTTGAGGGGGCTCGGGCCCCATGGAGTCGGTGCCTGTGTTAAGATGTGAACATCAATAGCATTCTTGGTGTATGAAGCTCACAAAATTCAGTTTTTTAAATCCAATTTATGATCCAGTGGAAAGCTACAAATATGTCTAGAACAGAAAAATCTCTGTAGCAAATAGCATGCTATCATTTGTTGACTGTTTCACTCCTGTAATGAGATACATTCCCAGTAGAACTGAAATACATTCATCATTTAAGGATTGTAAATAAGAAACAAATTATATATTATAAATACACTTAATCTTACCTCACCTGATTTGAAAATTCACCCTTCTGTTTCGCTATGAAGCAAATTTGTCAGTTACTTCCTGACAGAAGTCTGTGATCAATATCACAAGATGTCTTTCCATGAAAAGCACTGTCAAGATAGCCAGTCTTTCCTGCCTCTTAAAGTTGCAAAAGAATGATTTTATTCTTTTCAGAGTTGAAATCCCATACCACTTTCCTTGACGTTGACCTCCATCTGTCCAATGGCCAGCTTCACACATCCGTCCACATCAAACCTACCAACAAGCAACAGTACCTCCATTATGACAGCTGCCACCCGTTCCACATCAAACGGTCCCTTCCCTACAGCCTAGGCCTTCATGGCAGCTAGGTTGACAGTTCGAAAATGTGCCAGTTTTAAACAATTTTGTATGCAACAAGCTGAAGATTCATGTTTCTTCACTTTGGTATTCAGGTTATTTATATCCATAACTCTCACTTTCTTCCAATGGTTTCCACCCAAACGACATGCATGGGAAACAGAATAAGGCATTTTTAGCTTTACGATCCCATAACGAACCATTTTTTTTTAAATAAATATCTGTTTTAAAAGCTCTCCTAATCTGTTTATTTCCAGGATTAATATTTTAGCAATATTTGAAACTGGTAACGGTCCTCTTAGGCTCCTTACAGAATGCTTCTCCTCAAGAGAATTGTGGGAAAAAGATCTGTACCTTGTAAATTATTTACGCTATTTATTTCCACTCACATTCCATAACCTACAAACTATGTGGCGACCTAGTTCTCACAGTCCAGAAAGTATCATATACAGCAATACTATGCCTATTTTCACTTATTGCTTTAACATGCCATCATATTTTTCATAACTCATTGTTAAAAGAAGAAGTATTCGTTGCACAAAAACATGTAATCATAATAATAGCCGGGGCCCACCCAAGATCACCTTGCAGAACTTGGAATATTCACAGTACCTTTGCAAAACATACATTCACTTACAATTTTTTTTATTAATAACCCACCTCAATTCAAAAATAATAATGAAGTGCATTGCTACAACACTAGAAGAAAGAATGATCTCCACTACTTTGGGTTAAATATGAGTTTAGCAGAGAAGGGGGTGAATTCTGCTGCCACAAAAATCTTTGGTCATTTGCCAAATAGTATTGAAAGTCTGACAGAAAGCCAACCAACATTTAGAAACAAATTTAAAAAAATTCGGAATGACAACTCCTTCTACTCAGTAGATGAATTTTTAGATATGAAGTAGTAACTGGGAAAAAATTATATTGTGTAAAGAAAACTTATGTTAAACTGACCCATTCCTCATCATAACAAAATGTCATATTCATGATCCATGGAAAAGCATTAATGTAATGTAATGTAATGAGTACTGGTGGCTGGTGGTATCTGAAGCTGGGTGTTGGACCTACGCTTCAATGTTGCATTTTTATATGAGATACTGACAAGGGAGAAAATTCTTTTCTAAATGTCAGGCTTCCCAACATTTAAGATGCAGGGATGCCAAATTATAATAAATATTGGGTGGGGGGGATACTGGGTGTCTTGCCCCAGGAAATTTTCTAAATTTTAGATGAAAAATAGTGAGTTCTAAAGTTTTTTAAGCACCTTAGAGTCGTATGATCAACATTAGAACCCCAAAAACTGGACTCTCGATAACTCAACACTCTGGGAAACTCAACAAGCCTGACACATTTTTCAGCTTTGAAAAAAGAAACAAAACATAAACAAGTGTGGTATTTTTGTAAGAAGCTAATTTAATTTACAGTGATAATCATGCTTATAAACTATTACAGAGCAGTGAATATATAGCTCCGAAAAGAATGAAATTATAGTTTATGATTTATTTAAATATCATTAAAAGAATTAAACATAAAATATTGATTAATAAGTGAAATAGCTTACTTTGAATAAGGCTTAGGGTTCATTAAAGAAAAACAATATCTCAAAATTAATGCTTTAAAACAGTTAACAAAGTTAATACAGTATGCCTAATACTTTTAGTCAAAAAGTATGTAAATAGCGAGTTTTAATTGGGTCTTACACCCCAAAACTATTTAAGTATTTGAAAATAACTAATACAGTACTATAGTAATATAATAATACACTACTAAACTAGTACTAATATTTCAAAACTGAAAATTTAACATTATGTATGTATTTAATTCTCTGTTTTATAGAGATTTTAAATATTGCTCTTTACGCCATTATTAGGACTAGAGTATCTTTCAAAAGGTGCAAATGTAGACTGTCTGATTGGATTACTGAATATGAAGTCGTTGATGACTGGTCGGATATCCAATTCGTCCAAAACATCTCAGTGGGTATGAAGAACAGCCAATTTGTTCAATCACATCTGTCCCTTTGTTGATCAGAGATATGACTTCAGATGTCTAAGGGCGCTAAATGACCATTTTGCTGTTGCTGTCATCATTGAAACTATTTGGAGAAGCTTAATGCAGTTCACTACTTCACATAACATTTCTCCAACCGCATGCTCTTGTGTAATGTACTTTCTTACATAATGCATGTTTTTTTAAGATCAGCTGTTTTTTATTAGGGATAGCGGCTAACATATTGAAGTGTAAGTGCAGTCTCTCAATGTCTAGGTCAATTTGTTTCACCTCTGTTTACTAAAAGAAAGCACTCCAGTTGAAGCAAACCACTCAGTAGGACAAGATTTCACCGTTTCACAAACTTCAATGTAAATAGCTTTGTAGTATCCCTTAGGGGTTTTAAAAGTGTGCAGTGAGCTGGCTTCTTTGTTTTCATACTTCTTTGGTATATTTCCATTCCGAGGAAGTAAAGGATCATCAACTTGTGAAGGTTTTTCTTTTAAACACAATTCCCAAAAGTGTTCAGAACTATCACATCTTCCATTCTATATACAAATCAAGTCATCATATATTTTTTTCAGGTCAGCAACCCTTAGATGAGGGTATTGAATTTTTTCATTTACATCCTCTACTGGGTTCATTGCATGGCAATAAAGATGTAAGAAGAAGTAAGTTTTGAACTGTAACATTGACTCATTGCACGTTTCTAACCTGCCTCTATTTTGTCATCTGCAAAAAATGTTTCAAAAAACACTAGAAGTTCTTCAAAGTTTTTCAGTATTCTCAAGATATTAGAAGCTCACACAGTCCATCAAGTCGGGCAAAGGGGTCGTAGACCAGCTTGGTTGTTGGCACTCTCACAGCGTATACTTCTGAAAAGTACCATCCTTTTGTTGGATTCCCTTACAGTGTTTATTAAGTCCTTGGCTAAAGCCATAATATCCTTCACAGACATGAAATGGTGGAGACTGTCTACAACTGCCAAGTCTAAAATGTGAGCAGTGCAGTGCACATAACATGCTTTTGGTTCTATATCCAGGACTAACATTTTTAGTCCTTTGAACTTACCTCTCATATTCGAAGCACCGTCACAGCACTGTTCTCTTAAGTTATCCATGGACAAATCAACAGGAGCAAAAACGCCTTTTAAAATACTAAACAGAGTTTGTGATTTAGTGTTGTGGGTCTCGTATAAGCCAACAAAGTCTTCATTGATGATTAAGGAATCATTGACACTGTGAATACAATGATATTTGTTTGTGAATCAAAGAATCACTTGTTTCGTCAACCATAATAGAAAAATGTTCAGCCTTCTTGCTTGAAGCCAATACCTTTCTCAACACACTTTCCTGGTAGATCAATGATCTCATTTTGAATATCATGGGATGTCCACTTACACCTCGAATGTTCTAACCAATCTTTAAACTCAGGTATGTCATTCTTTCAGAGTTCCAACAATTGAAAAAAAAAATTGAGTTTATATCTTCATGCCCTCTAATTGCCAGTCTTTATCGGCATAGAAACAGCACGGTGGTAAAAGTTGTCTCACGAGCTAAAAGGCCTTTCTTCATATCACTATCTAACTGTTCATTCAATTGGGAGGCCATACTTCGCTTAGTGGTAGAATCCAGTTTCAGAACACCCTCTTTATGTGTAAATGCATTTTCATGAAGACAGAATTTTTCCAAACCCTACAGAAGTAAATGCATCTCCTTTTTTGAAGAAAATTGTATTAGATTTTTAGCATTCCCTCTGTACAGGTTTTTCAAAAAACTTTTTCGGTAGCTGCTTCATATTCTAGCCATGTGTATTTGATCAACCAAGGCTTCTGAAATGATCTTCCATTACCGGACTGTCCAGGTTTCAGCTGTGAATGGTTCTCATCTGAAGATGATGAAGCAAGTGATGACACATTAATTGTTGGAGGTTGACTTGCAGCATCATCAATTTCCAAGCATACCTTTATGGTAACAAATTTAGCAATTGCAAACTTAATTCACAATACACAAAGAGACTAAAGTAAAAAAAAAAAATATAGTCATATAAAATAGTCCACTAAACACTAAAGTGGGAACACTAAACACGTCTGCAGCATGCACTGAACAAAACTATCCACACTGAATGACTGCGACAGCAGGGTGGGCTTTATATAGCTGCGGTGTCATAATGTCTCGATGCGTCAAGGCGACGTGAGGCAGAGGGTTCCAGGCACTTCTGCTCCAGTACTTTTGATGTCGTCAAGGTCACAGTGCTGGCCCACAAGTGCCAGACTTTACCTAAAGGTTCGTGCATCGGGACAAATTCTAAGTGTGCCCACAGCACCGTAACATTATCATGATCCACACCACTCGTTTTCAGTTAACCTGCTTACTACCATAATAATGATTTGTTTTAACTTATTACTGAATGTATTTTAAAAAGCAACTATCATCAAACAAGGAAAGTAAAAAAATTCCAACATAATTTTGTGATTTTACAAAACATAACTAATAATTTTCTTAAATTATTGGGGGGCTCTGTTCCCCCAAACGAATTTTTGAGGGGGCTCGGGCCCCATGGAGTCGGTGCCTGTGTTAAGATGTGAACATCAATAGCATTCTTGGTGTATGAAGCTCACAAAATTCAGTTTTTTAAATCCAATTTATGATCCAGTGGAAAGCTACAAATATGTCTAGAACAGAAAAATCTCTGTAGCAAATAGCATGCTATCATTTGTTGACTGTTTCACTCCTGTAATGAGATACATTCCCAGTAGAACTGAAATACATTCATCATTTAAGGATTGTAAATAAGAAACAAATTATATATTATAAATACACTTAATCTTACCTCACCTGATTTGAAAATTCACCCTTCTGTTTCGCTATGAAGCAAATTTGTCAGTTACTTCCTGACAGAAGTCTGTGATCAATATCACAAGATGTCTTTCCATGAAAAGCACTGTCAAGATAGCCAGTCTTTCCTGCCTCTTAAAGTTGCAAAAGAATGATTTTATTCTTTTCAGAGTTGAAATCCCATACCACTTTCCTTGACGTTGACCTCCATCTGTCCAATGGCCAGCTTCACACATCCGTCCACATCAAACCTACCAACAAGCAACAGTACCTCCATTATGACAGCTGCCACCCGTTCCACATCAAACGGTCCCTTCCCTACAGCCTAGGCCTTCATGGCAGCTAGGTTGACAGTTCGAAAATGTGCCAGTTTTAAACAATTTTGTATGCAACAAGCTGAAGATTCATGTTTCTTCACTTTGGTATTCAGGTTATTTATATCCATAACTCTCACTTTCTTCCAATGGTTTCCACCCAAACGACATGCATGGGAAACAGAATAAGGCATTTTTAGCTTTACGATCCCATAACGAACCATTTTTTTTTTTTAATAAATATCTGTTTTAAAAGCTCTCCTAATCTGTTTATTTCCAGGATTAATATTTTAGCAATATTTGAAACTGGTAACGGTCCTCTTAGGCTCCTTACAGAATGCTTCTCCTCAAGAGAATTGTGGGAAAAAGATCTGTACCTTGTAAATTATTTACGCTATTTATTTCCACTCACATTCCATAACCTACAAACTATGTGGCGACCTAGTTCTCACAGTCCAGAAAGTATCATATACAGCAACACACAGAAAACTGGAGCATCAACACCTAAAACACTCAATCACCCTGAAACACAACACAGCTTTACTCACAGTTCTTAGAAATAATATTCGTAAACATGATACGCATAAACAATATAGTTGCAGTAATGCTAACAATCACAGTATTCTAGCAACTTCCCCAAATGAGCAAGCATTCAGTCTAAACTGTATTTATGACTGACAGGAATATAAAATTTATTTATTTATTATTTGCCCCATGGATCAAATCAGTTCAGAAGTTTGTACAACTGGTATGAAAGAAAAATATGTATTATACAGGATAAATAAACACGTAAATGTCGTGTCGCAGCGCAGCCTGGTACAAGTCTTTCAATCAGATGCCAGTTCGGCTATTTAGTCCTTAACCCTCACAATACCAGGGGGGAGGTTACTTGATGCCCACCTTTTAAAAATATTAAAATCTACTCAGGTAGTAAAGTTTTTAAAATTTTGTGGAAAATATTTATTTTCTTTGATGAAGTCTTCTTCTAGATTCTATGGTTGTTTTACATCTTTCGTTTAAGCTTAATCGGAAAATTTAAATTTAAGGGAGGTAGTAGAAGTGACTTCCCACAAAGATCATCTTACCCCACAAATTACGTGACCTTAAAACACATGGACATTATATTTCTCTGGATTGACAGCAACAATTGTCTCAACAATGGGTCATTTGCCTTTGGTTCTTTATTGTTTCCTGTTCAGTGACACTTAGTCCAGTGTTAGATACAACTGTAATCGAAAATGTATCAACAGTGACTTATGAACACATAAATACCACAGATTTTGGAAAAATCTACAGATTCTCAAACTGAATTTGATGAAACTGATAATATAGTGAGTGAAAATGAAGAGGAATGTGTTGTGTGCATAGATGTGCACAGTGATAAAGTACATACAGATGCTGAAGGTGAACTCTGTGCAGCTGAAACTGATGATGACACAGCTTGCGAGATTTGTGACAAGTATATTACATGCAGTCGAAAAATTTGTAGCTCCATACCTCCTCACATTAGAAGACGGGTAGCACAAAACATAATGATGTAAAGAGAAGGCGTAAGAGATGAAGGTAAAGTAGGAACAATAAGAGAATCATTTGAAAAGTTTTTGTCTCCAGAAATTGTTAACATCATAATAAAAAATACCACTGAAGGGGCATCGAGGCAGAAAATATCCAAGACAGACAGACTTGAATTCATGGCATATATAGGGCTAGTTATTATTATGAGGAAGGAAAATGACAGTAAGTCATCTGTTACACACTTATGGTCTTAAACTTCAGGAAGGTATGTTTATACTGCTACTATCAGCCAAACCAGATTTCATTATCTTACTAAAATAGTAAGGTTTGATGAGAGAGAGTCGCGAAATGATAGCAGGAAGCGTAATAAGGTTGCTGCAGTATGAGAAGTTTTTGATAAAATGAATGAATTACTGCCAAAATATTATTCTGTTGGGATGCACACGGTTATTCATGAAATGTTGTCATTGTTCCATGGCATGTGTTCCTTCAAGTGCTTCATCAAGGGAAAACCTGGTAAATACGGTATAGTTATACGCACGCTCACAAACGCTAAAACCAGATGTGTTATCAGCGTGGAGCCTTATGCAGGGGAAAAAAATGATGGTACACAACAATCAAATGCTGCTGCAGTCCTGGTCAAACACCTGGTGGTTCCTATACATAATTCAGGGGAAATGTCACCACAGACAGATATTACACTTCAACTGATTTGCCAAAGATCAATGGATGAATCAAAAGCTAACTATCATGAGAACATTACAGACTAATAGGAAACATATACCTCAAGAAGTGAAACATATCTCAAGACGAGAATTATATTCTAGTAAATTTGCTTTCAGTGTTACTAGTACTGGAAAGTTTACAATCACAATTGTTTCTTATACCCCTCATGAAAAACTCAAAAGTAATCTGTTGCTTCTATCATCTCACATTATGACGATGCAGTTGGTTCACCTACTGACACTAAGAAGAAAACAGTTATAAATTGATATTATAAAGACACTAAAGGTGGTGTTGACACAATAGATCGAAGGTAGGAAATACTGAACTGCTATACTCTTGTGGACATAGCAGTGGTAAATAATTATACACTCTTTTTGTTGAACTACCCAGAGTGGAATAAAAAAACCCTAATACGTGATGATTTTTTTTTTTTTCAAGAACTGGGACTACAGCTCACGAAACCACACATTGAAGAAAGAGCTACAAATATTTCAGGACTACCAAAGCCTGTAGTTTCAAGTGTGGTGGGTATTCTCGGACAGAAAATCAAGCAGAACTTAGGTGCAAAGGAAGCTCATAGAGATAAAGGTAGATGTCATTTGTGTGTTGGTGAAAGCTGTTCAGAAGCAGAAAAATACAACAAAGTGATCAAAACAACAGTAATCTGCAACTATTGTGAGAGATACACATCTGGTAAACACAGTATAAAAACTGTTGTATGCTCAAAGTGTGAAGTAGATTCCAAAGAAAGTTGTGAATAATTCTTCTCACAAAACTATGTTTTGTACCTAAGCTATTTGTATATTACCTCAAATTTCTGTAATATTTTTTAATTATAGTAAAGTGTAGTATATAGCCCCCCCCCCCTCCCATGAACCATGGACCTTGCCATTGGTGGGGAGGCTTGCGTGCCTCAGCGATACAAATAGCCGTACCGTAGGTGCAACCACAACGGAGGGGTATCTGTTGAGAGGCCAGACAAACGCGTGGTTCCTGAAGAGGAGCAGCAGCCTTTTCAGTAGTTGCAGGGGCAACAGTCTGGATGATTGACTGATCTGGCCTTGTAACACTAACCAGAGTGGCCTTGCTGTGCTGGTACTGCAAACGGTTGAAAGCAAGGGGAAACTACAGCCGTAATTTCTCCTGAGGGCATACAGCTCTGCTGTATGGTTAAATGATGATGACGTTCTCTTGGGTAAAATATTCCAGAGGTAAAATAGTCCCCCATTCAGATCTCCGGGCGGGGACTTCTCAAGAGGATGTCTTTATCAGGAGAAAGAAAACTGGCATTCTACGGATTGGAGCGTGGAATGTCAGATCCCTTAATCAGGCAGGTAGGTTAGAAAATATAAAAAGGGAAATGGATAGGTTAAAGTTAAATATAGTGGGAATTAGTGAAGTTTAGTGGCAGGAGGAACAAGACTTTTGGTCAGGTGACTACAGGGTTATAAATACAAAGTCAAATAGGGGTAATGCAGGAGTAGGTTTAATAATGAATAAAAGAATAGGAATGCGGGTAAGCTACTACAAACAGCATAGTGAACGCATTATTGTGGCCAAGATAGACATGAAGCCCACGCCTACTACAGTAGTACAAATTTATATGCCAACTAGCTCCGCAGATGATGAAGAAATTGAAGAAATGTATGATGAAATAAAAGAAATTATTCAGATAGTGAAGGGAGACGAAAATTTAATAGTCATGGGTGACTGGAATTTGGTAGTAGTAAAAGGGAGAGAAGGAAACTTAGTAGGTGAATATGAATTGGGGGTAAGAAATGAAAGAGGAAGCCACCTGATAGAATTTTGCACAGAGCACAACTTAATCATAGCTAACACTTGGTTCAACAATCGTAAAAGAAGGCTGAATACATGGAAGAAGCCTGGAGATACTGACAGGTTTCAGATAGAGTATATAATGGTGCGACAGAGATTTCGGAACCAGGTTTTAAATTGTAAGACATTTCCAGGGGCAGATGTGGACTCTGACCACAATCTATTGCTTATGAACTGTAGATTAAAACTGAAGAAACTGCAAAAAGTTGGGAATTTAAGGAGATGGGGCCTGGATAAACTGATTAAAGCAGAGGTTGTACAGAGTTTCAGGGAGGGCGTAAGGGAACAAACGGCAGGAATGGGGGAAAGAATTACAGTAGAAGAAGAATGGGTAGCTTTGAAGAATGAAATAGTGAACGCAGCAGAGGATCAAGTAGGTAAAAAGACGAGGGCTAGTAGAAATCCTTGGGTAACAGAAGAAATACTGAACTTAATTGATGAAAGGAGAAAATATAAAAATGCAGTAAATGAAGCAGGCAAAAAGGAATACAAACATCTCAAAAATGAGATCGACAGGAAGAGCAAAATGGCTAAGCAGGGATGGCTAGAGGATAAATGTAAGGATGTAGAGGCTTATCTCACTAGGGTAAGATAGATACGGCCTACAGGAAAATTAAAGACGCCTTTGGAGAAAAGAGAACCACTTATATGAATATCAAGAGCTCAGACAGAGACCCAGTTCTAAGCAAAGAAGGGAAAGCAGGAAGGTGGAAGGAGTATATAGAGGGTCTATACAACAGCGATGTACTTGAGGCCAATATTATGGAAATGGAAGAGGATGCAGATGAAGATGAAATGGGAGGTCCGATACTACATGAAGAGTTTGACAGAGCACTGAAAGATCTAAGTCAAAACAAGGCCCCGGACGTAGACAACATTCCATTAGAACTACCGACACCCTTGGGAGAGCCAGTCCTGACAAAACTCTACCATCTGGTGAGCAAGATGTATGAAACAGGCGAAATACCCTCAGACTTCAAATTCCAATTCCAAAGAAAGCAGGTGTTGACAGATGTGAAAATTACCTAACTGTCAGTTTAATAAGTCACAGCTGCAAAATACTAACGCGAATTCTTTACAGACGAATGGAAAAACTAGTAGAAGCCGACCTCGGGGAAGATCAATTTGGATTCCGTCGAAATGTTGGAACACGTGAGGCAATACTGACCTTAAGACTTATCTTAGAAGAAAGATTAAGAAAAGGCAAACCTACGTTTCTAGCATTTGTAGACTTAGAGAAAGCTTTTGACAATGTTGACTGGAATACTCTTTTTCAAATTCTAAAGGTGGCAGGGGTAAAATACAGGGAGCGAAAGGCTATTTACAATTTGTACAGAAACCAGATGGCAGTCATAAAAGTCGAGGGGCATGAAAGGGAAGCAGTGGTTGGGAAAGGAGTGAGACAGGGTTGTAGCCTCTCCCCGATGTTATTCAATCTGTATATTGAGCAAGCAGAAATTTGTTAACATCGAATATAGATTTATGTATCAGGAAGTCGTTTCTGAAAGTATTTGTTTGGAGTGTAGCCATGTATGGAAGTGAAACATGGACGATAACTAGTTTGGACAAGAAGAAGATAGAAGCTTTCGAAATGTGGTGCTACAGAAGAATACTGAAGATAAGGTGGATAGAGCACGTAACTAATGAGGAGGTATTGAATAGGATTGGGGAGAAGAGAAGTTTGTGGCACAACTTGACTAGAAGAAGGGATCGTTTGGTAGGACATGTGTTGAGGCATCAAGGGATCACCAATTTAGCATTGGAGGGCTGTGTGGAGGGTAAAAATCATAGAGGGAGGCCAATAGATGAATACACTAAGCAGATTCAAAAGGATGTAGGTTGCGGTAGGTACTGGGAGATGAAGAAGCTTGCACAGGATAGAGTAGCATGGAGAGCTGCATCAAACCAGTCTCAGGACTGAAGACCACAACAACCACAACAACAACAACAGTAAAGTGTACTTCAATAGTATTATAACGATTTTACTACTAATTTTTCTCAAGATAATTAGACTTAGTAATCTTAAATGACGAAGTAAGTGAAAGGTTTTAAAAGAAATATTCAGGTTGTGGAACCTGATTATGCTGAATAGATCTTTCAAAAGTATGTTATTAATATAATTCAAGAACTATTAAGGAATTTTATTTATTTTTTAATTTTTTTTTTACAGTGGGCACAAAGTACCCCCCTTGGTAATACACATTACTGAAAAAGGCTTGGTATTGTGAGAGTTGATATCAATGGCATCCAGTGTTCCCCGGATGGTCTCCCATCCAAGTGCTAGGCGGGCCAAACATTGCTTAACTTTGGTGATCACATGAGAACAGGTGTTACCAACATGGCAAAGCCATTGGCATTACATAGGGCAAGACAACACAAAAATAATGTATTCATGCTGATGAGAAAACGTTTCCTCCAAATTCTACCTTCAAAACAAATGTTTGAATAAAAAGAAAATTGTTATGGTTCCTAATGAAAAATTAATATTGTAATATTGTGGGTGACAAAATGGCATACCCTAATGGCTTGGGTAACAAATAAACATTGTGGGAGAAGAGAAAGCTCAGGAAAACATCCACTGTACAGTGATGCTATCTAATGGGGCATTCGGAACTGTTTGCAGTCAGAGAATATGCACACCAGCTACAGCACCCTGTGATATAACATGCGAGTATTCTATCTGTTGGTACAGACAAACTTCCACTCGTCCCTGCTCGAAGCACAATGAGCCATGCTGTCTGCTAGGTGAGTTCCCATAGGAGTGCAAATCCCCTGTGTTTGCTTCAACCCAGCAGCGTTTTTGTGTCCATTATGAGGCAATATGATATTGGATGCTCAAAGGTAGTTGGCTGTAGCACATTTCGTAATGTATAGGGTGTTTCAAAAAGAACAACCTGATTTCAAAACTCCATATTTATTGATAAAAATATACTACAAACATGGAATGAAATCCAAAATACTCACAAAATCTTAAAGTTTTAGCTATGGTATTACTAATGCTCTTTATGTCCACTGGTAACAGCATGAAAAACATCTAGACAATAGCTAAATTTATTATAGACTTTCCACATTGTATCTGCTTTTACAGAAGTTATCATAGCTATTATTCTGTTCTTCACTACTTTTATTCACTCTTCTCCTCATATCCTCATGAGAAAAAATTGCATACAGTAATGTTTGGCAATCTTGGAGGACAGTGTCTCAGGGTCCCGTGCATCCTATTCAACGTTGATACAGTGTGGCATTAAGAAACTGATCAACATTGTTGTGCCTGTGTGACAGAGTTGCCAAATCTCTGCTTGCATGTTGAGTAAACTTTTGTGGGCTCTGATTAAAAGTTTGCTGTATTCTGTCCACTGTGTTATCAGAAGTGTGAGTTCGACTTGGACTTTTACTTTTGCACAAGCATCTTTTCTCTTCACCTTGCTGATACCAATGATGAATGCTTTGGGTGCAGTCACATCGATACCAAAATGCTGACAAAAAGCATGCTCAATCGAAATCAGTCTCTTTGCAAACTGCAGCATTACAAATGCCTTCTGTTGAGTGGACACCATCTTACTTCTGACTGATTGCAAACTGAGAAGAAGCATTGGGTGACCTCTAAAAGGCGATATCCTGAAACTCTAGACCACGTCCATTCAAACAACACAAATTTCCTTGCCGACACGTCCCATGTTTTGTAATTATTACAATACAAAATCAGGTCATTCTTTTTGAAACACCCTGTACATTAGGCTTCCCGAACCAAAGGAAAAAGGGGATATATGAAGTGTAAAATTATTGGAAGTTGTACAACACTGCAACTATACCATGCACTACCAGAGATACTGTTAATAAGGAAAACAATAATTTCTCAATAAAAAGTTCCATAAATTTAAGAAAGAATTGTAATGCATACTACGCACCACTTCTTGTTTTTCCTGTGTACATGAGTGAGAAATGTGTGTCAGATAAATTCACGTCAAAATTCTAAATCATAACATTTACTTACAAACTAAATTTACAGTTCTTGCTGTTTCCCCATTATCTTCCACTTCTGTATCTATAGTTATGTATATGTTGCAACATCTATCCTTTTCTGTCTATTGTCTGTCTCTACACATATAAACTGAAGTCCCTCACAGCAGCTTCTGTCTGTATGTTCTGGCTGTTCTCACGAACTACTGTAGGGATTCTGATATGGTTATAGACTGATTCACAAAGAAGGTTTGTATGTATATTTATAAAAACCAGGTGCTTATTATAAAAATGTAGCTACACATGGAGGTCCATTGTGGACTTTTATTATTGTATGGCAGTGAAACTTGATAGATATGCAAATGAATTAATGTGGTACTGATTTTTGCTGGAAAACATATTAGTTCCAATTGTGGACACCAAGTGCAAATCCAGTGCTGAACTGTTTGGATGATGGTATGACGTCCATGATGTCATTTGATAAACTTAACGTGAGTGAACAGTATGGATATCGAGAAGAAAGGCCACGTGCTGTCAACAAACTGTTTATATGAACGTCAGTAATTACAGTGCTCCATTAAGTGACGCCAACTGAAATATCTGAGGACAAGCTTGATGTCATTAAACAGTTGAAAGATGATGACAATGAAAATCAAAAACACTGATGAGCTTGGTTGGCACCTGGATGAGGAAGGTGCTGTATCCCAGTGGAAGTTATTGACAAGGTTGCCTTTGCTGCAACTGAATATGCAGCACATGCTCCCGAGGAGTACTAGTGCCCATGCAGTGTCACTTGAACTGTCCATCCCATGGTCAACTGCATGGAAAGTTTTGTGGTCCATTTGACATTGGTATTTGTACAAGATACAGTCAGTGCAGCAACTGAAACCTCATGATCTGCAGCAACATTCTGAATTTTCTCTTCAGTTTCTGGCATGGATCAACATTGATGGCTTGTGGCAGGGTAACATTCTATGGAGTGATATGGTACATTTTACCCTTTAGGATGTAGTGAACACACAGAACTCCCATATGTGCAATACTGTTAAATTGTGTGTTTTGCATGAAGAGCCACTGCACTCAATTTATGTGGCTCTGTCATGTGGATTCACAAGAACATTTGTTCTAGGTCCATTCTTTCTTGAAGTGAATACACCCAAAGGGCCAGTCACATGTACAGTAACTTCTGCACATTATTGAGACCTCATTGTGCAGCATGTAGAGCTTGGAAGAGTGCAATTGTGCTGAAACCACTGTTTTCATGCAAGATGAGGCTACACCTCATGTTGCTCAACCAGTGAAAGATCTGCTTAACGTAACCTTCCATGAATGTGTTATCTCCAGAAGTTTACCAGATGCATGGCCTGCAAGATCACCTGATCTGAATCCAAGAAACTTCTGGCTCTGGGAATATCTAAAAGGACTCATTTACCAAGGATACGTTCAGTCTCTACCTGAAATGAAGGCTAGTATACAGGAAAACGGTGCTCAGATTCCACTGGACCTACTGCGAGCAACTGCTGATCACGTCATTTTATGGATTCAGCATATCTTCAATGTCTCCAGTGCTTGTGTTGTACAAATTTTGTAAGTGACAGTGAATAAAATCGACATTATGCCTTTCTCATTTGTCTGACCTTTTCTGCCCATGTCCCTTTTCTAATCCATTACATTAGGAAACATTTTCTCTTCTTCTTTCTTGCATTCACAGCACAGGTTTGTACCTGGTGGCCAAAATGGGAATCAATTCATTCCAGTGTGAACCTGTCCTGCATTAATGCATTAGTGAAGCTACCAAGTTTTGCTGCCGTATGATAATTACAGCCTACATTGGGCCTTTCTGAGTAGCTGCACATTTATTAGACCACCCGGTTTTTCATGCAAATTGTCCAATGCTGCTGTGAAAATGATGAATATTGTGTCTAGTTATGAATGGCACAACTCCTCGGAATCATTCACACACGTTATTGTTGCATGTCACTGTGTGCATATACCAATGCTACATGCAAAAGGGGGCTTCATACCAATGTTGTGTGACACTGGCTGTACTGTACCAGTGTTGTGTGGCACAAGCTGCACTGTAGCAACATGGTATGACATAGGTGCCTTTTACCAATTTTACGTGATCCAGAGTGCTTCATACTGATGGTAGGTGGCAGATGGTGTTTCGAATCAAAGTTGCATGGCAGAGGATGCGTTGTACAAATGTCCCATGGCAGAGTGCATTTTGTACCAATAATGCATGTCAAGTGCATTTCATATTAATGTTTTGACGGAAGATGGTGCATCCTATCGATGTTGCATGGCACAAAGTGCTTCTTAGGGATGTTATGTTGGGAAATGTGGAAAAAGGTCTCATAGAAAATGTAGCTCTCGCCAGACTGGCGATAGGAGTCAGGTGACTGGGAAGTGGCTGTAGTTTATGCTATAAATTTAATCATAAATCTAAGCAGTGACCCATAAACAAAATTACTGCTCTACTGTACTATTTGTCGAGCCATAGATACTTAGTGCTACGCACATGAAGCTGGAGCAGATTGTTCGAATTGTATATTTTTTGAACGTATGCTATGAAAACGAGTGCTATGAAAATGTAATTCATACTATACCATCAGCTGTAAACCACGTTTGTGCTTTTGTCAAATTTTGGCAGCAACACTCTCATTCATACACTCATTCCATCTAATTTCAGTGTATATCAGTATAATTAAAAGCATATTTTTTAGAATTTTAGAAAGATTAAGTGTGTCACACATAAATCAAAGATTGCAAGCTGCAAATTGTGGCAATAATATCTGGTTTGGAAAATCATTTCCCCCCAATATCAGTGTAGATCTTTATGTAAATAGTGCAATATTTTCACCTTTTTTCACTCACTGAGCATTATAAATGTAGTTCTTATGAAGTCGACTGCTGTGGAGTAATACTGTGTTCTCCACATAACTGTCGTATCATGTTCTATTTACTTTCCTTTCAACAACTGTGTATACTGTATTTTTTGCACCAGCCTCGATTGCCACTACTTTCACGTTTGTTGGTGAATGTAAACTTGGTGAAACAAAAGTTCACGAGAAAAAATTTCTAGTGTCTTGAGTGAAATAGCAAACTTTCTCCGAGATATTCTTCTGGTTATATAGTTTTCATTTCGAGTGTTGGTACTCCAGTTGCTATGGGTTTACTTATTGATTGACACTGAAGTTAAAGTTGTCAAGTTTCAAGACTGCTTCTCCATTAAGTGTGGTGTTGTATGAAAAATAATCAATCAGTTTATTGGGCCAGTTGTGTAAGCGCATCATCTTACAGGGCCCTGTTTCTAGACTTTCTTGGAAACTAGCTTCCAACATTATTTGAAGTAGTTCCATGATGGGGCTGCTGCACATTCTAGTAGTTAGGTGACTAATCACCTAAAACTTACACTCTGCAGATTTTTCCCTGTGAGGGTGGTTGAAAGTAGAAAACTACAAAGAAAGCCCACTCATGCTTGAGATACATTACATCTAATGGCAACAGGCAACAAATAGACCTAACTTCTTTAAAGATTCCCACACTAAAACTAGTATCAGTGACTATGAAGCAGTTGTAGCAACAATGATTACGAGATTACAAAGGACAACTAAAACAAGTGGAAGGGTTTATATGTTGAGCAAATTAAATAAAGTGTCAGTAGTGTTGTATCTCAAGAATGAGGTTGAAACATTTAGCTCTAGAGAGAAACATGTAGAAGAACTGTGGCTCAGTTTTAAAAGAATAAGGTGATCATGCAATTGATAGGTATGTGCCTAGTAGAATAGTTCATGATGGGAAGGATCCTTGATGGTATATAGTCAGAGTAAAGAAATTTTTAAAGAAACAGCAGGTGAAAAACAAAGTGTAGAGCTATAGATAGAGGGATGATGGCTGAAAGACATTTAGCCATCAACATATGAAGCCCTCAACAACTTCTGAAGCAGAATATTATCAAAAGATTTCTCACAAAATCTAAAGCAACTCGTTGTGAAGGACCTTTTTGGTGCCACAGTTCGTGTAAAGACACTCATGGGAGAGACAGGAACTGAAATTGAAGGCAGCAAAGCAAAAGCAGAAATGCTGAACCCTATTTTCAAACGTTCTTTTACAAAGGAAAATACCAATTTAATTCTTGCATCACCACATAGATGGGTGTTACAGATATTAGCGTCAGTAGTGCTGAGAAAGATTTCCAATCATTAAAATTGAACAATCATTAAAATTGAACCCAATTTGCAGCTGAGTTAGTACCTCTTTTAAACATCCCATAAACAAAAACGGTTCCCTATAGTTAGAAGGAAGCACCGGTCACACCCATCTACATAAATGGTAGCAAGTGTGATCTACAAAACTACAGCCCAGTTATTGTAGACAGCCATTTCTTGTAAAATCTTAAAACATATCCTGAGCTCAAAAGTAATGAGTTTTTTTGAACAGAATGACATCCAATCTGAACAACCTATCAGCAGATTTTGGGCAATTTTTAAACCCATCTTACAAAACCAATTGCTGATATCTGTCATAAACAAACATTTTGCAAACAAAGTAATTTGTTAATACACTGCTTCACAAGACTTTGTATAACTTTGTGACATGAGAGGCTGTGGTCCACTGCACATTATTATTATTATTAGGCATATAAGCACACCAAGAACCACACATCTACAGGTCATCATAGCAACCTCCACTGCTTACAAGCAATGCTGTATCACCAATGGTTACAAATATGCAAATAGTGGGGACTGTCCTAACAATATGAGTAAATGACTCCACTGCTCAGTGGTCAGTGTGTCTGGCTGCCATGCAGAGGACCAGGTCTGATACCCAGTACCGCCAGAGATGTTTATATGGTGGGATGACTGGAACGGGGTGCACTCATCCCCGTGATCCCAGTGGAGGAGCTACTTGAGTGAGAAGCAGCATCTCTAAGGTCAAGAAAGCTGACAATGGCCAGAAAAGCTATTTGCTGACCCCCACACCACTCCAGACAGCATCCAATGACACCATTGGCAGAGTATGACACACTGGTCGGTTGGTCCCCATCTGCCAACTGGAACCAGAACGCGGAGCTTTGCTTTGCTGGCTAACAGTACGTATCTTCCAAACGAGCTTTGATAACAGCCAAGATTTGCAGACGTGTGGTCTGAACCAAATATGGATATAAGAAACACTTGTTTCCAATCATCTCTATTATAAGAACTCTTCCATGTCTGCCACACTTTTTGATGTTCAGTATGTTTCTTCAGAGGGTTCCAGTGGTTTGTAATGGGCTTCAAATCTGAAAATTTTGCATGGTATCCAGATGTGAGAGTAGTGTTTCTGATTGTTCCTCGCTTCATGTGGTATAACAGTTGGCTTGTTGGATGCAAGAATTGCCATCTTTTAAGACAAGACAGATGAAGGTCCAGTCCTAAGCTAAGGCACCCACTCACTGCAATTAAGGCCATTCATGTCATAAAACTACTCCACTTTGCACCACTTATTAAATACAGCCATCCCAGAAGGCTTCCTGAACTCTACAATGAATACACCTAATCACATTATATGCCTAATAAGTGGGTTACGGACGGAAAAAAACCACCGTGGTTTGATAATGAAATCTGGGAAATGCTGAGAAAGCAAAGACTGTTGCACTCTCAGTTCAAAAGAAGATGCACAAATTATGACAGGAGATAAGTACAGATTCGTGCATCTGTAAAGAGATCTAAGTGTGAAGCAATGGCTACCGCTGTCATACTTTGGCTAAAGATCTGGTGGAGAATCTGAAAAAATTCTGGTCCTACATAACATCTCTAAGTGGGTCTAAGGCTTCCATCCAGTCACTCATTGACTAGTCTGGTTCGGCAGTAGAAGATAGCAAAAGGAATGCTGAAATTTTAAATTCCACATTTAAGAAATCATCCACACTGGAAAATCATACAAATATACCATCGCCTTTGACTATCACACAGTGTCCCATATGGATGACATAGCAAAAAGCATTGCTGACACAGAGAAACACCTAAAACAGTTGAAGACAAATAAGTCGCCAGGTCCAGAAGGAATCCCAGTCCAGTTTTACAAAGGCTACTCTACGTCATTGGCCCTTAGATTTAATTTATCATGAATCTCTTGACCAGTGCAAAGTGTCAAGTGACTGGAAAAAACTGCGGGTGACTTCTGTATACAAGAAGGGTAAAAGAACGAAAGTTACAGACAATATCCTTAACATCAGTTTGTTGCAGAATTCTAGAGCATATTCTGAGTCTGAATATAATAGATTTCCTAGAGATCAGTAAAGCTCGTGTCTACGAATCAGCTTGGTTTTAGAAAACATCACTCGTGCAAAACCCAATTTGCTCTTGTCTCTCATGACATACTGTGAACTAAAAATGAAGGGCAACAGGCAGATTCCATATATCTAGATTTCTGAAAAGCATTTGACAAGGTACTCCACTGCAAACTGTTAACAAAGGTACGTGCATACAGAATAGGCTCCCAGATATGTTACTGGATCGAAGACTTCTTAAGTAGTAGAACCCAGTATGATGTCCTCGATGGCAGTTGTTAATCAGAGACAGGGGTAACATCAGGAGTGTCCCAAGCAAGTGTGTATTTTCTATACACATAAATGATCAGACAGACAGGGTGGGCAGCAATCTGTGATTTTTTGCTGATGATGCTGTGGTGTACAGGAAGATGTCAGAGATAAGTGACTGTACATCAGTACAAGATAACATAGACAAAATATCTAGTTGGTGTGATGAGTGGTAGCTGGCTCTTTATGTTAAAAATGGAATTTAATGCAAATGAGTAGTAAAAACAAACCCCTAATGTTCGTCTACAGTATTAGTAGTGTCCTACTTGACACAGTCATGTTGGTTAAATATCAGGGCATAACGTTGGAAAGCAATATGAAATGTAACAAGCATGTGAGAATTGTGGTAAGGAAGGCAAATTGTTGACTTCAGTTTATAGTGAGAATTTTAGGAAAGCATGGTTCATCTATAAAGGTGACTACACAGAGGATACTAGTGTGACCTATTCTTGAGTACTGATTGAGTGTTTCGGATCCGCACCAGGTCAGGTTGAAACAAGACTTCGAAGCAGTCCAGAGGCAATCTGATAGATTTGTTACCGGTAGGTCTGATCAGCAAGCAATTGTTGTGGATTTGTTTCAGGAATTCAAGTGGGAATCCCTGGAGGGAAGAAGACACTCATTTTGAAGAACGCTTCTGGGAAAGTTCAGAGAACTGGCTTTGAAGCTGACTGCAGAATGATCCTGTTGCTGCCAATGTACATTTCCCATAGGTACCACAAAAATAAGATATGAGTAATTAGGGCCCGTACAGAGATATACAGACAGTCATTTTTCCCTCGTTCTGTCTGTGAGCGGAACAGATAAGGAAATGACTAGTTGTAGTAAAGGGTGCCCTCCACCAGGCACCATAATGTGGCTTGAGGAGTATGTATGTAGATATACAAGTAGATTATTTGCAGGCAAACTGAATTATGGTGTTTCTGTACAAAGAGCAACTTTCCAATTCTCCACAGCTACTGATTGTGTCCTTTTCCCAGTGTGATTGGAGTCACTTTGTTAGTATGACTCCCCTACAGTATTTTGCATCAAACATGCTCCAAACATCCATTTGATAGAATTATCTCCTGAATGTTCATGTGAAAATGTGTCACAAAAGAGCAACACTGATGTCCTTCAGAAATTCTTGTTTCATAGAAAGATAATTTTTTAATTAAAATAATCAATTAAAGACAATTTTTTGACACCTGTGGAGACAACTGCTATATTTCCCAGCGTATCATGATCATCTTTCGGATGCAATACTCATGTGAATTCCTCGCAGAATGAACTATTTATCTCTCCCAATAAACCCACCATAGGACTGTATGTGATTATACCCATCAGATAACTGTGTCAATGTCATGGACATTTTGAGCATTATTCTACACTACTTAAGCTAGTGTCCCACTGCTCAACCACATTTCATATTACCTCCAGGTGCCCAAAGTTACTACCAGCTTTAACACGTGAGACAAATGAACTCAAGTGGACATGGATGAAAGTGCTCATTCAGCTGATGGTACTGCTTTTCATTTCTGTAGACTGTCTGTTGGCTTCATGAAATCTGTTTCAAATAAAAATGTGTGTAAATAAAGGCTGTTGTCATGTTTTCACTGTGACAAATGGATGATCGATATACTACATTATACACTGCTCAGTTAGGAATTGTTTTATGCCAGGAATCTGGTAGATATTGTGAAAGTCACTGACAGAGCAGCACAAATTAATATTTCACTGTTGTCAATATGTTGGACAGGGAGCGAGTCAATAGCACATGCATTGTCCTCCTATAAAACAGGCTATAGAGTGCCATCCAAATATGCAAATATGACTTGCAGTTTGTGTGTAAAGTAACAGGGACATAAAATAATCTTAGTTTCACTACTGAAAGGCTGTCAGGTGGAGATGCTTCAGTCGTGAGATGGATGGTGCAATAATGCAGGATTGAAAAACTGTCCTCCACTTTGAGGAACACAAATTTTTCAGCTCCAAGACAAGAGATGGTTGATTATTTTAGGACTGCATATACATTTTTTTTTAAAACACATCTTCCTCACAACCATGAACTGCATAAAAAAATATTTAGTTTCCAGACCATTATCGGGTACATAGCCTAACAGTTGCATATATTGTGTACATCTATATCAACTGACATGTGCATCAAGTATGACATCTTTATGATGTTAAAAATGATTTGGATATCTGTGGGTCACAGGCTGTCAGGTATACATGTTATTTTTGTGAAACATTAATAGGCCACACCTCTTGGTCATGCCTGATCACCAGTTCCATGTTTTCTATCACTAGACAGTGGTGTCCACTAAGATCAATAAGTATTGCTATTTGGCATTTGACAGCTATAATACGTATGCACAACAAATTTTGTACCACAAAGATCCGCATCAATTTTAACATCACAAGTATTTCATACTTGACAAGTATGTTATTTGACATGAACATACCTAATATGCCACTGGTAATGGGCTACACGTCCAGTAAACTGTCTGACAACTAATTATTTTTACATGCAGCTCACTGTGTACAGCATTATGTCCTTCAACAAATACTCATAAGCTGTGGAGCACCAAGTACACAGTATTTATAATGTTATCTGTTATCTATTATATGAGGTTATTTGGTGCTATGCTTGAACACTATAAAGTGAATATATCCATTTAGTACATGTAATATACATTCAGGTAAATGTTCTACAAAAATATTGTATAATGTGTATGTGACTTGTAGGATGACAATAAAAAATTATAGCTCTATGTCTGGTGGTAGAGCACCTTCCTGACGTGCTTTTTCAACATTTTTATAAAAATCAGAGAAGTCAACATATGGCTTTATACGACGTCTCCTGTCTGGTGGATTTCGAGTTGGAGGAAATACATCAGATGATTCAGTGGTGGAGGTATCATTCTGCTGGTCATCTGTTGTCTCTGTTGCATCAGTTAGTGAATTTTCATTTGTTGTTGTTGTTTCCTCACACACACCAAATGAGGGCATCGGTACTGTAGTAACAACTGGATTGAAACGAACAACAGCATTTGTTGGTGAACTTAATGCATTTGGAAGAGGAAAATTAAAGTTTCTGACAAGTAGTGTGATATCATCTCTCTTGCCACCAACTCTTGACTGTCCATTTGAAGCTGTAGAGCCACTCATATAAACATCATGATGAATTCTGACAATCTTGTCCACAACTGCCTGTGCTACACCAGTCAGTGTTGACTGAATACGAAACTGTGAAAAAAAAATCATAAATGTTTTAGAAAACAAGAACTAATTATTTACAATTAATATAAGGGGATAACAAGAAGAATTTTTCTCCAGTATGGTATTAGACTATCCTGAACAATGTTGACAGATGCAATTATATACTGTATTTACAATGAGTGGGAACCTATGATATTGATACGGCTATATACAGCTTAAGTGACATGCTTCCTTAATGACAAAGCTTTTCCAAAAATGCACATAAAAATGCTGAAAACCCCTCACTTTAATTAACATTAACATTTGTTTCTTTCATTCCCTTCAAGTATTTCCTGGAATTAAGTGGATGTGCATATGAGTATCTATGCAAACACACATGATATATCAGAGTAGTCTACATTTACATCTGGCAGTGGGTGGCAGAGTACATTTGTAGATGAAGGTATGCAGTTAAACCAATACTGTTGGCACTGCTCTTTGTGTCTTCTCAGTTTTATTTAACATTAACTTTACTACACACACGATTTAATAATTTAAAGACTAACAAAAATAAGCAAAAAATAACTGAATTTGAATATTTACAAGATCACAATAAATGTTGATAATATACCTGTTCAACAGCCATTTGAGCAATTTCTTTATTAACTTGATCCGTTCCTGTTGCTTCTTCAAGGGATTTATATAAGCCATCTGACATCAACAGAAGAAACCTTGAACAGATAACACAATTATTTCAATTAAATGTAGAGCAAATAAAAATCTTTACACAAAGCCTCACAACTAAGAATAAACAAAAATAAAAGTGACATCTACTCTTATGTATTACTGGAAAGTATTACTCGAATTGCAATTAAGTGGTACTCTAATTGTAGGAAACAGAGAATCACAAAGGAAAAAATAAAGTCAAAATGATTAAAATAATAAAAATGCACAAAATTTAAATCCAATTACGATATCAACCGAACACTCCCAGTCATATGAAAAGTAAAATTGTTAATTTTATTCATATTAAAATGTGCTTATGAAAGTACAATAAATAATAGAGGCACTGTGTCATCAAAAACCACATAAACAAGACTGAAAACTTTGCTAGCTTTCCAAAGCATATGCATGTGTGGCTAGGTTACACCATGTCAGCACTGCAGCTCAACTCAGGGCACAGGTTACGTCGATTGGAGGATTTGGGAAGAGTGGCTGACAACTGGGAAGGAGAGGCAAGAGTTGCAAGGACAGGATTAGCACCAGTGAGCTTGTGTTGGTCACAGGCAGGGGAAAGATGTATGCAAATAGGAAAAAACGCATGCAAACACACTATGATGTTGAGAAGTGGATTTGGAGAGGGAGGAGAGGGAGGTAGAACAGAGGAAGGGGAGATTGGGGAATAGGGCGTGGGTGTAGGATGAGTGAGGTTAGAGCCACAGGGCACAGGTGAAAGTGAGTGTGGGGCAACGGTTAGCAGAGATCAACACTAGAAGGATTACGGGACCAAAGGATGTGTTGCAACATAATGTTAACCTCATATTTACTACTACTCATTATTTTTATCTTTCTTTGGTTTCATCTTATTCCATATTCTATGTTATTTAGAATGTTCACCCCAATTAACAGGTGCTGTAATTCTTCCCAATTTTTATGGAGGATAGCAATTTCACATGAAAGTGTTGTCACTGATAACCTTTCACCTTGAATTCTAACCCCACTCCTCAATCCTTTGTTTTATTTCTGTCATTAATTCTTCAATGTATAGGTTGCACAGTAGGGAAGAAAGGCTGCATTGCAGCCTTCTGCCCTTTTTAATTCACACAATTCCCTCTTGGTCTTCCATTCTTATTGTTCCCTCTTGATTTCTATACATGCTGTACATTACCCATCTTTCTCTACAGCCAATATCAAATTTTCTGAAAATTTCAAACATCTTCCACAATTTTCCAATATCAAACACTAATCCATTAATAAATCCTATGAAGATATCTCGATTTTTCTTAAGTCCTGTCTCCATCATTACCAACTGCAATGTCTTTAAAGCTAAACCAATCATCATATTACAGATCCTTAATTTCTTTTTCATTCTTCTATATGTTATTTTTGTCAGCAAGTTGGGTTCATAAGGTGTTAAGCTGACTGAGTGACTGTTTTTGTATTTATCTGCCTTAGCTAGCTTTGTGACTCTTTGGATGAAGCTCTTTCTCAAAGTTTAAAACACCAAAAACAATCAATTTTTGCAGTATAATGTAATTGGATGGATAAAAAAATCACTCACCATGTGGCGGCAGACACACTCATAAAAGGAGGTTATAATTATGCAAGCTTTCAGAGCCAGTGGCTCCTTCTTCTGGCAGAAGAGTTGCAGTGGAAGGAAGAGGTGTGAAGAGAAAGAAAGAGTAGTTCACCCCTCTTCCTTCCCCTTCAACCCTTCTGCTGGAAGAAGGAGCCACTGGCTCCAAACACTTGCATAATTATAACCTTCTTTTATGAGCGTGTTCTCCCACCACTTGATGAGTAGATTTTTTTATCTATCCAATTACATTACATTTTCTCAAAGTTTGGTGCTTTGTCTCTAGCATAATAGATTCTTCACTCTAACTTGTGTAATCATTTAGCTGTCACTTCCCTCAATTATTTTAGAAATTCAGAAAGAGTATTATCTATACCTTCTGCCTTGTTTCATTGCAAGTCATCCAACACTCAGTGAAACTCCACCTATACTACTGGGTCAAATATGTTCTCCGAACAAACTGACACCCATTTCTTCTTATATCACATCAGCAATAAAATATACTCCCCTCTCCCCTTTTTCCTGTACGAGCCCAAAATATAGTCTTTCCACCTATTTGCTCTCACCGCAGCTTTTGCATTCTTGAAGGTGCCACCTTTCCTTTAAATTTCACACTATTTAGACTTTTCTATATGATGAATCTGTCCTGTTGATGACCATTTCCTTTTCAACTTCCTCACTATTTACCTGCAGCCATTTTACGTCAGCTCCCTAGAACTTCCCAGTGGTTTAGTCCTTTGTTTTTGTGGTCTTCGGTCCAAAGACTTGTTTAATGCTGTTGTCCTTACTAGTCTATCCCGTGCAAGTCCCCTCTTTTCCATTGGTTCTGCACTCTCATGCCTTTGACTTGTTATAAAAAAAACTGATATAAGTGAATCAAATTAAACCTACCTGCATGATTCATCCAAAACTATTCCTCCATGGATTTCTGGCACAGCTATCACTGGTTCTGCCACTGCACAGGCCAACTCTTCGAATTCCTTGTAACCACCTTTCACCAGATAATTACCCAGGCATCGTGTATTTTCTTGGTTACCCAAACGGGATCCTAAATACAGTTTCATACTTCAGTAACTCTAATGTGTAACAGAATACCAGTAATAAACACAAATTTTTGAAAATTGGAATTGACAGAAGGTTTATGATATGCTGTCATAACACAGCAAACATTGAAGATATATTTAGGAAGAAGTCCCCAATTTAATTGTCCTTCATGTTTACTAAAAGAGTCAACTACAAGGCAAAAATGTAGTGCTCTATGATGATATGACCCCATTAAAGAAGAAATGTAATTTCCACCATTTTCACAAATGAGCAGAAAAACTGTAAGCTATCTTCTTAATAAAATACATTCAAAATGAAAACAAATGCTATACTAACCAAACCTGTGTGTGATGCTAGGGGCATCTGTTCACCAACTGCCAGACAAGGAGAAACTGCAACACACACACACACACACACACACACACACACACACACAGAGAGAGAGAGAGAGAGAGAGAGAGAGAGAGAGAGAGAGAGAGAGAGAGAGAGAGATTAGGGGGTGGGTGGGGGTGGGGGGGGGGGTGGGGGGGGGGGAGATCAGAAAATACATATAGTACAGTAAACAACGCCTGACATTTGAATTCCACATCACTATCGATATGAGACCTTGATAAGCAAGAGGATTAAGACAGGAGACAAATTAGTGGAAAAAATATGCAAATAGAAACAAAAGTTAAATACTGAAATCTGAGACTCCTGTCACATCAATAAAGGGGAAAATTTTAAAGTAATTCTGAAGCATAACAGTGAAGCTATTGTCAGCCAGATCAGTCTATGGAGTTCAGAAAAATCTCAGTAATCTTACATGTGGAATCTGTGAAACATCAGTGAATGCTTGTGAATAGGTTACAAGGGCCCAGTTGAGATATACTGTAAAATGGTTATATTCTTTTCATACATGTTTCAAATAAGAAACACAAGCACTATAGAAGAGGTGATAGGCCACGTATGGGCTATATAAACAGTCACTATTTCCTCATTCAACAGTACAGAAGAACTCTCCTAAGCACAGTGCTGGAGATGGCATATTTTTATTTTGTCTGAGGTATCACTTTTATGTATTATGGCAGTATAAGAAGAAGGTTCAGTTTAAATTCAAACAAACCTTGTCTTATGCGGTCAACATCAAGTCCCAGCCTTTTAAGTCGCAACAATTCATCTTCATTCCGCAAATCGTGGTCAGCACTCAGTTGTACAACACGCAGCACACCATTACCATCTGTTCGGCATAACAGAGCACGGCTATCTCCTACATTCGCCACATAAAGTTTGCCAGCGTGCACAAGTGCAATAAGTGCTGTTGTCCCAGATGATATTTCACAGTTGAGGGCATTCAACTTGTCGACCTATAAGATACAGTGAAGACAGCAAAAATTACATTTATTTTGAGTCCAATAGGAATTAGGAATAAAGTTACATTACCAATCAAAACAATAATATTTATGCATTTACATCCATGTTGGATCCATCACTCAAAGTCAATGTTATCTTTTTGCTAATTCTTGTACATAATTATGGTCATTATCCTTAAAGTTCCTGCCATCCAGCTATTTTGTACTACAGCCATGTGTGAACATAATTTCATTGGACTTCTTCTTCCTGCAGGGTGGTGCAGAAAGAAATCTCTTCACTATTTAGCACTGATGAAATAATCAGTTTACTCCTTTCTTCAATGATTCTTCTATACCTGAACAACTCAAGTCAAACAAACATCAGATCCATTTTTAATAATATACTGACAATTACGAAACTCAATACATTTCGACACATTTCAGGCAATGTCTACCATCAAAGTAAGTCAGTTCAAAGACAATCTTAATCTGTTCTGGCCCTTGACAATGTCAGTAACCCTCTTGCTCTGAGAAGTTCACCGCACCTTTCACAGACACCAACAAAGCACCACTCGTCATCAACAGCCAGTGAGAATTTTCATACTTTGTTGCAGATTTTGGCCACCATGTGTCCATATATTGTCTGCAGCATCTCCCCCTCTCCCCCCACTCACTTATGTTACACCAAGTTAACAAAGAACATGACCACCTTTGACCATCAGGTTACACTACAATGCTTGGATATGCAAATGATTAGCATTTCATCACAACCTTACAAAGTAGAGAGGAGTAATGCCATCTACATTCTTTATACAATGAAAGAATCTCATTGTCATTCTCATTCAGAAATCACATCTGAATGCTGGTTATTGGGGACAAGATTGTGTTATATCTCACATAAGGAGGAGAAGTGCATACCAGCACAAATTAGAATTAGAGAGTAGCAGCATCGTGCTATATTGAGATTGTGATTTATCATTCCGTGATACTGTTGCTCACATTGGTCAGGAGCCAATTACTGTCATAAGAATATGGAATCAGGGTCATACTCGACATCATGCAGGATCTGAGTGGCCCCACACAACTAGCACCAAGAGGACAGCTATACTGTTTGCTCAGCCACAACACGTACCTTGACTCAGGAAATGGGCTGTTTTGCAGCTCGGCATGCATCCATATGGACAGTGCAACAATTTCCGAAGCACCACAGACTGTCAACACAGTGAGCAGTCCTGTGGCTTTCCTTACATGGCAGCAGAGAAAGGCACACTGACAGTAGTGAGCTCAATGAAACACTTCAAGCAGGAAGAGCCCCACATTGTCTTTTCAGACAAGTTCCAGTTCTGTGTTCAACATCACAATGACCAAATGCATCCACGTGTGGAGGCTACAAGAAGAACAAATGTTGCCAGACGGCATTCGTCATCATCATACAGGCCCAGCACTTGGCGTAATGATATGGTGTACCACTGGGTACACAACACAAACAATTCAGGTTTCCAAAGCAGGTAACTTGGATAGCAAATATTACCACAGCCATGTTTGGAAGCTGTAGACCCCTACTGTTACATCCATGAGTAAAGCCAAGTCTGAACTACATTGCTAATAACAAAACGGGCAACTGTTAATAACAAAACAAGCAACAGCAATGTCTTTCGGCATGGCAAGAGGAGCCACAGACCTGGAAGCAGGCTGGCTGACCATACTGACATGCTTGACAACAAGCTAAAACCTATAAGCTATAAATGCACAAATGGGGCTGTGTGTCCTTGATTAAGATTGGAATTAAAGTTGATAGGAAAACCGCAATTCTGGTTAGAGAGAGCGAGGGACAAGAGGGCGGAAGAAAGATGGCCTTCTGGTGTGGACAGCACTACATCGTGAGAAGCCAATCAACATTCCGTCATGGAAATAAGTGGTGGGGTCAAAGGGGAAAATAGAACAAAAATTGGCAGCAGAATGCTCCGAGGGAGAGGAGGAGATCAGTAGGAGAGTGGTAGAGAGAAGTTGAGGGTGTATGATGTGAGGTGCTGCAGACAGGCAGCTGGGAGAACCAAAATTCATTGTAGAGTTAGCACCAGGAGCTCATGGGCAAATAAGCAGTAGCCATGAGATTCTGAGTTTAGTTGTGTGGGTCGCATTTCTTAGAACATACAGACTAGTGTTTGTCATCCACCATCTATATACTAGACTTGACTGCTTAGTGGAACCATCTCATCCAGAGGATTTACGCATTGTATTTCTGAGAAAATCTCAGATTGCTGAACATTTCTGGATAGTTACTTCAGTTACCTCTAAGGATTTTACCTTTGACACCAGAGATAGTAACATCTTAGCTACGTCAAAAGTGTCCCTCTCAACGCTAAAGCATTGTTACGAACCATGTCACTGCCGATTTTCATAGAGGAGATTTTCATTCTCCAAAAATATCATAATTGTTAGAAGGGGTGAAAGGTCTTTCACATAATCTTTGTAAAATGTTATAGGTATCTCATCATCTGGCCCTTATGCCTTTCCACTATTAACCGACTGTGGCTGTTTTTCTATTACGTGATCATTCATCTCAATTTCTGTCATTTCAAAATTCATACAATGAGTGAAAGGAGAGACTGTGTTACTATTCTCCACGGTGAAACAGTTTCAGAAGACCGAATTCAGTACATTGACATTATCTTCTGTTTTGGTGCCAGTATGGTTTAACTGATTCGATGAGTTCAGGTGTTTGTTGCCAGGAGGTCTAAGACGTTACCCTTAGGAGTTGGTTCTCTAACTATCTGCTGAAAGTAATTTCCAAGCAAACATCCTCTGAGGTCACTGTGGCTAATTTATGAGGCAAATCATCTTTGATCCCAAGGGAGGGTTCCTCTAACCTATAAACACCTCATGTGCACACCACACGTTCTCCGCTACCATAGTAACTGCTTCCTGTGTGCAGTGCATGCCTGACCTATTAAGGTGAAGCCTAGAATTCTGCAACCAATAGTGGAGGCAAGAAATTCGCATCCAATACATTGCAGAGTCATCTGAGCCACTGGTTTAGACCTTCCACTCTGCTCCGAACCAGAGGACTATCATCAGCCCTGCGTGTGATGCTACAAATAGACAGCTTAGCATGCACCACACGTGTGATGTTAGTTGCCTTCACCAATTCAGCTATCTGCCGCAAGGAGCCAAGGATGTCATGTGAATCCAAGCAGCAGAACCCAACATGTGCCACTACATGCAGCCAATTGCAACCAGTGCACTCAATAGCCACCGGTAGGGCCTCCTCCATCTCACCACGGATGAGACCCCCGACAGAGAAACCGAGTACCCAAAGGCATTCTTTCCTGCCTTGTCTGCTAGTTCCCTTGGAGGGGGGGGGGGGGGGGCAGGCATCACCCATCTAACATTGGAGCTCCCAATGACAAGAATAACAACCCTCTGTGCTTCTCCAGTCTGGGCAGGAAAATCAGTTCTCCAGTCTGGGCAGGAAAATCAGCCACTAGCCGAATAGGAGAGGCATCCCATGCTGGCTTAGAGTTATCATCAACACTGGGCATCACCCCATACTTGTTGAAGGGTGTAGCCAGCCACATGACTTGCTCCCTCTTTCATCTTCTGCCCAGTGACATCCAGGCCCACCATTGTCTGCCACCCACTCTCGAATGAGGACAGGCCAGACAGAAGTTGCAAATCAGAAGATGCAGTGACACTCAGCTCACTGTGGGATTCGAATGGCACCAAAGGTATCACGGGTCACATCACCAGTGCCCCACTGTCACTGCAACTTTGAGCGTTAGCCATATTGATGGTAACCAACACAGCTTCCACCTGTTTACGGACAGCAGACAATTCTCCTTGTGTCTGCTCAGAACAAGCATAGACCCCAGGCATATCGTAGTGTGCACAAAATAGATATAAACTCTCAAATGGTGCTACTGAGTTTGGAATGTATGCAAAATATAATGGAGAAGCATAAAGAAACACCAACACTGCTCTGCAAGCTCTTAAAAAGAAAAAAAAATACTGAAGTGGATGTATTCACAGTTACCTGTTACTAAAAATTCTGCTAACCCAAAAGTTCTGCATGAGATAAGTATGCAAACTAGAATGCATTGTGTCTGCTCACAACAAGCATAAACCCTTAGCCATATCGTAGTGTGCACAAAATAAATACAAGCTCTCAAATGGTGCTACTGAGTTTGCTGTGTATCAGCATGAGATTTAAACTTAGTGGCATGACTTGGAGCTTCTGGCAAGGGGAAAATTACATTTGGAGGCTGCGTTACACAAGGATATGGACCAAGATTTACAGAAAAACCAAAAACTTAAGAGTAATTTGCTTACCACTAGTCTACACAGTAAAATACACAAGTATAGTTCACTTATTTGCAGAAGCATGTGGAAAAAAACTAAATTACTGTGTATCAGACAACTGTTGCTGCTGCTGCTGCCCCTGTTGATGCGTCTGCTCGGCTCAATGTCTGCAGGGGGTTGAATTTCCAAAAACACTGGAAAATGTATTTTTTATTTCTAAACAAGAAGTCAAATACCAATTTCCATAGGTGCAGTGTTACACCGTTCGGGTTATCCGGATACTTCCCACTAACACCAACCTGTCAGAACTCTGGAGATGGGAACTTGCCCTTCAGTATATCCTCTCTTCACATTACCCACCATGTCCGTCCACGTCAAACCCACCAACAAGCAACAGTACCTCCATTATGACAGCTGTCACCCATTCCACATCAAACGGTCCCTTCCCTACAGCCTAGGTCTTCGTGACAAACAAATCTGCTCCAGTCCGGAATCCCTGAACCATTACACCAACAACCTGAAAACAGCTTTCGCATCCCGCAACTACCCTCCCGACCTGGTACAGAAGCAAATAACCAGAGCCACTTCCTCATCCCCTCAAACCCAGAACCTCCCACAGAAGAACCCCAAAAGCACCCCCACTTGTGACAGGATACTTTCCGGGACTGGATCAGACTCTGAATGTGGTTCTCCAGCAGGGTTACGACTTCCTCAAATGCTGCCCTGAAATGAGATCCATCATTTATGAAATCCTCCCCACTCCACCAAGAGTGTCTTTCCGCCGTCCACCTAACCTTCGTAACCTCTCAGTTCATCCCTATGAAATCCCCAAACCACCTTCCCTACCCTCTGGCTCCTACCCTCGTAACCACTCCCGGTGTAAAACCTGTCCCATGCACCCTCCCACCACCACCTACTCCAGTCCTGTAACCTGGTAGGTGTACACGATCAAAGGCAGAGCCACGTGTGAAAGTACCCACATGATTTACCAACTGACCTGCCTACACTGTCTAAGTGGGAATGACCAGCAACAAACTGTCCATTTGCATGAATGGACACAGGCAGACAGTGTTTGTTGGTAATGAGGATCACCCTGTGGCTAAATATGCCTTGGTGCACGGCCAGCACATCTTGGCACAGTGTTACACCGTCCGGGTTACCTGTATACTTCCCACTAACACCAACGTGTCAGAACTCTGGAGATGGGAACTTGCCCTTCAGTATACCCTCTCTTCTCGTTCCCCACCAGGCCTCAACCTCCACTAATTCCATGTTGCCGCCACTCATACCTCACCTGTCACTCAACAACATCTTTGCCTCTGTACTTCCACCTCAACTGTCATCTCTGCCCAAACTCTTTGCCTTTACAAATGTCTGCTTGTGTCTGTGTACGTGCGGATGTATGTGTGTGTGTGTGTGTGTGTGTGTGTGTGTGTGTGTGTGTGTGTGTGTGTGTGTGTGTGGGCGCGCGTGTGTATACCTGTCCTTTTTTCCCCCAAAGGTGTCTTTCCGCTCCCTTAAAACCCACATCCTTTTGTCTTTCCCTCTCCTTCCCTCTTTCTTGATGAAGCAACCATTGGTTGTGAAAGCTTGAATTTTGTGTGTATGTTTGTGTTTGTTTGTGTGTCTATCAACATGCCAGCACTTTTGTTCAATATAGTGTTTAGTTATATCTGAATTCGAACTGATCTTTTGTATTCAGTTAGGTTACGATGAGCAGTGACTTTCGGCCCACCCTGTATACAGCAGATAAATAAGGATATCAAGTGTAAGTAATATTACGAGATGAAGACAAAGGTTGTTGTTGTTGTGGTCTTCAGTCCTGAGACTGGTTTGATGCAGCTCTCCATGCTACTCTATCCTGTGCAAGCTTCTTCATCTCCCAGTACCTACTGCAACCTACATCCTTCTGAATCTGCTTAGTGTACTCATCTCTCGGTCTCCCTCTACGATTTTTTACCCTCCACACTGCCCTCCAATGCTAAATTTGTGATCCCTTGATGCCTCAAAACATGTCCTACCAACCGATCCCTTCTTCTAGTCAAGTTGTGCCACAAACTTCTCTTCTCCCCAATCCTATTCAACACCTCCTCATTAGTTACGTGATCTATCCACCTTATCTTCAGTATTCTTCTGTAGCACCACATTTCGAAAGCTTCTATTCTCTTCTTGTCCAAACTAGTTATCGTCCATGTTTCACTTCCATACATGGCTACACTCCAAACAAATATTTTCAGAAATGACTTCCTGACACTTAAATCTATATTCGATGTTAACAAATTTCTCTTCTTCAGAAACGCTTTCCTTGCCATTGCCAGTCTACATTTTATATCCTCTCTACTTCGACCATCATCAGTTATTTTGCTCCCCAAATAGCAAAACTCCTTTACTACTTTAAGTGTCTCATTTCCTAATCTAATTCCCTCAGCATCACCCGATTTAATTGGACTACATTCCATTATCCTCGTTTTGCTTTTGTTAATGTTCATCTTATATCCTCCTTTCAAGACACTATCCATTCCGTTCAACTGCTCTTCCAAGTCCTTTGCCGTCTGTGACAGAATTAGAATGTCATCGGCGAACCTCAAAGTTTTTACTTCGTCTCCATGAATTTTAATACCTACTCCAAATTTTTCTTTTGTTTCCTTTACTGCTTGCTCAATATACAGATTGAATAACATCGGGGAGAGGCTACAACCCTGTCTCACTCCTTTCCCAACCACTGCTTCCCTTTCATGCCCCTCGACTCTTATGACTGCCATCTGGTTTCTGTACAAATTGTAAATAGCCTTTCGCTCCCTGTATTTTACCCCTGCCACCTTTAGAATTTGAAAAAGAGTATTCCAGTCAACATTGTCAAAAGCTTTCTCTAAGTCTACAAATGCTAGAAACGTAGGTTTGCCTTTTCTTAATCTTTCTTCTAAGATAAGTCATAAGGTCAGTATTGCCTCACGTGTTCCAACATTTCGACGGAATCCAAACTGATCCTCCCCGAGGTCCGCATCAATCAGTTTTTCCATTCGTCTGTAAAGAATTCGCGTTAGTATTTTGCAGCTGTGACTTATTAAACTGATAGTTCGGTAATTTTCACATCTGTTAGCACCTGCTTTCTTTGGGATTGGAATTATTATATTCTTCTTGAAGTCTGATGGTATTTCGCCTGTCTCATACATCTTGCTCACCAGCTGGTAGAGTTTTGTCATGACTGGCTCTCCCAAGGCCGTCAGTAGTTCTAATGGAATGTTGTCTGCTCCGGGGGCCTTGTTCCGACTCAGGTCTTTCAGTGCTCTGTCAAACTCTTCACGCAATATCGTATCACCCATTTCGTCTTCATCTACATCCTCTTCCATTTCCATAATATTGTCCTCAAGTACATCACCCTTGTATAAACCTTCTATATACTCCTTCCACCTTTCTGCCTTCCCTTCTTTGCTTAGAACTGGGTTGCCATCTGAGCTCTTGATATTCATACACGTGGTTCTCTTCTCTCCAAAGGTCTCTTTAATTTTCCTGTAGGCAGTATCTATCTTACCCCTAGTGAGATAAGCCTCTACATCCTTACATTTATCCTCTAGCCATCCCTGTTTAGCCATTTTGCACTTCCTCTCGATCTCATTTTTGAGACGTTTGTATTCCTTTTTGCCTGCTTCATTTACTGCATTTTTATATTTTCTCCTTTCATCAATTAAATTCAATATTTCTTCTGTTACCCAAGGATTTCTAGCAGCCCTCGTCTTTTTACCTACTTTATCCTCTGCTGCCTTCACTACTTCATCCCTCAGAGCTACCCATTCTTCTTCTACTGTATTTCTTTCCTGTATTCCTGTCATTTGTTCCCTTATGCTCTCCCTGAAACTCTGTACAACCTCTGGTTCTTTCAGTTTATCCAGGTCCCATCTCCTTAATTTCCCACATTTTTGCAGTTTCTTCAGTTTTAATCTACAGGTCATAACCAATAGATTGTGGTCAGAGTCCACATCTGCCCCTGGAAATGTCTTACAATTTAAAACCTGGTTTCTAAATCTCTGTCTTACCATTATATAATCTATCTGATACCTTTTAGTATCTCCAGGGTTCTTCCACGTATACAACCTTCTTTCATGATTCTTAGACCAAGTGTTACCTATGACTAAGTTGTGCTCTGTACAAAATTCTACTAGGCGGCTTCCTCTTTCATTTCTTAGCCCCAATCCATATTCACCTACTATGTTTCCTTCTCTCCCTTTTCCTACACTCGAATTCCAGTCACCCATTACTATTAAATTTTCGTCTCCCTTCACTATCTGAATAATTTCTTTTATTTCATCGTACATTTCTTCAATTTCTTCGTCATCTGCAGAGCTAGTTGGCATATAAACTTGTACTACTGTAGTAGGTGTGGGCTTCGTATCTATCTTGGCCACAATAATGCGTTCACTATGCTGTTTGTAGTAGCTTACCCGCATTCCTATTTTCCTATTCATTATTAAACCTACTCCTGCATTACCCCTATTTGATTTTGTGTTTATAACCCTGTAATCACCTGACCAGAAGTCTTGTTCCT
Source organism: Schistocerca gregaria (assembly GCF_023897955.1). Classification (NCBI taxonomy): domain Eukaryota; kingdom Metazoa; phylum Arthropoda; class Insecta; order Orthoptera; family Acrididae; genus Schistocerca; species Schistocerca gregaria. The sequence continues at coordinate 785,304,795 of NC_064922.1, forward strand.
CCTGCCACCGAACTTCACTAATTCCCACTATATCTAACTTTAACCTATTAATTTCCCTTTTTAAATTTTCTAACCTACCTGCCCGATTAAGGGATCTGACATTCCACGCTCCGATCCGTAGAACGCCAGTTTTCTTTCTCCTGATAACGACATCCTCCTGAGTAGTCCCCGCCCGGAGATCCGAATGGGGGACTATTTTACCTCCGGAATATTTTACCCAAGAGGATGCCATCATCATTTAATCATACAGTAAAGCTGCATGTCCTCGGGAAAAATTACGGCTGTAGTTTCCCCTTGCTTTCAGCCGTTCGCAGTACCAGCACAGCAAGGCCGTTTTGGTTAATGTTGCAAGGCCAGATCAGTCAATCATGCAGACTGTTGCCCCTGCAACTACTGAAAAGGCTGCTGCCCCTCTTCAGGAACCACACGTTTGTCTGGCCTCTCAACAGATACCCCTCCGTTGTGGTTGCACCTACGGTACGGCCATCTGTATCGCTGAGGCACGCAAGCCTCCCCACCAACGGCAAGGTCCATGGTTCATGGGGGGGGAAGACAAAGGTACAGGAGAAAAACATGGGCATGCTGCAACCAACCAATCAAAAGGCTGATGATCCAAGTGTGTTATGATTCACAATTCTCTGAACAGTTTGTCCATTCATTCTGTAACTGTAACCCATACTTTTGTACAAATAACTGGATGCTGTGCACCCTTAAAAACATTCATATCTAACATGAGCATTAGAAAAAGTTGGATGAAACTGTGAAGTTGTCTCAGAAATGAACAGAGAAGTAAAAATAGAAAAACTGTTCTGCAGTTTGTGGAGATATGAAAACCAGATGTGAATTTTCATTAGCTTCTTTATGAACAGATTAATGGTCACAATGGTCACTCAAATTTCTCCAAGCTCACTAAAAGTGTTGGGTTAAAATTGGAGATGGTAGAATAACTTATATTAAAATGGAGTGAAAGTTCAAATCTGCAATAGCTGTTTATTGTGTTTTCACTGTATGATGACCTGTTTCATACCCTGGAGATATATCTTCAGGCCATACAAAACTAATACTTCATGTACTATGAATTCCAAGGTACAGGTGTGTGTGAAAACATGTCACTCCTTGGTAAAACCTTGGATGAAACTGCAGATGGCCATCCCATCCAAACCATGCATGATCATTAATACATCTCCATATCACAGTCAACAGGTGAGCCCGAACAGCACATAACAGTCCATGTATGACAGAATCAGATCTCCAGCTGCCGTTTCATCCAAGGTTTTATCAAGGAATGCATTTGGACTTGGAATTCGTGGCACATGAAGTATTAGTTTTATATGACCTGAAGATATACCCCCATGGTATGAAACCAGTTGTCATACACTGAAAACACAATAAACAGCTATTGCAGATTTGGACTTTCACTTAATTTTATTACAGACTATTTTACCATCTCTGATTTTAAATTGTTTGATTGTCCTTCACATTATGTATAAGTTTTTTAGCTGTGGTTGCCCGACCCTCTACACTACCTTAAATTTTAAATGTTCGGAAATGTTAACAAACTTCAAATTGGAACAAAAATTGTTAATTGAGGAATAACGGAAGTTTAGCTTCAGTTCTAATAGCTTCCCTGTAGTTATACTTTACTTCATAAACACTTCGCACTATGAACTTGCTCATAATGTTTGCTGGAATTGTTTTTAAACTGGGCATCATAATGTTCACATGTTAATACAAATGTAGGATGAGAACTGTGTTGTCATCTCAGTTATGTGACTAGATTTGTGATTTCCTATCAGAGAGGTCACAGTTCGTAGTAACTGAGGGAAAGTTATTGAGTAAAACAGAAGTGATTTCTGGCGTTCTCCAAGGTAGTGTTATAGCCCCTGGCACATGTAACAGTTGTATTGTATTGTATTCATTCAGGTGTAGTGGTGTATGTATTTTCGTCATGAGTAAATGGAAACATACAACGTTAACTCTCAAACAAAAACTGAATACTTTGAAACAGATAGACAATGGTGAGAATGTATCTAAACTGGCAATGGAACTGGGTGTTGGTACAGCAACCATTTGTGATTGGAAGAACAACTGAGTGAAGCTTGAACAGTCCTGTGCAACGTCTTCAGGAAAAACACTCGAAATTCGGCAGGAAGGAAAGAGATAGTGGAACTCCTCTGAGTGGAGCAGTGGTTCAGGAGAAGGCTGTTTACCTGAACAAGTTAATGAATGATGATGATCCTTTTAGTGCGAGTACAGGTTGGTTGGACGGATTCAAAAAATGTCATGGAATCCGTCAGCTAACAATTACTGCAGAGAAGCTCTCTTTTGACCATGAAGCAGCAAAGGAATACCTGGGTGAGTTTGAAAAAATGATAAGAGAGGGAAAGTATCTCCCCAACAAATTTATAATGCTGATGAGACTGGCCTTAATTTTAGGGTGTTGCCAATAAAAAACCTGGCATCAAAAGCAGAAGACCATGCAACTGGTTTTAAAATGTGCAAAGATAGTGACTTCATTACTGTGCAGCAATACGGCTGGTAATCACAAGCTCCCTTTAATGCTGATCGGCAATTCTGCTAGGCCCAGAGCAACATGAAGACCCTGCCCATATATTATCGCAACCAGAAAAAAGCATGAATGGATGGTATGCTGTTCAAAAAGTGGTTACACACCCAGTTTGTTCCCCCTGTTTGACGGTTTTGTAAGGAAAGTCATTTGTCTCCCCGTGCAATCCTTTTGACTGATAACGCGCCATCTCACCCCAGCACTGAGGAATTATGTGATGGAGAAATTGTGGTGAAATTATTGCCTCCAAATGTTACATCACTTCTACAGCCAATGGCCCAGGGCATACTGCAAACATTAAAACTGATTTAAAGAAAACAATTTTTAAGAATGCTGATCCAAGATGATAGCATTCCTTTGATGGACAAAATAAAAAAGACCAATATGAGGGATGTTGTTTATTGCGCCACTGAGGCATGGCAGAATATTTCAGAAAATACTTTGAGAAAATCTGGAGAACACTCTGGACATCTCTTGAATTTCAGGACAACCTAGTTGAAAATGAAGAGGAAAATCTACTACAAATGATACAGGCAATCCTTGGATGTGAAGAAGCTAGTGAAAGAGACGTAGATGAGTAGGTGGCAGCGGATGGGGCTTATGTGGAGAACCTTAATGATGGTGATTTAGTAGCCGCTGTGAGTCAATACCCAGGAAGAAGTGCACTGCTGTGACGGAAGTGACAATGAGCCTGAAAGCAACAAAGGAGAGCTGGTGCCACACAGTGACACAGCAGAAACCCTTGACCTTGTGCCACGTTATTTGGAGCAACAGCCCAAGGCTACCCCTGTTATTATGATGTTTATGAGACGATGGTGCAACTATGCATTATATAACAGACTGACTTCATTACTCCAAAAAACAATGACTGAGGTTAGGGATAAAATGTCCACAGTATTTTAGTAAATTTGACAGCTTTTCTTTCATTGTAATGCATTGTTTAAACCTAATGTTTTCTAGCCAATTTTTCTAATACATGTTTACTGCACTGCGTAAATTAAAATAGTGTGTATGTACAGCAGTTTAACACACAGTTTTACATAGTTAGAAGAACATTTTTCATGTTCGGATTAACAAAACGTTTGGATCACCGGGACTCTGCTGTACACATGACATGCAGACATCCTATCAATTCCAGCAGTACTAGAAAACATAGAAAAAGCTAAGTATGTCATTTCCTGTTATTGCAGATGGTACATGTGACACTTGGGACATTACTGAATGACTGAGCTGAAACCAACAGTTGCTGGCCCTTCAAAACTAACAAATGAATAACAACTGTGCTACAAACTGCCTCAATTTGCACTTTAAAGTTATAAAAAGCAAGATTACACATCTTAAATAGAAAATCATTAATGGAATTTAAGAAGTATACTACTAATAAGACATTCAGCATACTGGGCAAGGGAGTTCTCCTCACTGCAAATACATTGCCCTCAGGTGTACAGGCTGCATGGGAGTGTCTTTTTGCTGTGGAGGGTGTGACAGCTGTAGAAATACAGATAACGTTGGTGGTTAGTAGGTTTTATGTAGACAGAGGTGTGTATGAAGCCATCAGAGAGGTGGAGGTCAATGTGCAGGAAGGTGGCATTTTGGGTTGAGGAGGACCACATGAAGCGGATGGGACAGAAGGTGTTCAGGGTGGAGATATGAGGTAGGGTGAGCACAGCACTACATCGAGACACGCAGATGGCTAGCAAATGCATCTGCCCAAAATCAAATCAGGTATCAAGCCTTTCCCTTGGTTTCTACACAAAATGCTAAAATTCCCTGAGTTTTCCAGAACATGAAATAATTCCCCAAGTTTTCCCTGGATGCTCTGATTAAACTGATGTAAATTTACAATATTTTCAGCAACATCTCTCTTACAATATTCATGACAAGGCAGTCTGAACACCATATCCAAACACTGCTAACATCAAAAACTTGAGGGCCCCTAGCGGGGAAATGGTGCGTGTTACATACTTGTCACATACTGACGTGTTTCTTTGTATCACCTCTAAACACTCTAAAATTTTGTATAAGTAGTTTATTTTGACATTCTGCGTGTAGATGTAAAAGTTTGTTGTGACTTGTCTGCTTAGCTGACTGTGCAAAACTTCCTCATGCTCTTTGTAATTGATTTTCAAAATACATATATAAATAAAGTAACTTCTACATCTACATCTACATCCATACTCCACAAGCCACCTGACGGTGTGTGATGGAGGGTACATTGACTACATCTATTGGTTCTCCCTTCTGTTCCAGTCTGGTATTGTTCGTGGAAAGAAGGATTGTCGGTATGCCTCAGTGTGGGCTCTCATCTCTCTCATTTTATCCTCATGGTCTCTTCATGAGATATACATAGGAGGGAGCAATATACTGTTTGACTCCTCAGTGAGAGTATGTTCTCGAAACTTCAACAAAAGTCTGTACCGAGCTACTGAGCGTCTCTCCTGTAGAGTCTTCCACTGGAGTTTATCTATCATCTGCGTAACGCTTTCGTGATTACTAAATGACCCTGTAACGAAGTGCGCTGCTCTCCGTTGGATCTTCTCTATCACTTCTATCACTCCTATCTGGTATGGATCCCACACTGCTGAGCAGTATTCAAGCAGTGGGCGAACAAGCATACTGTAACCTACTTCCTTTGTTTTTGGATTGCATTTCCTTAGGATTCTACCAATGAATCTCAGGCTGGCATCTGCTTTACCGATGATCAACTTTATATGATCATTCCATTTTAAATCACTCCTAATGCATACTCCCAGATAATTTATGGAATTAACTGCTTCCAATTCTGACCTGCTATATTGTAGACAAATGATAAAGGATCTTTCTTTCTATGTATTCGCAGCACATTACACTTGTCTACATTGAGATTCAATTGCCATTCCCTGCACCATGCATCAATTCGCTGCAGATCCTCCTGCATTTCAGTACAATTTTCCATTGTTACAACCTCTCGATATACCACAGCATCACCCGCAAAAAGCCTCAATGAAATTCCGATGTCATCCACAAGGTCATTTATGTATATTGTGAACAGCAACGGTCCTATGACACTCCCCTGTGGCACACCTGAAATCACTCTTACTTCGGAAGACTTCTCTCCATTGAGAATGGACATGCTGCGTTCTGTTATCTCAGAACTCTTCAATCCAATCACACAATTGGTCTGATAGTCCATATGCTCTTACTTTGTTCATTAAATGTCTGTGGGGAACAGTATTGAATGTCTTGCGGAAGTCAAGAAACACGGCATCTACCTGGGAACCCGTGTCTATGGCCCTCTGAGTCTCATGGGTGAATAGCACTAGCTGGGTTTCACACGATCATCTTTTTCGAAACCTGTGCTGATTCCTACAGAGTAGATTTCTAGTCTCCAGAAAAGTCATGATACTCTAACATAACACGTGTTCCAAAATTCTACAACTGATAGATGTTAGAGATATAGGTCTATAGATCTGCACATCTGTTCGACGTCCCTTCTTGAAAACAGGGATGACCTGTGCCCTTTTGCAATCCTTTGGAACGCTACACTTTTCTAGAGACCTACGGTACACCACTGGAAGAAGGGGGCAAGTTCCTTCGCATACCCTGTGTAAAATAGAACTGGTATCCCATCACGTCCAGCGGCCTTTCCTCTTTTGAGCGATTTTAATTGTTTCTCTATCCCTCTGTCGTCTATTTCGATATCTACCATTTTGTCATCTGTGCAACAATCTAGAGAAGGAACTACAGTGCAGTCTTCATCTGTAAAACAGCTTTGGAAAAATACATTTAGTATTTAGGCGTTTAGTCTGTCATCCTCTGTTTCAGTAGCATTTTGGTCACAGAGTGTCTGGACATTTTGTTTTGATCCACCTACTGCTTTGACGTAAGACCAAAATTTCTTAGGATTTTCTGCCAAGTCAGTACATAGAACTTTACTTTCGAATTCATTGAACGCCTCTCGCATAGCCCTCCTCACACTACATTTCACTTCACATAATTTTTGTTTGTCTGCAAGGCTTTGGCTATGTTTATGTTTCCTCTATGTTTATGTTTGATCTATCAACCCTATCTGGTATGGATCCCACACTGGTTGCAATATTTAAGCAATGGGCAAACAAGTGTACCGTAACCTACTTCCTCTGTTTTCGGATTGCATTTCCTTAGGATTCTTCTAATGAATCTCAGTCTAGCATCTGCTTTACCGACGATCAACTTTATATGATCATTCCATTTTAAATCACTCCTAATGCCTACTCCCAGATAATTTATGGAATTAACTGCTTCCAGTTGCTGACCTGCTATATTGTAGATAAATGATAAAGGATCTTCCTTTCTATGTATTCGCAGCACATTACACTTGTCTACATTGAGATTCAATTTCCATTCCCTGCACCATGTGTCAATTCGTAGCAGATCCTCCTGCATTTTGGTATAATTTTCCATTGTTACAACCTCTCGATATGCCACAGCATCATCCGCAAAAAGTCTCAGTGAACTTCCGATGTTATCCACAAGGTCATTTATGTATAGTAATCAATGAGCTAATATTAAGTACAAACCACATGTGGAAATTTCTGGTAGGCTTCATAAGATGACATTCCTTCTGGAATTTCATACTGTAAACTTGTTCGGACAGCTAAACGCTCATCTATGGAGTCGAAGTAACCCTTTTCAACTGCAAAAAATGCTTGCCTGTAACAAATGGTACAAAACAGTGGATGTTGCATATTTACTGTTATTCATTCTAGCATTTACAACATCTAATGAAAACACTTTTAAAATTACGTCCTTTACTCTTGGATGAAAATTATTTTAAAAAAGATGCAGCAAATTAAATGCAAATTGTTCACTATAAAGCTTTCATTATTCACAGGAAATCAACCAAAATTTGTGGAAGAACAGCACTCATAAAATTTTGTGTTTACTTTGTTTCTCTCTCTTTAATCCATAACTCCCACACAGTCATTACATTTCTCTGAGCACAAATATTCCTTATATTTTGAAAGATGCAGTCCAAGTGGCACACAATACATTCACTGCACTGAAAACGCAATCCTCACTAAGTTACAACACAAAATACAAACGGCTCATTTGTTTGCAATGAGTTTTGATTATGTAAGTTCCATAATACTTCTCTGAGGTAGCTGCATAACATTTTCAGATCACACACTGACAGGCTGCATTGATTATTAGTGTGTTTGAGAGCGCAAAGAAACTTTTAATTGATATGGAATTACATTTTCCCGGAGACATATTAGTCTCAACTTTATCTATATCAGGACAGAAGCTGAAGCAATGAATTTGTGCCATGGCTGGGACTTGAACCCAGGTCTCCTGCCAACTAAGCACATCTGCCCAGAAAGCTGGAGATACAGGTTCAGGTTTGGCTGTCGCACAAATTTTAATTCACTGCTTCAGCTTCTATCCTTATCAAAAACATACAATTGTTCTCGTGTGTCTGAGCTTCCTCTTGGAGAACAGACTATATATGCATCTGATTGTCAGTGTGTCTTCAGTGTATAACTGCAGCCAGAACCCAAACTAAGTGTAATGGATATCCTACATTATACTGTGATAAGGCTGAAATAAAATATTGACCATGCCAAAATTGCCACATTCTCTGCTGTAGAGACAGAAAACACTACCGATTAAGAAATGTCAACTCTGTGATCTATATTGCTTCAGCAGAGTTTCAAATGGAGCATTTGGCAACTACTTCCTGAAGCAGGGGAAAGGAACACAATAGAAGACAAATGGGTAGCTTTGAGAGATGATATAGTAAAGGTATAAGAGGTTCAAATAGGCAAAAAGACATGGTCCAGTAGAATTCCATGGATAACATTCAACAACTTTGACACAACATAATATATACAGTTCCACAGAGTAAATGGAATGACACCAGAATAATCAGAAATCGGTAGCTAAGGTAGAATATTCAAAATTTCTAGGTGTATGCATTGATGAGGGGTTGAACTGGAAAAAATACACTGAATATCTGCTGAAACGTTTGAGTTCAGCTACTAAATTTTGGTGATATACATCTCAGTAAATTAGCTTACCATGCCTATTTTCATTCTCTGCTTTCATATGGCATCATATTTTGGGGTAACTCATCACTGAGTAAAAGAGTGTTCACTGCACAAAAGCGTGTAATCAGAATAATTGCTGGAGCTCATCCAAGATCATCCTGCAGACACTTATTTGAAGAGCTGGGGATCTTCACTGTAGCCTCACAATATAGATATTCACTTATGAAATCTGTTATTAACAATCCGAACGAATTCAGAAGTAATAGCAGTGTACAAGGCAACAACACTAGGAGAAAGGATGATCTTCACTACTCAAGGTTAAATCTAACTTTGTCCCAGAAAGGGGTAAATTATGCTGCCACAAAAGTCTTTGGTCACTTACCTAAAAGCATCAAAAGTCTGACACATAGCCATATAGCATTAAAAAGGAAATTAAAAGAATTTCTGAATGGCAACTCCTTCTACTCATCAGATGAATTTTTGGATATAGTAAGTGATCTATGGAACAAGTACTAATCTAATCTAATCTAATCTAATCATATTGAATATAATGAAACAAAAACATGTAAATGTTCAATGAATGAAGCAAGCAAAAGGAATTACAGACATCTAACAAATGTGACAGAAAGTGCAAAATGGTAAATCATAAATGGTTTGAACAGAAATCCAACAATAGATGCCACCTGTATGATAATTAATGACATCCTTGAGAAAAGAAAAGCAACTGTAAGAAAACATAGAGCTCAGATGGCAAGTCAATACTATCCAAAGAAGGAAAGACAGAAGGTAATAGGAATATACAGGGTGCTTCACAATTCATGTAACGCACTTCCAGAGGTTGTAGAGGGGACTTAGTAGTTCAAGTTTTATATAGGACCCCATGTCATCCAATGACACCACTGTGAATTGTGTGAACACCAAGTTGAGAAGGCTGCTGCTGAATGAAATGGAACCTCATAAGACTGAAGTGCCAGTTGCTACACCTGGGAGTTGGGAATATACTAGACATGGCCTACACCTGAAGAGGAAATGGAAAGATGGGCTGGCTGGGGCCACCATCACACATAGCAAGATCCCTGTGGTTACTGGTGTCAGAGGGGCACCTTTTTTAGGTTAGAATAAGGGTTCAGGCACCCTGTTTTGAAGGAAGTGAAAATAACAGAAGAGCTCCACAAAATACTCAATAATGCACAGAAAAGTAATGTTAGCTTATTTCATCAAAATACTAGAGGATTGAGTCATCAGACAAAAGAGTTTCTTGTCTCAAAAATTTAGATAGCTCTGATAGACATCCTTTACCTGTCTGAGCACCATATAACAACAGGGTTAGATAAGTTACATGTAAAAGATTACACTATTGCAGATTATGCATGAAGAAATAACATAGGAAAAGGAGGAGTTGCTACATATGTGAAGATAAAATACAAGTTCAAAAAGACTGAGACAATATTTTGTCAAGATCGGCACATAGAAATATGTGCTTGTGAACTAATGCAGAAAAATAGTTCACTTTTGATTGTAACTGTATACAGTTCCCCAATGGGAAGTTTTAAACTATTTATGAGGGATCTGTCAGACAGCAGCAAGCAGTCTGTGGTGACTTCAGTGTAGATTTTCTGAAGGATTCTGATAGGAAAAATGGTCTCGAAACCTTATTTAGATCTACAATTTGGGCTCAGTAATTAACTTTATAACACAGGTGGTGAAAGACAGTATGACCCTAATTTATAATGTTGTCTTTGATGAAGCTCAAAGTAAGAAAATAACTGTTCACCCAGTAACAAATGCTCTCCCTGATCATGATGCACAGCCTTACAGTATTAATACCACTCAGTGGAAATCAGTTAGAATAATTAATGAGTCTGGGACAAATGTTTCTAAGAATGGTTTACAGGAGATTATATGGGATGTAATTTATAATGAACTAAATGCTAACATAATCTATTCCATGATAAATTATATTATCATTTGTAACAGCTTTCAGCAAAGCAAATCAGAAAGAACACTAAACAGCAATTTAAAAAACCTGGCTCACTAGATGGATTAAAGTCTCTTGTGAATGGAAAAGGGAGTGCATCTTTTGTGAAGAACAAGTTGGGATCCTGTAGTAGTTGAACACTACAAAAACTACTCAAAATTACTAAGAAAAGTTATTAAAAATAAAAGAACATGCACATATTTTCAGAAACCAGTATTTCCAACAACAGACTTAAAACTATATGGAATGTAGTGAAATGAGTGGCAGGGCAACCAGCCACAGAACAAGACAATGTCACTACTGAGCTGAATTGAACAGCTATGAATGATGCATCACAGGTACCAAATGCATTCAACAATCATTTTTTAAATACAGCAGAAAGTATAGGGACAAACAGTTCAATAGAAACATCACAGCAGTACCTTGAAAATGTAATTTTCATAAAATTCAATCATATGAATGTATCACCAAATTCCCCTTCTGTAATTAAGAAAATTATATATTCTCTCAGAAATAAAGGTTCATCTGGTTTTGATGGTATTTCCAATAGAGTACTAAAAATTTGTTCCCATGCAATAAGCCGAGTCTTATCTGAAATATGTAATGCATCATTTACTAAAGGCGTTTCTCCAAAGAGACTAAAATATGCCATTGCTAAATCCCTACTTAAGGTGATAAGAGAGATGCCGATGACTACTGACCTGTTACACTGCTGAGATCATTCTCCAAAATTTTTAGACGATCATGTATTCTAGAATAGTATCTCAACTTAGCTACAATAGTATTCTTAGCAAACCACAGTTTGTGTTTCAGGAGGGTTACTCTACTGAGAATGCCATTTACACATTCACTCACCAGATTTTACAAGCATTAAATAATAAAATAACACCTGCTGGTATTTTCTACAAGGCATTTGACTGTGAATCACAGTATTCTCCTAGATAAACTACCGTTTTATGGGAGGACTGATAGTATAGCCAAACAATGGATAATGGCATATCTAACCAAAAGAATGCAGAAGGTTGTACTTAGTAACTCAAGCAAAATAGTCCAGGGACATCATTCTGACTGGGGAAAAATCATACATGGGGTTCCCCCCAAGTTCAATCTTGGGTCCACTACCGTTCCTTATATATAGTAAACGATCTTCTGTCTTCCATCTAGTATACAACAAATAGAATTATTTCTTTTTTCAGATGACATTAGTTTTGTAAAACAACTGAGTTCAACAATGTTTGCAGCTAGAATCATTGAAAATCTTGGGGAGAGACAAATAAGTAAGTTAGATTAGATTAATACTTGTACCATAGATCATGAATACGACACTTCGTAATGATGTGGAACGTGCCAATTAATAAAAGATGTCTGTACAAGATATTACATTACACAAAATATTGCATGACACTAATTCCCCCCCCCCCCCCCCCCCCCTTAATTTATATCTAAAAATTCAGCCAATGAGTAGAAGGAATTGTCATCTAGAAATTCTTTTAACTTATTTTTAAATGTTAGTTGGCTATCTGTCAGGCTTTTGATGCTGTTTGGTAGGTGACTAAAGACTTTTGTGGCAGCATAATTTACCCCTTTCTGTGCCAATGTCAGATTTAACCCTGCATAGTGAATATCATCCTTTCTCCTGGTGTTATAGCTATGAACACTGCTATTACTTTTGAATTGGGCTGGATTGTTAACAACAAATTTCATTAGTGAATATATATACTGTGAGGATCCCTAGATCCTTAAATAGATGTCTGCAGGATGATCGTGGGTGGGCTCCAGCAATTATTCTGATTACACATTTTTGAGCTATGAATACTTTTCTACTCAACGATGAATTACTCCAGAATATGATGCGATACGAAAGCAGTGAATGAAAGTAGGCACAGTAAGCTCATTTACTGAGATTCTTATCACCAAAATTTGCAATGAGCCTAATAGCATACGTAGCTGAACTCAAGACGTTTCAGCAGACCATCAATGTGTTGCTTCCAGTTTAACTTCTCATCAATGCACACACCTAAAAATTTTGAAAATTCTACCTTAGCTACAGATTTCTGTTCAAAGTCTATATTTATTACTGGAGTTGTGCCATTTACTGTACGGAACTGTATATACTGTGTTTTATCAAAATTTAAAGAGAGTCCGTTTGCTGAGAACCACTAAATAATTTTGTGAAAAAACGTAATTTACAATTACATCACTTAGTTCTTGGTTTTTGGATGTTATTACTATACTTGTATCATCAGCAAAAAGAACTAACTTTGCATCTTCATCAATGTGGAATGGTAAGTCATTAATGTATATCAAGAACAGTAAAGGACCTAAGACCGAACGCTGTGGGACCCCGTACTTGATAGCCCCCCCAGTCTGAGGAATCAGCTGTTGTTTTAACATTACATGAACCACTTATTTCAACTTTTTGCATTCTTCCAGTTAAGTATGAATTAAACCATTTGTGCACTGCCCCCCCCCCCCCCAAACCATAATGATTTAGCTTATCTAAAAGAATTCCATGATTTACACAATCAAAGGCCTTTGAGAGATCACAAAAAATAACAATCATTGATGTCCGGTTATTCAGAGCATTTAATATTTGATCAGTGAAAGCATATATAGCATTTTCTGTTGAAAAGCCTTTCTGAAAACCGAACTGACATTTTGTTAGTACTTTATTTTTACAAATATGGGAGGCTACTCTTGAATACATTACTTTCTCAAAAATTTTTGATAGAGCTGTCAGAAGAGAGATTGGGCGGTAGTTGTTGACATCCAACGTATCCCCCTTTTTATGAAATGGTTTTACAATGGCATATTTCAGTCTATCGGGGAAAACACCCTGCTCCAAAGAGCTATTACATACTTGGCTGAGAATCCTACTTATCTGTGGGGAACAAGCTTTAAGTACCTTGCTGGAAATGCCATCAATTCCGAAAGAGCTTTTACTTTTCAGTGATTTTATTATTTTACTGATTTTAGAGGGAGAGGTTGGCGCAATTACAGTTGTTTCAAACTGCACAGGTATGGCCTCTTCTATTAGTAGCCTTGCCTCTTCTAGTGAAGATCTAGATCCTATTTTCTCCACAACATTTAAAAAATGATTATTGAAAATATTTTCAATTTCTGATTGTTTGTTAGTACACTTGTCATTCAGTTTTATGGCACTAAAGTCTTCCTGTGCTCTTGGTTGCCCTGTTTCCCTTTCAATAATATTCCAAGTTGCTTTAATTTTATTATCAGAGTTACTGTTCTGCATATCTTGATTCAATAATGCCATATGGAATAATATTCCGCAGTAACTCATTCTTCTCAGTCTTCACTGTGCAGAAAAATGCTGTGAGTATAATACGTCGTACTCACCCACAATCATCTGTATACATCTGTTTAAGGCATTGGGCATTCTGACTACTGCTTCACAGTATATTTATTCCCTCATGAATTTTGTTGTAAATAATCCACTATAAACAATGAAGTACATAATTACAACACCAAAAGGAAAAATGGCAGTCATTACTCCAAATTAACATTGTCTTTAGTACAAGAACATGTGCACAATGCTGCAACAAAAATTTTGACAACTCCTTCTATTCCATAAAGAATTTCTGTTACTGTAATGTGTAAAAGGAGGCGAATAGGAATTACTAACTCTCATTTGTATAGCTTTCTTCTTTTTGTTAAAAAATGAATGCAACCTACCGCATGTACAAATTAATTTATGATGTGAATGTAAGATGACTCATTCCACATCATTACAATCTATCATGCAAAATGATCCCATGGAACATCTAATTGACTAACCAACTAACTAACTAATTACAGAAGATCAAAGTTACATGTGCCAATTCCTGTACATGTTTGTATATACAGGGTGATTCTGTGATGATCTTACAAACATTCTAGCATGATGGAGAATAATAAATGTCGAAAGTTATTAGCAAAAACTGTTCAGAGAGCTCTGATAGTGGAATACATGTACTGATACAGTTGTTGCTAAGGCTGTAGGACAGGCAACTTGCATAGGTGGTAAGGAGAAAAAGGAAAATATGTCCAGCAAACATGGGCTCTAAAAAGCATACCTGAGGAGCTATGGCCACTTGTTCACCTTTGCTACTGTGAAACACATCTCCTCTACCGAACAAGTGCTCAAAACCTTTAAGGTTGGCATTTTGGAGCCCATGTTTAGTGACATTTTTTCCTTGTTTTGTTCCATACTACTACCTCTAATAGTCCTAACAGTCTTAGCAGCAACAGTACCAGCACATGTATTCCATGTCAGAGGTATCAGAACTGTTTTCACTTATAATTTTTGACTTACTCATTTCTTGTCTTACGTCAGACTGATAACTTCATCTTTCTTCTTCATCATAGAAAGTTTGTATCATCATCATGGAATTTCCCTGTATATACATGCATTTACAGGTAACAGCACCTGTGATATTGATGCTTTGTAGTGCTGTTGGGTGACATTCCTAGACATGGCTTTCTATGTAAAACTTGACCTACTACATCCCCTCTACAACTTCTACATGTGTGTAACATGAACTGTGAAACACTCTGTACAAAAATGGCTTTAAAAAGGTAAACAAATTTGAAGATAGTATTATCAATGGGAAGGAAAAGTAGGTGAAGATGAGATGGGAGATATCAAATTGTGAGGTGAATTTGATGTAGCCCTGAAAGACCTAAGTCAAAACAATGCCCATAGAAAGGCAACATTCCCTCTGAATTATTGAGATCTTTGGGACAGCAAGTCAGATATATAAAATATATGAAACTGGTGATGTACCCTTAGACATCTAGAAGAATGTAATAATCTCAATTCTAAAGTAGGAAGGCACTGAGAGGTGTGAATGTTACAGAAACGTAAGTTTAATAAGTCACTGGAAAGACTGGTAAAATCTGACCTCACGAAAGATTAGTTTGGAACACAAAAGACAACACTGACTCTGGGTTATCATAGGAAGTAGACTGAAGAAACGTAAACCTATGTTTATAGCATAATTTGTAGATTTAGAGAAAGTTTTTGACAATGTTCACTGGACTACAATGTTTGAAATTTGGAAGATAGCAAGAGTAAAATATATGGAGTGAGATTAGGAAAAAGGACAACCAAGAGCACAGAAAGACTGCATTTCTATCAAACACAACGAAAAGTTTGTTAACAAGAAGTCAGAAGTAGAAAAACTTTTTAATAATCATGTTTTAAGTGTTGTAGAGAAAATAGGACCCAGCTATTCATTAGAAAATGCAAGGCAGTATATTGAAGAAGCAGTACCTATGCAATCTGATAAAACTGAAATCCAACCCACTTCTCCTACTGAAATTAAGAAAATAATAAATTCACTCAAAAGTAAAAGCTCACATGGAATTGATGGCATTTTCAACAGAGTACTAAAAGCTTGTTCCCAACAAATAAGTAGGATTCTCAACCACATATGTAGTAACTCTCTGAAACAGGGCATTTTTCCAGACAGACTGAAATACACTATTGTTAAACCATTGCATACAAAAAGGGGATAGATCTGATGCTAACAACTACCGCCCAATCTCACTTCTGACATCTTTATCCAAAATTCTTGAAAAACTACTGTATTCAAGAGTAGCATCACATATTTGTAAAAATGAAGTAGAGGAACCCTGGGTAGAATGGGGTACCAGGGTAGAATGAGAATGTATGTATTTTCATGCCAAGGCGGTGCTGCCAATGATCTGCAGTAAGTAGAACTAGTTCAGACAGTTACTGCTCAACCTTGGTAGCCATGTCTGTTTGGTTTCCATAAGCATTGGATTGTGAAGTTTTCATTATGCTAATTTTTGCTCCTGCCTTGTAACTTCTGGAGAATTGGAAGCAAGAAAAGGTATACCTACTTATTTACTATACAACTATTGTTAGTAGATGCTTAAAATATGTTTATAATATTTAGTTTCATGCCACTATTTTTTTTTTTTTTTTTTTTTTTTTTTTTTTTTTTTTTTTTTTTTTTTTTTTTTTTTTTTTTTTTTTTTGTGGCCTTACCTCCATAACCTAAACCATTAGGCTCCTAATCTATTTTGCTTTCGATTTCAGATGGTTCGAATATATAAGAGAAAAACAAATAAGCAGTCATGGTCTACTGAGGCCATGAACAATGCTGTGGAGGCAGTTAATTCTAGCCTTTGTGGGTATTTGAAGGCTTCAAACCAATTTGACATTCCCTAGACTACTCTGGAAAGATACTTTTAAAAACAGAAGGGAAAACCCTGACTACAAAATTGACAAAATGGCTGGAAAGTTTAAAAATGTATTTACAGAAGAACAGGAACTTGAGCTCGTTAAGTACTTAAAAAGTATAGAGGCTAGGTTATTCGGCTTAACAATCAATGATTTGTGTAACCTAGCTTATCTTTTGGCTGTAAGAAATGGCATTGTTCATAGATTGAAAAATGAAATTTCAGGCAAAGATTGGGTCAACAGGTTCCTTAAAAGACATCCTACTTTACCTGTTTGCAAGCCTGAAGCAACATCTGGTGGAAGAGCAAGGGTTTTCATAAAGTAGCTGTCGTAGGTGTTTTGTTTCTCTTTTTTTTTTTCGTTACTAAGAAATGTAATTGGCAAACACAGACTAGTGGCTTCTCAAATATTTAATTGTGATGAAGCAGGCGTTTTGGTTAACCCTAAAAACCAATCAAAGATCATAGCTTGCAAGGGGAAATGTCAAGTAGGATCATTAACATCTGCAGAAAGGGGCAAAACTGTAACCTGCCTCATTTGCATGTCAGAAAGTGGAGCTTACATGCCTCCAATCCTTATTTTTCCATGAAAGAAGAAGCAGAAAGAATATGAGTGAGAACTGCCACCAGGAGGTTGGACTGAGGTCCACAGCACCGGATGGATCACCACAGAGTCATTCTTTGTATGGTTTCAAAAATTTGTGGGATTTTCTAAGGCATAAATAGACTTCCAAGTGCTTCTTATATCAGATGGCCAATCAACACATACCAAGAACATTGACATTATAGACTGCATGAGGGGAAGTGGTGTTTCATTGGTATGTTTACCACCACATTGCTCTCACAAACTTCAGCCACTTGATGTTTCTTTTATGGAGCCTTTAAGTCTTCATTATAGTGATGAGCTTCAAAAATGGCTATGAAGCAACCCAGCGAAAGTCATAACTTTCAACGTTTTTTGGTTTAGCTTTCATCAAAAGTTCAAGACTGAAAACCACTATTAAAGGTTTCAAAGTTACTGGAATATGGCCCACAAACCCATCCATATTCACCGATGCAGATTTCTTCCCAGTAGATATAACTGACATCGGACTTGAAAGGCCATCAGATAAAGAGGTTATTATATCTGGAGCTGAACAATTGGAATTGCCTTCACCTAGTGCTACCAGCTAAAAAAGGCAACGCCAACAAGTTGGATGATCAAGCTGGCAATATTTCACCTGAAATTCTGATGCCCTTGCCAAAAGTTAATGAAAGCATGAAAAGGGTGAAATGGAAGAGGGGGAAGACCATTGCTTTAACTGATTTACCGTACAAATTAGAGTTAGAAGCCATTATTAAGGAAAAGAGGAAAAGAACTTTGCCAAAGAAGAAACAGCAAAGAAAAAACTGTTTGTGAAAGAGAATAAAATTAAGAATCCAAAAAAGAAAGGAAAGGGCCTGAAGAAAAATGGAGAAAAGGAGAGAGCATCCAATATGAACGAGAGTGATTATGAGGAAAGTTCTGACTGTGAATTTTTATATTGTGGTGAGTTTTATTCAAAATCAGCTGAAGGTTGGGTCGCTTGTTCATGTGCAAAAAATGGGCACGATTCTTGTGCAGGAATAGATAGTGAAGATGATGAGTCTCTCCTCATGTGTGAATTTTGTAAATAGCCTTAAGAAAAGGATACAAATAAAATAGAAAGAAACTTCAACATGGGAAAAATATATTAAAAACAAAGATTCCAAGACTTACCAAGCGGGAAAGCGCCGGCAGACAGGCACATGAACAAAACACACAAACACACACACAGAATTACTAGCTTTCGCAACCGATGGTTGCTTCTTCAGGAAGGAGAGGGAAAGACGAAAGGATGTGGGTTTTAAGGGAGAGGGTAAGGAGTCATTCCAATCCCGGGAGCGGAAAGACTTCCCTTAGGGGAAAAAATGGACAGGTGTACACTCGCACACACACACACACACACACACACACACATATCCATCTGCACATACACAGACACAAGCAGACATATTTAAAGGCAAAGAGTAAGGGCAGAGATGTCAGTCGAGGTGGAAGTACAGAGGCAAAGAAGTTGTTGAAAGACAGGTGAGGTATGAGCGGCGGCAACTTGAAATTAGCGGAGGTTGAGGCCTGGCGGATATCGAGAAGAGAGGATATACTGAAGGGCGAGTTCCCATCTCCAGAGTTCGGATAGGTTGGTGTTGGTGGGAAGTATCCAGATAACTCGGACTGTGTAACACTGTGCCAGGATGTGCTGGCCGTGCATCAAGGCATGTTTAGCCACAGGGTGATCCTCATTACCAACAAACACTGTCTGTCTGTGTCCATTCACGCGAATGGACAGTTTGTTGCTGGTCATTCCCACATAGAAAGCGTCACAGTACAGGCAGGTCAGTTGGTAAATCACGTGGGTGCTTTCACACGTGGCTCTCCCTTTGATCGTGTACAACTTCCGGGTTACAGGACTGGAGTAGGTGGTGGTGGGAGGGTGCATAGGACAGGTTTTACACCGGGGGCGGTTACAAGGGTAGGAGCCAGAGGATAGGGAAGGTGGTTTGGGGATTTCATAGGGATGAACCAAGAGGTTACGAAGGTTAGGTGGACGGCGGAAAGACACTCTTGGTGGAGTGGGGAGGATTTCATGAAGGATGGATCTCAATTCGGGGCAGGATTTTAGGAAGTCGTATCCCTGCTGGAGAGCCAAATTCAAGGTCTGATCCAGTCCCGGGAAGTATTCTGTCACAAGTGGGGCACTTTTGGTGTTCTTCTGTGAGAGGTTCTGGGTTTGAGGGGATGAGGAAGTGGCTCTGGTTATCTGCTTCTGTACCAGGTTGGGAGGGTAGTTGCGGGATGCGAAAGCTGTTTTCAGGTTGTTGGTGTAATGGTCGAGGGATTCAGGACTGGAGCAGATTCGTTTGCCACGAAGGCCTAGGCTGTAGGGAAGGGACCGTTTGATATGGAATGGTTGGCAGCTGTCATAATGGAGGTACTGTTGCTTGTTGGTGGGTTTGATGTGGACGGATGTGTGAAGCTGGCCATTGGACACATGGAGGTCAATGTCAAGGAAAGTGGCATGGGTTTTGGAGTAGGACCAGGCGAATCTGATGGAACCAAAGGAGTTGAGGTTGGAGAGGAAATTCTGGAGTTTTTCACTGTGAGTCCAGATCATAAAGATGTCATCAATAAATCTGTACCATACTTTGGGTTGGCAGGTCTGGGTAACCAAGAAGGCTTCCTCTAAGCGATCCATGAATAGGTTGGCGTACGAGGGGACCATCCTGGTACCCATGGCTGTTCCCTTTAATTGTTGGTATGTCTGGCCTTCAAAAGTGAAGAAGTTGTGGGTCAGGATGAAGCTGGCTAAGGTAACGAGGAAAGAGGTTTTAGGTAGGGTGGCAGGTGATCGGCGTGAAAGGAAGTGCTCCATCGCAGCGAGGCCATGGACGTGCGGGATATTTGTGTATAAGGAAGTGGCATCAATGGTAACAAAGATGGTTTCCGGTGGTAACAGATTGGGTAAGGATTCCAGGCGTTCAAGAGAAAGTGGTTGGTGTCTTTTATGAAGGATGGGAGACTGCATGTAATGGGTTGAAGGTGTTGATCTACATAGGCAGAGATACGTTCTGTGGGGGCTTGGTAACCAGCTACAATGGGGCGGCCAGGATGTTTGGGTTTGTGAATTTTAGGAAGTAGGTAGAAGGTAGGAGTGCGAGGTGTCGGTGGGGTCAGGAGTTTGATGGAGTCAGGTGAAAGGTTTTGTAGGGGGCCTAAGGTTCTGAGGATTCCTTGAAGCTCCGCCTGGACATCAGGAATGGGATTACCTTGGCAAACTTTGTATGTAGAGTTGTCTGAAAGCTGACGCAGTCCCTCAGCCACATACTCCCGACGATCAAGTTCCACGGTCGTGGAACCCTTGTCAGCCGGAAGAATGATGATGGATCGGTCAGCTTTCAGATCACGGATAGCCTGGGCTTCGGCTGTGGTGATGTTGGGAGTAGGATTAAGGTTTTTCAAGAAAGATTGAGAGGCAAGGCTGGAAGTGAGAAATTCCTGGAAGGTTTGGAGAGGGTGATTTTGAGGAAGAGGAGATGGGTCCCGCTGTGATGGAGGATGGAACTGTTGCAGGCAGGGTTCAATTTGGATGGTGTCTTGGGGAGTTGGATCATTAGGATTGGGATCAGGATTATTTTTCTTCGTGGCAAAGTTATATTTCCAGCAGAGACTACGAGTGTAGGACAATAAATCTATGACAAGGGCAGTTTGGTTGAACCTGGGAGTGGGGCTGAAGGTGAGGCCTTTGGATAGGACAGAGGTTTCGGATTGGGAGAGGGGTTTGGAGGAAAGGTTAACTACTGAATTGGGGTGTTGTGGTTCCAGATTGTGTTGACTAGAATTTTGAGGTGTTGGGGGGAGTGGAGCTGGAAGTGGGAGATTGAGTAGATGGGAGAGACTGAGTCTGTGTGCAAAGAGAGGAGGTTGAGGTTTGTTGGAAAGGTTGTGGAGGGTGAGTGAGTTGCCTTTCCGGAGGTGGGAAACCAGGAGATTGGATAGTTTTTTGAGGTGGAGGGTGGCAAGTTGTTCTAATTTGCGGTTGGCCTGTAGGAGGATACTCCAGTCCTGTAACCCGGAAGTTGTACACGATCAAAGGGAGAGCCACGTGTGAAAGCACCCACGTGATTTACCAACTGACCTGCCTGCACTGTGACACTTTCTATGTGGGAATGACCAGCAACAAACTGTCCATTCGCATGAATGGACACAGGCAGACAGTGTTTGTTGGTAATGAGGATCACCCTGTGGCTAAACATGCCTTGATGCACGGCCAGCACATCTTGGCACAGTGTTACACCATCCGAGTTATCTGGATACTTTCCACAAACACCAACCTATCCGAACTCCGGAGATGGGAACTCACCCTTCAGTATATCCTCTCTTCTCGATATCCGCCAGGCCTCAACCTCCGCTAATTTCAAGTTGCCGCCGCTCATACCTCACCTGTCTTTCAACAACTTCTTTGCCTCTGTACTTCCGCCTCGACTGACACCTCTGCCCTTACTCTTTGCCTTTAAATATGTCTGCTTGTGTCTGTGTATGTGCGGATGGATATGTGTGTGTGTGTGTGTGTGTGTGTGTGTGTGTGTGTGTGTGTGTGTGCGCGCGCGAGTGTACACCTGTCCATTTTTTCCCCTAAGGGAAGTCTTTCCGCTCCCGGTATTGGAATGACTCCTTACCCTCTCCCTTAAAACCCACATCCTTTCGTCTTTCCCTCTCCTTCCTGAAGAAGCAACCATAGGTTGCGAAAGCTAGTAATTCTGTGTGTGTGTTTGTGTGTTTTGTTCATGTGCCTGTCTGCCGGCGCTTTCCCGCTTGGTAAGTCTTGGAATCTTTGTTTTTAGTATAAGAAAAGGATACGATACACGAAACTGTAGTTTGACATTAACATTCACTTTAAACTAAATAAATACTGAGCAAGCCGATATTTTCTGCATTTCCAATAATCTTATACAATTTTATAGTCATTTGTGCTTACCATCCCAATCTGCCTCGTGCACGGGGCAGAATGGGGCAAATGAAATACCTTTCTGTTGTTGAGTGAAAAAAATATTGTTCTTTTATTTTATGGCAAAGTTCTTGCATTTTTGTGATTAATACATCATAAAGCGTTCATATAAAAATTGGCAACTTTCTTATTTAACACTTTTGTACTTTTAATCAATGTTTTCAACTTTCTCCCCTGTTCCACCCCGGGTTCCCCTACTAACAAAATGTCAATCTGGTTTTCCGAAAGGCTTTTCAACATAAAATGCTATGTATGCTTTCACTGATCAAATATTAAATGAATAACCAAACAACACCCATTGGGATATTTTGTGATCTCTCAAAGGCTTTTGATATAGTCTGCAAAAACCAGCAGAGTCCTCTAACTCGGGACATATCAAGAATGGTGTCCCACAAGTTCCACTCTTGGGAACCTCAATGTTCTTAATATATATTAACGAGTTGCCATTCTATATTCATGAAGACGCAAAGCTAGTTCTTTTTGCTGATGATGCAAGTACAGTAAACACACCCAACAAGCAAGCATCAGATGAGGAAATGGCAAATAATATCTTTCGGAAAATTATTAAGTGGTTCTCTGCAAATGGACTCTCACTAAATTTTGAGACAACATAGTTTATACAAATCTGTACAGTAAATCACATAACACCATTGACAGATAGAGACTATGAACAGAAGTCTGTTGCTAAGGCAGAATACTCCAAATTTCTGGGCATGTGCATTGATGAGAAATTGAATTGGAAGAAACACATCTATGATCTGCTGAAATGGTTAGGTTCATCTACTTATGCTATTAGGGTTATTGCAAATTTTGGTGATAAACATATCAGTAAATTAGCCTATTATGCATATTTTCATTCACTGCTTTCATATGGCTTGGGCAATTTGTCATTAACAGAGAAAGTATTCACTGTACAAAACAATATAACCAGAATAATAGTTGGAGCCCACGCAAGATCACCTTGCAGACATTTATTTAAGGAACTCGGGATATTCACAGTACCTTCACAATACATACATTCACTTATGAAATTTGTCATTAATAACCCATTCCAATTCAAAAACAGTGAAGTGCATAGCTACAACACTAGAAAAAAGGATGATCTTCACTAGTCTGGATCAAATATCACTTTGGTACAGAAAGGGATGAATTATGCTGCCACAAAAGTCTTTGATCATTTGCCAAATAGTACTAAAAGTCTGACAGACAGCCAACCAACATTTAAAAGTAAAATAAAAGAATTTCTAATTGACTCCCTTAAAACCCACATCCTTTTGTCTTTCCCTCTTTCCTGATGAAGCAACCATTGGTTGCGAAAGCTTGAATTTTGTGTGTATGTTTGTGTTTGTTTGTGTGTCTATCAACATGCCAGCAGTTTCGTTTGGTAAGTTACATCATCTTTGTTTTTAGATATATTTTTCCCACGTGGAATGTTTCCCTCTATTATATATATAAAGACAACTTATGTTAAAGTGACATGTTCCACATAGTTACGAAATGTTATATTCATGATGTATGTATGTATGCATGTATGTATGTGTGTATGTATATGTAACAAAGTGCAGGGTGATC
Organism: Schistocerca gregaria; assembly: GCF_023897955.1. Classification (NCBI taxonomy): domain Eukaryota; kingdom Metazoa; phylum Arthropoda; class Insecta; order Orthoptera; family Acrididae; genus Schistocerca; species Schistocerca gregaria. The sequence continues at coordinate 785,328,690 of NC_064922.1, forward strand.
CACATATACCTGAACTACTACAATGGGTCATAATTTCTTTATAAAAACTTGTAGAAATGGGAAAGTTGTTTTCATGAGCCCAATAGCTCTAGGGGAATCAAAAGTACTGCTTGTTATTGGCAAGTTGATTTTTGTTTCTGCACAAGAGATCTTTTGTCTGGTATAATGCCATGCTTGCTCGGCTTGTGTTCGCTCATTCATAGCCTAGTCAGTCAATGTTTGTGAAATATGTGAGTGTGTAATTTCGGGTGTGTAACAATACTGAACAAATTAGTGATTCGTTCACAGTTTTTATCTGGCAGAAACATGCAATATTCGCTTTGAGAGTGACTTTTACTGCGAAAACAGATTGGAAAACAGACTCGTTGATTACAACCCAATGGGCATTCCAGAGAGAATCCGATGTGCATGATGTTCCATGGAAAGTAACAATTTTATTGACTGTAAGGATGCTCAAGACAACTGTTGTACTAAACACTGACAGTGGAAATCCAGACAAATGCAGAGGTTATTGATAATGTTCAAAGATGATTGGGGAACTCTCCAAGGTAATCATTGGCCCTGATTTAGCAAGGAGACAGGCCTTTCATGTGGCACACATTTCAGAGAGCTGTGAAGAAATTGGCATTCTGACCATACAGAGAGCACATGATGCAAGCATCGTAAGAAACACATCACGAGAAAAGAATGAGTTACTGTCAATGGTTTTGGGTGTTTCTTATTCAACATCCAGACATTCTCTCCATAACTGAGTTTACAGATAAGGCATAGTTCCATTTGTCACGTTACATCAACACACAAAATAGCAGTACTGGGCTGGTGTAAAACCCAATATAAGCCACGAAATACCACTGCATGATGAAAAGGTTTGAGTAAGGTGCACAGTGTCAGCTCCCAGGAATGCTGCCCCATTTTCTTTGATACGGCAATCGACCATAGGCACTACAGTTTATATGGGCATCTTCAATACATTTGTGGAGCAGCTGGATGATGCTGAACTTACAGAAGGCTATTTCCAACAAGATGTAGCAATGTGACAAATGTGTTATGCTTCCATGCAACTTGTAACCAGTTTCTTTGATGACTGAGTAACCTAAAAAAAGATTGTGGACCCTGATCAGCTAGCCATGGATTTTTTTCTGGTGGGCGTACCTTAAGAGCTGAATGTACAAGAATAGACCAACAACAACTACAGAAACCTGTGAGGCCATTACACACGAAATAAGCAACATTAGTAAGGATACACTTCACAGAACATCATGGAATATGGTGTAAGAAGTACAGTTGTACATTAGTGCTGGTGGAGTGTGCTTCCAACATTTGCTGTGAGGACTTTGTATGTATGTATGTATGTATGTTTGTATGTATGTAATCTCCCGGTTGGGTGTTATCATCTCCAAAAATTGCAAATGTGTCCCTTTATGGGTTGTTATGACTCATTAAAGTAGTTCAGATTTATATGGATGAGATTTGCTACCTGGGCAGTAAAACAAATGATGATGGCTAAAGTAGAGAAGATATCAAATGGAGAATGACTATAGCAAGGGGGAAAAAATCTGAAAAAGAGAAATTTGTTAACAATGAAAATAAATTTAAGAGTTAGGAAGTCTTTTCTTAAAGTAGTTACGTGGAATGTGGCCTTGTAAGGAAGACAAAATTGGATGATACGCAGTTTAGGTAAGAAAAGAATAGAATCTTTTGGTTGTAGTGGTACAGAAGAATTCTGAAGATTAGATGAGTAGATCAAATAACTAATGAAGATGTACTGAATTAAACTGCGGTGAAAACAACTGATGACACAAACTAACTATTAGGGCATGCTGAGAGGCAGCACCTCCACATTTTTTATGTGAAAACTCAATGTTTGACTTTTTAATCTCTTATACTTTCCTGCAATTCCTTGTCACCTAATTAAGACTGAGTCTTCTGCCAGTCATCTACATCCTCCCAACCCAATACTTTGATGCCATAACTCGATCGCTTCATCACGTATTCCAGTCTCAGAGAACTCCTGATGAAGACATCGAGTTACGGCATCAAAATATCATTTTGAGAAGATGCAAATCACTAGTAGAACCCAAAGCCCAATAAGGTAACATGTTTGACTTTGTTGATGAAGCCACAACCTCACCTCTGCTTGCTATGCTTCATCATTATTAAAGTGAAGTTCTCCAAGGAGTTCTTTAAGTTTTGGAAACAGATGAATTGGATAGGGCCAAGTTGGGACTGAATGGAGGGCGAATGATGACAGAGAACCCAAGACATCATACTGTTGTAGCACTTGAGTTTGGTCCAGTACTGTCATGCTGAAGGAAGGGGTGCTCCATGTGTGGATGAACTCTTAAAATTCCTGCTTTCAGTTTTATAAAAGTTTAATATTACTTTGCAGAGTTTATGGTGTTGTCTTTAGGCATGAATTCCAAATGCAACACACTTTGAACATTCCAGAACACTGTGAAAATGACTTGGCCTTCTAATGGCATGGCCTTGAACTCTTTGGTGTTGGTGACTCTTAGTGATGAAACTCCATTAGCGCTCTCTTGTTTTCAGGGTCAAAATGGTGAACTTTGCTTTCTTTACCTGTCGGTATGTTGTTAAGGAACCCATCACCCTCGCATTCATGACACAAAAGAGGTTGTTGACAGATGTCCACTCTCCTCTGTTTCATGTCAGGAGTGAGCATTCGAGGCACCCACCATACACACAGTTTTCTGTACTGCAGTTCTGCAATGGTGACCTGTACACATTCTCAGGATGGGCCACACTTACCTGAGAGCAGTGTCTGTGTCATCTGATGATTTTCTCTGAGGAGTTCATCAACCAATTCCCATGAGTCTCGTTGGTTGCCATATGTGGTTGTCTACTCTGAGCTCTGCCACACACTCTTGAGTTTAGCACCACTGTTTCCTCCATACTAACATCAACATTGTTCACAACTTTCATTCTTCTATGGATTTCAATTGGAGGCACATATTGTATGGTCAGAAACTCAATTATAGCACACTGTTTCTCATGCGCTAATACAGTTACATTACACACTGCCATGTTACATGCTACAATTTAGAACCCTCTAGCAATGGAGGGTTGCAACTTTCATCAGCGAAGTGGGAAAGTCTACTAATATGCATAACATGTAATTCCTCAACCAATATTGAGAATAGAATAAAAAATTGGAAGCATTACTTTCCAGCATGTCCCCTATAAAATAAGGAACTGGTAGGTAAGACTCATCCCGAAGCATCAAGGAACAATCACTTTGATAACAGAAGGAAATGTGTGTCTGTGTGTGGGAGGAGGAGGGAGCAGGAATATGGGGAGGGGTTGGGGGAGGATAAAAATTGATGATGTAGGCCTAGACAGTTCATATGGAGATAGGTTGCAGTAGTTACACAGAGATGAAGAAGCTTGCGCAGAATTGACTGGAGTGAACAGCTGCATCAAAACCAGTCTTTGCACTGAAGACTACAACAACCACAACAACAACAACAACAACACAGTCCCTGAAGGAGGAAGATGAGTAGAAGAAAACTGTCCTATCAAACAGCATGCATTAACCTGCAATGAAGCACTACTTAACAACTGCTGATGTCCTCCAATTATTCTAGCCACTAACTCACTGGAGAAGGGAACATGACATGTAAAAATCACAGAAATACTCAGCGCATATGCTACAAGAGTGCTCTGCTTCACCAAATATTTTCATGGTTTTGTCAATACCTTACAGCCTCCTGAAGGTACATAAGGCTGAAGATAAGATAATGGGTCACTCAAGTAATACCATACGAAATATAATACAGCACAATTTGGTACTTCAGTGAGCAAGTGCAACCATCATATCTGGAACGTGCAGGACATTTTAATTAGAATTGGACTACAAAGACAACCAACAAGACAAGATTGTGGTTCCCTTAAGAACGACTTCCTTCCAATACTTTATCAGTGCTTTTCTTAAATTAGAAGAATTCTTAAAATTATTACTGTTAACGTCTTTTATGTGCTCCTGTGAGATTAACAAATTCGCTTTACCATGTAGAGATAACCTTAGCATTAGAAATCACACTGCTACAAGATTTCATGTCAATAAATTTAGTAACCATGCTGGACATGATATTGGAAGACAGCTGCATAGATGCCCGGAGAGAGCACTGGTGGCTGGAGCACTCCCGATGTTGCCGACCAGTGATGTAAATTTCTGTAGCAGGGAAATATAAGGCTGTCCAGTGAGAGATCTCTTTCTCATTTGCTGTCTTTCACCTCACCTCTTCCAGCAAGCTCCGACAGTCATGATAATCTAAGTATGCAGTAATTGCATTTATGAATGTCGTATTTTCACAACCACCAGGCTTAATACAACTTTGTTTGTACATTTATTAAACACACACACAATGAATAAATAGTGCTTGGGCATTACTCAAACTTAATCAGGAACTATCTCACATTAATTTCTATTTTGGCTCATATAAGCTCCTGCCAAGAAGAACAACAACAACTACTACTACCACTACTATCACTGTTTGATTGTGTGAACAGGCAGACAATTATAATTTGTTGTTGGAGAAGTTTAACTGTGCTCAATAAACATTTTTGGTCCTAAGTAATGGTTACAATAATAAGAGTAATCATATATTGAAGTTAAGCATCCTACAAGGCTTCTGTGAACACACAGAAATATGCACCAGCCTAGCACTGCTTCAGTAAAAGACATAAAATGGCACTAGACAGCAGGACAAAAGTCATCTCCACTGCCTCCTACTTCTGGGATTATATTGTCAAAGAAGAGGTACAGGTCAACATGGCAGAAGCCCTTATTAATAAATAGTCTGTGATTCAGTCCAGTGCAGCCTGCAGTCCTGTATTACCTAAAACAAACTGATTTTCTCATCACAGTGGCAGCACTGCAGCACTTACATCTCAGAAAAAGAGAGACAAGAGATATAAATGAGGTACTCAAATGACCAATGAAGTGATTTCCATATTGCTGCATCAAAAAAAATGGAGCTTACTTTTTTTACTTTTTGCTGCCCACAAATTTTTGTTGGCATTATCCAACCAACTATTTTCTTTGGCAAGCCCCTCTTCCACATTTGACATATGTACTTCCATGTCAATATGGTATCATGGGATACAATACCTCTTTCATTAACAATCTGTGTTCTCAGGCCATACCGTTTTATTTTTAACTTCACCAGATGCCACATAAAAATATTGGCACTAATACGAGTATTATACATATAATTTCATTTCTGTTTTAGTCTCCCATTATTCTTTTTAACCACTTTGATGACAGCAGGAGTTTATCATCAGTTATACACATATTTCATACCATTTATTAAAGTATTTGGTTTCTGGTAATCTGGACTGTATAGGTTAGCACTCTTTCACAATATGTGTAAGACATGGCTAGTGAATTCTAACCAAATCTTTAAGTTAATGCACTGTAATCACACTACACGAGCCACCACTGCAGTTTATGTACTATATAGATCTCTCTCTCTCTCTCTCTCTCTCTCTCTCTCTCTCTCTCTCTCTCTCGTGTGTGTGTGTGTGTGTGTGTGTGTGTGTGTGTGTGTGTGTGTGTGTGTGTGTGTGTGTGTGTTGGGATGGGGGAGAGGGGGGGAGCGAACGGCAAGGCATAGTAATGCTATTTGGCTTTCTGCCAAACTATAAAATTTGCTCATTCAATTGTTAGGAGGAATTTGCAGAATCTTCTGAAGTAGATATCAGTTTTAAATGTGGAAAAACCCAGAAATCAATCAAGTATTAGCTAAGAAACAATACATAAACCTTTTTTTAATGGAATACAAAGTGGTTCTTTTATAAGTGTTACTGGTATCTCTCATAAAAAGCTTTGTTGTTTTATTATTTTGAAGAAATCAGAGTTTTAAAATGAGAGTGACAGAACTGACAGAAGCTGACCCTACAACTGCCTACTCCCACTAAGGCTGTGGTTCCCAACCTGGAGATAATTACTCCCTGAGTGGTAAAATTAAATTTTCAGAGGGGTAAAAACTAAACAATTCGATTCTGTTTTAGTCACAAAACTAAATTATTTTCAAAAGATCAGTACTACTATCACAATTTTGTAAGACTCTATTACTGACTATAAGTCATCAATTATTACTTTTTCTCAAATAATAGCATTAATGCAGTGGAGGTTACACGTTCCTTACATAGTCCACCCACTACACACACACATGTTGTGCTATGTCCCATACATCGCTAATGATAGAAGTGAAACATATACTTAACAAATGCTAAATATCTCAAGAAAATGTCTTCACCAAGTTGTAGTTAGTACCTGCAGTAGTTCAGAAATTGATTCATTACTTGCTTTGAAACAGATAAATGAATTAACTGACAGCACAACACAGCAGTAACTTCATAAGAGCTACCTTAGTGCTGCACACAGTTTTATTATTATTATTATTATTATTATTATTATTAGAGTGGTTAGACACAAAGCATTAATAGCCTGAAGTTGTCCAATTTCTGCCAGTTCAGAATTAAGGAGTGCAGCAATGAAGTGATTTACGAACATTAAGTATAGTGGGAACTTGTTTTATTTATTTTAAATGGGGTTGCAGTGTGCACATCAAGCAAGTGGCAAAATGGAGAGGAGTAATGCATGTTTTGTACCAAGTGTGTACCCTCACTGTGGATAGTTAGCTTTCTTTTCTAAGAAGGAGTTGTGGGTAGCACTTGTTCCAAGAAAAGTTAGTTAGGTACTAAAGCTGATGATAATGCAGGGGAGGGCAACATATACATTTCACCTACTGAAATTACTGTAGTGTTTTAAAGTAAATGTGGTAGTCTTACAAACCTCAGAAACTCTTTCACTTCTTCATCTGTGGTTTTTCCTGGTAACTCTCCAAATAATATTTCAGCAGCCATTCTCTGAAGAGCGAATGTTGCAGCCTGCACACCTTCATGTCCGTCAAATACTCCATATAATGATGTTGAATCATCCACACGCCAGCGGAAACTACGGTCTTCAAATGGGTGTTCTTCTTGACGGTAGCCATCTTCTCTGTATATCTGGTTTGTTGAAAATCCAACACCTGAAATCATAAATATTTCTCAAATGTGAACCAGTTCCATTTTAAAGACATAGATGGAACAGCTGTACATTTAGTCATGAACACCAAACACATTATTTAACAAAATATTTTGTTAAAGACAGAAACAAAAATTAAATATTGTCTGCAAGATTAAAGTACTACTTATCATACAGAAAAGTCAGATTTATCATCATCTCAGTAATAACTAGTAGTGTTCAATTGTTTTATGTCCAACACACACTGCAACATTTCTTTTTTTATATATTTATATACACACCACTATTTGATTGTATATTGTACATTTACCGTGTACAGTCTAGATCTCAGCTTTCATGCCATTACCGAGTACAATGTTCTTAGATTACAAACAACATTTTGCTGTGTACTGTGCAGGATGACAGATGACAGATACTCAATAATGGCATGAAATAATATGTCATCCTGCATGTTGCACAACAAAATACGTTAATGATCTAAGATCAGTGTGAAGGCCAAAATCTAGATTGTACACAGGAAATATACAGCCAAATGGCAGTGTATTCCTTCAAAAATATTTTTAACTGTGGTTCAGCACTACTGAAAACTTTCTGACTGCAGAAGAGTCAACTTGACATTCTTGGAGCCCACTGTGAATCATGAGTATGCAGTCTGGTGTATGGCATAGTGTGGAAATGGACCAACTACGGGCAAAAGTCAAAGATTTGAATGTAAGATGAAGACCCACAGTCCAATATATTTTTATCCTGCTGTTTTTTAAGAACGCCACAACTGTGTTGGATACTTTTAGTGTTTTAACTTCATGAGCTGAGTTTGACAACCTGGTGATCAGAGTATTGTCTTCCAAAACGTGGTGTTGAGTTGAGTGTAGCACATAAAAACAGTTCAATGCTGAATAAAATGTTCTCGGGTTTCCAACCACGTCAATTGCTTAAAACTACACGAGCTTTCGGCCAAACAGTCCTTGGCTATTGTCAAGTGGTATGACTGCCAGTGGGCTGTTGGTGCGCCCTTACATATGCTAGCTGCCAGCTGTGACATCACAGGTGCCCATGACATTGCCATACATGGGCACGTTTTGAGTCGGCATACGATGTGCCCTCTTCAACCGCGCAATCGTTTGATCCCATGCAACGCTGAGCTGCAAGCCACTGTCTATATTCAGGGCGTTTGTGGAAATTTTTATTTCAATAGCTTCCTTTATTAAACTGTCCAAGAAGCTGTTAGTGCATATTTCTGGGAAATATCATAATAAGACCACTGATGAAGAGCAGGAAAAGAAACTTGCTTTGTTGCCATTCTGTGGCTCTGTGTTGGGCAAGATAAGCCACCTGTTGAAAAGACACAAGATCAAATAAGTCTAAAGGCCTCCAACGAACATCCATCAATTACTGAGATCAGTTAAAGACGCAGTAGGTCTCAGAACACCTGGAGTCTATGAAATACCTTGTGAGTGTGGCCAGAAGTACATCAGACAAACAGTGCGCACTGTGGATCAACGCAGAAAAGAACATGAGAGGTATTATTGCCTATGTTATCCAGAGAAATCTGCATTAGCTGAGCAAGCGTTAGAGAACGGTCACCAGATAAAATTTGATGCTACCTCTGCCATGGCTTGCACTAATGGCTTCTGAGACAGTTAAATAAAGGAAGCTATTGAAATAAAAATTACCGCAAACACCGTGAATAGAGAAGGTGGCTTGGAACTCAGCGCTGCATGGGATCCAGCGATCGCGCGGTTGAAGAGGGCACATCGAACACTGACTCAAAACATGCCCATATATGGCAATGTCACGGGCACCAGTGACGTCATAGCCGGCAGTTAGCGTATATAAGGGCGCACCAACAGCCCACTGGCAGTCATACCAGTTGACAATGGCCAAGGAGTGCTTGACCGATAGCTCGTGTAGTTTTAAGCAATTGACACTGTTGGAAACCCGAAAACAATTTATTCAATGTTATTGCTGCGAGACTCTGCATTTATACAGTTCAATGCTATCAGTTATTACTGTTAAAATATAAGAACTGCCATCTCAACTCTCTAAAATGGATAACATTAAATATATTAATATCTTGTACAGCAAGGAATAAGAGTTAATAGCCAATAATTATTGTAACTCTTAATAGTGTTCTTCTTACATGTAACACTCTCAATGCCACTGCTGTATCTAACAGACCAATTTTTGCTTGACTGACTGACTGACTTACTTACTTCAGCAATTCAAAATGGATGTAATATTTCTAGACAGTTGTAAAGTATCTTACGTGACTACAATAGCCATAGCATAAGGAAAGGTTTCTGGTACAATAACCTTAGAAGGTTGCTAAAGAGATACATCACCTTTTTAGCTTGTTCCTCATAAACTTACATATTAGGATGCTTCATTTAACTTATATATGCTGCATATCCAAACATGGTGACCATTTTTGTTACTATAACCATTTATACATCTACTTCTACATCCATACTCCGCATGCCACCTGACGGTGTGTGGAGGAGGGTACCTTGAGTACCTCTATCAGTTCTCTCTTCTATTCCAGTCTTGTATAGTTCGTGAAAAGAAGGACTGTTGGTATGCCTCAGTGTGGGCTCTAATCTCTCTCATTTTATCCTCATGGTCTCTTCAAGAGATATACATAGGAGGGAGCAATATACTGCTTGACTCCTCGGTGAAGTTATGTCCCAAACCTTCAACAAAAGGCCATACCGAGCTACTGAGCGTCTCTCCTGCAGAGTCTTCCACTGGAGTTTATCTATCATCTCCGTAACGCTTTTGCGATTACTAAATGATCCTGTAATGAAGCGCCATGCTCTCCGTTGGATCTTCTCCATCTCTTCTATCAACCCTATCTGGTACGGATCCCACACTGCTGAGCAGTATTCAAGCAGTGGGTGAACAAGTGTACTGTAACCTACTTCCTTTGTTTTCGGATTGCATTTCCTCAGGACTCTTCCAATGAATCTCAGTCTGACATCTGCTTTATCGACAATCAACTTTATATGATCTTCTTCTTCTGTAGTGGTCAATCCAAGGATTGGTTTGCAACAGCTACAATGGCAGCTTGTCTCCATTCTGTGCATCTTTCAGCTTTTCTCTTCATTTCATTATAGGTGTTACACCCCGCATCTTTCACGATTTGATCCATGTACCTCAGTCGTGGTCTTCCTCTTGGTCTTTTTCCCTCGACATATCCCTCTATGATTGTGTTCAGGAGTCCTTTATGTCTTAATAGATGGCCAGTAAATTGCACTCTTCTTTTAACAAAGAAATTCCAGAAGCTTCTCTTCTCACCTGATCTTTCCAGAACCACTTCGTTTGTGACTTTGTCGATACATTTTATTTTGAGCATGCGTCTATAGCACCACATTTCAAAAGAATTTAGCTTCTGGTCTTCCTCTTTCCCGAGAGTCCATGTTTTCCACCCATAGCATGCCACACTCCACTCATATGATTTCAAAAATCTTTTCCTGATTTCAAGGCTGATGCTCTTAAATGTTAAAATGTTTTTCTTCTTGTTAAAAGCAGCCTTTGCTTGAGCTATTCTACTTCTCACTTCTGCCTTGCTCCTTCCATCCCTGGTAATATTACTGCCCAGATAAGTAAATTTATCAACTTGTTCAAGCAGTTCATTGCCTACATGAACTTGGACTTTCACTTGATCTTCTTTGTCACATGCCATTACTTTTGTTTTTGCTTTATTAATCCTCATATTATATTCTTCACCCATAACCATTCTATTCAGTAGGACTACAAGATCTTCTTCATTTTCAGCCAGGACAGCTATATCATTGGCATATCTTATATCTATTTGTTGGTCATGAATTATTACTCCTGTCTGTGAATTTTCCCTTACTTCTTTCAGCGCCTCTTCAATGTATACGTTAAAGATAACAGGGGATAGCGAGCAACCTTGTCGGACAACTTTCCGTATCTGCACCTCTTCTTGTTTTGTCCATCCACGGATAACTGCTGTCTCGTTTTTGTACAGTTCCATACCATTTTTCTATCTTTATGGTCTATTCCTACTTTTTTTGAGTACCTCAAACATCTTATCCCATTTAACGTTATCAAAGGCTTTCTCTACATCTACGAAAGCTATGTATTTTTTCAGGTTCTCATCTAGTCGTTTCTCTATTATTAGTTTTAGAGCAAATATTGCTTCTCTGGTTCCTCTATCTTTCCGGACTCCCAACTGGTCTTCGGAGAATGTAGCTTCGACTTTTTGTTCTATGCATTTTAGGATAATTGAGGTTAATATTTTATAGGCATGAGTTACTAGGCTAAGCGTCCTATAATTTTCCTTCTTTGGAATGGGGATCATAATGTTTTTCTCGAAGTTTGTAGGAATTTTATCCTGCTTGTACATGTTGAAAACAAGACTATACAACTCCTGATTCAGTTTTGGTCCTCCAGATTTCAGAAGTTCGGCTGGGATATTGTCTATACCAGGCAATTTGTTGTTTTTCAATTTTTTCAGAGCTAGTTCAAACTCTTCCTTTAATATAGGTTCACCTATGTTGTGTGCATCTACTTCTGTTTCTTCTTCCAAGATGTTTTCAGACAGGTCTGGTCCGCTGTACAGTTTTCCTATATATTGTTTCCATCTTCTTGCAACTTCATCATCGTCATCCAACATATTGCCATTTTCATCCATCACAGCCCTACACTTGTTTCTTCTGTCTCCAAAGCAATGTCTCACACATTTATAGGCCTTGTCAATATTTCCCTTGCTCATGTTGTCCTCAACTGAAATACAGAGATCATCAAGGTATTTTTCTCTTGCTTGTTTTGCCTCTCTGTTGATTCTATTTTTCAGACTCTTGTATTTCTCTTGGTCTTCCTTCTCCACAGAATTTTTTAATTTCCTTCTTTCTTCCATCATATTTAGTAGGTCATTAGTGAACCAATCATTCCTTTTCTCTGGACTTTCTTTTCCTATTACTTCTTCTCCTGCTTCTAAAATACCAGTTTTTCTTTTTTCCCAGCTGCTTTGAATGTCATTGCATCCCTGTGTATTTGTTTTCTTGTCTGTTTCTAGTTGATAGTGCTTCAGTGTATTTTCGTTTTTCAGATTTGTCTAATCCCATTTACATGTACTTCATTTTTAAATGTTCTTGAATTTTAGTTCAGTCTTCATCATAACGAGTATGTGGTCAACTTTCCACATCACAGCCTGGATATGATCTGCTGTCCTTAACTTGGTTTTTAAATCTTTGCTTCACTAATATGAAGTCAATTTGATATCTGTTAATGTCACCAGGCATTTTCCAAGTATATCTTCTTCTCGGATGATGATTAAAGAAGGTATCTGTAATGCAAAGTTTATTTCTTTGGCAGAATTCTACAAGTTTATCCCCTCTTTCATTTCTTAATCCTAATCCAAAATTCCCTGCCACATCCTCTTCTTTACCTTCCCCAACAACGGCATTCATATCTCCCATGATGTCAAGGTTTTCAGCTCCTTTAATTCTGCCAATTACTTCTTCAAGATGGTCATACATCATGTCGATTTCATCATCCTCGTGCCTCGTAGTTGGCATGTGTACTTGGATTATGATTGTGTCTCATTCCATTTTAAATCACTCTTAATGCGTACTCCCAGATAATTTATGGAATTAACTGCTTCCAGTTGCTGACCTGCTATATTGTAGCTAAATGATAAAGGATCTTTCTTTCTACGTATTCGCAGCGCATTACACTTGTCTACATTGAGATTCAATTGCCATTCCCTGCACCATGCGTCAATTCACTGCAGATCCTCCTGCATTTCAGTACAATTTTCCATTGTTACAACCTTTCGGTATACCACAGCATCATCTGCAAAAAGCCTCATTGGACTTCCAATGTTATCCAAAACGTCATTTATGTGTATTGTGAATAGCAACGGTCCTACGCCACTCCCCTGCGGCACACCTGAAATCACTCTTTCATTTGTTCAGAGACCTATTATACCACATACTATATCTACTTGTAAGAGTACAAGTTGACAGCATGGATGACATGCAGTTATTTGGTGTTATTCTCAAGACAAAGCCTGCTGGACTTTAAAAATCACTCTAGATTATGCTAGAGATGCATTATTAGTATTATGAGTGAAGCCTTCATAGCCTTCATTGGATTGCTAGCGTTCCAAATCACAACACAAAGAACAAAGGGAAGACGTATTTTGCTCACAGGTTATCCACTATAATGGTTACTACAGAAAAACCAATACATCTTTTAACTAATAAGTATAATTTTTTGCACAATACACTGCAAATTCAGTATTTTACCTGAAAGTCGGCACACTGGTAAATCATCAGTCCAGCTACGAAAAGGCTCTGATCTTGGCAGTTCTTCTCTTGTTGGCATAATGGTTTTACTTAAGCAACACAGAATTCTGTAACACAAAGAAACCACATACTTCATTTTTTAATATTTTTAACCTCAAATAAAAATGATGAATACACAAAGTATGTCCACTGAACTCTAAAACAGCAAACCATCAGACAAAAAGAGCACCACAATGATATCAACACGTTTCAGATGACTATTCTATTGCCTGGTTATCTTCTTAATGAACAAGACCCTGATGTGTAAATGAAGGTTTCCACACAAATTTTCTTACCACTTCATTTCACAGGATGTTTACAATGTTTCATAAAACAGATACTCTCCTTCCATCTTCTGATGAAGTGCCAATGTCTTACAGTCTGACTCCTTAGTTAGTAATGGGTGGTAGTTGATTTTTAAATCCCCCAAATGGCCACTCACAACAATTTAGCCATCACTTGACCATGTGCTTATACAGCTGGTAGCTCATGGCCCACTACTGCTCCAGAAAGGCAGCATGTTGCACCCATCTCATTGTTTACAATGTAGGTTGCGAAGATGCACCGACGGAAAAACTCCCCTCATAATTCATGAGATCTGTTGTCTCACATATTTCATTGCCACCTCAATAACACTGTCCCAGTATCCACATGCTGGACAGGTAACAGACATCTTTTCAAACTACAACCACTTGCTGGACAGTTGACAAGACATCTTTTCAAAATCTAATATGTGCTACTCCATTATGCTGTGCTCAATCAGGGCAAACTTACCTCCCTGGGTAAGTCTTACAGTATGCATATGTTCAATGCAACATAAGGAGGTACAGCACTATATCTGTCCAATGTCCAAACTCTACCAGTTTCCAAAACCTCACCAGTCCTTTTTCTTCGCCCCTCTTCCTCCCCCTTCAACCCTTCTGCCAGAAGAAGGAGCAAATGGTTTCAAAAGCTTGCACTTGTAATACCTTTCATGTGTTTGTTCTCCTGCCACTGCTTGGTGAATAAATTTTTAATCTATCCAGTTACATTATATGTTCAGTGTAAGAATTGCTCCATTCAAAGGGAATGTGATAGACCCTAGGTGTACCAACCCCAAAGTTGTCTTCCACACAGCCCAAAAGATTTCTTATATTTGCATGTCAGAAGAGAGGTTGAGTCCTTTCTTGTTTAAACCTTTGCCAGTTCTTTGTCGAGGCTGTGCCAGTCTTTTTCTTCACTCTTGTCTCCACATCTCAGTGCCCTCAACAACATTGTGATGTCATCCCTTCCTATACCGAATGGAAGCAGAGGTTTTAATCAGCTGTACTGGCTCCATCACATATAATCCTGGCCCCCTGCATCACCACTGTCAAGACTGTGCTTACCAAGCACATACTTCTTTCATGATAGGAACAGCTATGAGCAAGTTGATGGAATCCCAACAGGTTCATTTTTATAACAACTTCTATATGGAGCTATTTGAAGAAATCACTTTAAATACACTGAAATATCTATCACAGTATGTCTACAGATATAACAATGACACACTTGTGGTGCGGCAGCATCGGAGGTCTTTCTCGAGAAATTCCTCAACCACTTTAATAATATCCATAAAAACATCAGATTCATTGTGAAGGCTGATGAGAACAGTTGTCTCGTGTTTGTGAAGGTCCATGTGCAGAAGAAACCCGATGGCCTTCTGGGCAATGGATATGTACAAAACCCATTCACACAGATCTGTAACAAGCTACCATCATACACTAAAGTGAGTTTTGTGAGTGTTGATGCTGATGCACAGGTTGAATGAAGACTATATATGACGACGAGAACCTACTTGCTGAGCTTGAACATGTGGAAAAGACCTTTCCTTCCGACAGTTACAATAAGGAAGATATTATAAGACATAGAGACAAAAACTAAGAAACACACCATTCCTATCATTTGCCGGTGAAGCCTCCAAAAGAAACGGTAAAACTCTAAACATAACATGAATCAGGCCCATCTTCTAAACAAGTGCAAAAATAAGAAATTCTTCAAGGAGCACACAAGATAATCTTGGGCTTTATACATCTGGGGCCTACCACAGTCCATGGTCTGTGGCAAGTCTTATTTTGGTCAGACACAATGTTGGGTCTCCATATGTCACACTGAACATATACACAACGTAAAACTCAGTCTGAAAAGGAAATAAGCGTGATAACAAATCTTGTGATTGGTGATAAGGGTTTCACCATCAGTAATAACTGACAACTAGCATTGGAAGCATTAATACAGGGGCAACATGTTGCCTTTAATGGGGCAGTAATGGACACAGAGCTGCCAGCAATGTAAACAATTGCCACTTGATGGTTTAATTGTTGTGGAGCAATCACAGTGGAGATTTAAAGGTCAACCATTGCCAGTTACTATATAATGAAACAGATTGTGAGACACTGGTACTTCATCCAAAGATGGAAGGAGAGTACACACATGCCTTCCAAAACATCATGGACTCACTGCAAACTGACCTGGAAAGATACTTCAGAAGATTTTATTGCAACACGAGCATGTCATCTCACATTTAGCTTATGTCACATATTATGATCATAAAATGTGATTAAAAACTAGTTATCACGTGTCACCAATTGCAACTGAGACTGTTATAATAAATATTTTAAAAACCATACCATTTGTTCTTGATAAAGAGGATCAATTACTCCGAAGGGTCACAGATTTTTTTTCTCTGAACCAAGAAGAAAACAATTTAATGGATACAAAGGGTTTGTCAGTTGTGTTACAGAATGTTTTATAAAGATGGAGAACCTCAGTGTAACAATGATTAAGATAAAGTATTTACTGAAATATAACATAAAATACTGAATATAGGTCCTCTCCAGTTGCATAACATATTTATCTCTCAAAGCATTTTCTGACAGTCTTTAGAATTTCTGCTTTGAAGTTAACTACAGAATTACTAAACAGTTAAGTATCATAGGTGCAAATGGAAAGGCTAAATAGATGTTCTAGCTAGGAACATAAGAAAACACACAGCCATGAAAAAGAAATAATTTACTGACTGCACAGTGACATCAACAATGAAAGTAAATTACACATCTCAAACACTTTTAACAACTGAGGGCCCAGAGGTCCTTACATGCTCTTATAAAGACACTATCCATATCAGGAGTCACGGGTGTAATGCTGTGCGCACATGGCAGACCTGGTGATGGTGGTCAGTGACCTGGCTGCCCCTAGCAGCTGCACGCACTAAACTTGCCTTAGTGGTCCAACCTATGTACAGTGTGGGTGGTAGGTATGGACAAATTTGAGAAGGATGAGAGCAACACCATTGTCTGCTAACACCAGGATGGCCAGTGGACAGGACCTTACACGAAGGGGCCGGAGCCATCCAGATGTCAGAGCCCACAACAAGGGGGCACCAACACGGGCAGCAATGACGGCGGACCCAAGAGGAGAGGCTCTGGTGATGGAGATCCAGCTTCCACACCCTCTGACAGTAGCACTTGCTCAGTGCAATGGAAGGCACTGACACTGCCACAGGAAGCAAACTCGCTGTCAGTGCCAACAAAGGCCTGACTGCTGGGGTAGGCAGGCACGACCAGGCATGCTTGAGCCCTGGAGTACCCAAGGTAACGAAGAATGAGGTGTCAATCTCACAGCCCAAGAAGGGGCCCTACACCCATCCTGGGACAGAACTGGTTCTGATGGCATGCCAAGAGTTGATCTTCACTGTGAACTGTGAAGACTTCGCAACTGTGCTGGCTGTGGACAATGGCTGGAATTCAATGAGGGCACTATCCAAATGCCCTGCACCAGATTATGTTACAGTGCAAGAACACACAAATGTCAAAAAAATCAGCACCCGTGTTTTAGGTGGGAACAAAAGGAAACAAATGGTCATGAAAGAGAGACAGTTTATTGGGTCACAGAGTGACATCAACGATGAAAGTAATTTATACATCTCAAACATATTTACCAACTAAGGACCATGAGACCCATGCATGCCTTTACAAAGACACCATCCACATCAAAGGTCATTGGTGTAGTGTTGTATGTGCATGGCAGACGTGGTGATGGAGGTGTGTGTGTGTGTGTGTGTGTGTGTGTGTGTGTGTGTGTGTGTGTGTGTGTGTGTGTAAAGAATTGCCCTAGCATTCATCTCAACTGATTTGGGAAACCTAAAAACAGATGTGTATTTGAACACTACCCTCCAAATATGAGTTTTAACTACTGTGTCACCTCATTCACTGGAGTGAAAAAGTCTGTTGGCTGCTAGCACAATGGAAAGGTGTCTTTGTAAGGGCATGCATGGGTCTCATGGTCCTTAGTCGGTAAATGTGTTTGAGACGTGTAAATTACTTTCATCGTTGATGTCACTCTGTGACCCAATAAACTGTCTCTCTTTCATGACCATTTGTTTTCTTTTGTTCCTACATAAAACATCTACTTACTCCTTACATTTGCACCTATAATATTTAAGTATTTAGTAATTCTACCTTTATCACGACTGGCCTAAGATGAGAGAACCATTTTAGTTCATCAAACAGCTGTGTAGCGTGGCTTTCTGTAAATAAAAGCTTTCATGTAAACATTATTTTTCCTCCTTGTAATTGCTACTGTTAAGAAGAGATGTAATATGAAACTAGAATTTAATGTATACCATGTCTACTTTTTCAACAAAAATGTATCCCATGATTATGTCACTGTCAATCCCTCAGTAGCACCAAAGCAAAGGAAAAAAGATAAAAATGTTGTTCTTCATTCTGAATTTTGAGCAACAGTAGAGCCTTCATCAACAAGAAGTTAGGCAGCTAGATTACTGTTCCTCGATATTGAAAACTCGATGCTCAGCACAATTACATGAAATAATCATATGTGAGAATGATTAAACAGTCATATCTGAGAGTAATTAACATTCTCGAAAGGATAATTTAATATTCATATATGCATGGAAACTCTCTCTCTCTCTCTCTCTCTCTCTCTCTCCCTCCCCCCCCCCCCCCCACCCCCACCCCAGCTCCAGCTCAATTTTAAAATTAAGTAGCTACAATTTCAATTGAAGCTTACAGACATAATTTAAGTCCAAAAAACAATACCACAGACATATGTGGCTCGCTGTTTACTGGTAAAAGTATAGCCAGCCATTGAGTAGTGTATCACAATCTCTTCTCTCACACTGACAGAAAGTATTACATCATGAATATCTTGATAGAATGCTATTAAGCTAATACTCCAGTCTTTCCATGTCTGTTGGACATGTTGATTAAGATTTCACCCTAATGTGAGTTTATTTTCAGCATAGAAAATTAATCATCCCTACAGTTGCTCAATGGTATGAATACTTCACGGCTACTGGATGCACTTAACATTATTGACCATTATAAGGTAGAGTTCACAACACAGTAGGCCCAGAGAACATGAATGTGCAGCTAATCACCACCTTCCAAACTTTGAGAAAGGTCAAATCACAGTATGAGGTACATGGGGTTGTCATATCGACTGACCACACAAACAGTTCATTGCAGTACAATGACTACTGAACAAATGGTGGTGATAAGAAGAATAGGCAAAGGTTCTTCCAGAAGGAGTTGATAAGAAGAATAGGCAAAGGTTCTTCCATAAGGAGTACACCACGAGAAGAAGGTAGAATCATATGACTGGCTCTCATGAACAGGTGGATGTAAACAGCTAAAACCCAAGAAAAAGTTACAGGCAAATCACCACACACCCTTGAGAACAAATACTTGAAAGTTGGGCTGAGATCTCAAGTTCCCATGAATCGTCGACCATTTGTACACTATCACAGGCAACAGAAATTTGCACAGTGTAGAGCTGGAGACAACAAGGTCATTGTGAGATTCTGTGGTACTTAGCAACGAGTCTCACTTCTGTTTGTGGTGGTCAGATTGCTACTAATATGACCATGGCAATGTGGCTAAAAGGTCACAGGAAGTAGCATTTCTTGGGACCCATACCTCTCCAAATCTGGGAACCATGGTCTAGGGAGCTATTGGACTTGACAACTCAGAACTGATTTGGTAATTGTTGAAAGAAAGCTGAATGTTCATCAGTATGTGGCAAGAATGGTACACCTGTTGTCATACACTTTATGAGCAAGGTACCAAATGGCACAGCCCAGATGGATAATGCGAGACCCTGCCCTGCTGTTCATATCATAAATGCCTGGAGGAACGTATAGGTCCTTGACAGGCCTGTCCAGTCCCCTGATCTGTCACCCTTACAGCATATGTGACAGAAAGGCATACACCTACATACCAGCCTCCAGCAGGCAATCTTCAGGAACTGATAACTGGAGGCTGTTTGCTTTCATATCACAACGAATAGTAGAGTTAGTTTGGAGGGTCTTACTTCAGTGTGAAAATCATCATTTACTACAGCATGCCTCCCATTTCACATCAATGCATAGAATTTCATTTGAAAAAATTCATTTGCAGGTGTTATGAGGTCTTCCTCTACTTCTATATCCATCCATTGGTTTCCACAACAGTGCTGACTTGGGTACTCTTCCATTCTTTATGCAGAGATGATGTCCAGCAAACTTTATTCTTCTTTCAGCAATGTTTTTATATAGACTGTGTAGACCATTTCTTTCAGCACTTCATCATCTGAAATGGTCATGATAGTCAATCTTCAAAATTCTCACCATGCATCACTGGTGACAAACATTGAGCTCATGTGCTGATTTTGCCGACATTTTCCAGGTACACATGCATATATAGCTGTCTGTAGGGTGATAAAGGAGTACGACCAAAGCTTTGTGTACACTATACAATTGATATGTTGGTATAAAAATACCTATTAATAAGTGTATGCTCTCTATAAGGTGGTCCCAAGAAATCTATTAGCACAAAGTACTGTATACAAGTGAGAAATAGATCTGGAGGTCTGGAACAGTCCCGGCTGGTGGGTCACAGTTTGTCTACCATATGCAGTCCAGATATGCTTTATAGAATTCAGATACTGAGACCCAGTTTGCCAGTACTGCAGCACCTGCAAGAAATTGATCCATCCCATCATCTCAATGTGGATGGACATTATCACCCAGCAAAATGTATTCTGGATCACTTGCAGCTTTGAAGTCACATATTTGGTTGTAGTAACACCCATCTCGAAACTTTTCTTCACCAGGGACCCATCACCAACAAACCAGACAATTTCCACTGTGTTCATGTGTCTGATGATTCCAACTTTGGTTGCCATGGTTCTGATGCTACAATGCTGTTCCAAATCTAGACTGTTGTAAAATAAGGATACAAAGCCTCCTGCACACTTTAAGCAACA
This sequence comes from Schistocerca gregaria, assembly GCF_023897955.1. Classification (NCBI taxonomy): domain Eukaryota; kingdom Metazoa; phylum Arthropoda; class Insecta; order Orthoptera; family Acrididae; genus Schistocerca; species Schistocerca gregaria. Next base: position 785,349,342 of record NC_064922.1, read on the forward strand.
ATGTCCCAAAGCATATCATACTGGTGAGTTACAGTTGTCAGTTGTCTTGAGTAACTATACTTTGTCCTTACACTGTGAATTCAGTGATGCACTTCTGTTTCAGGCAAATCCGAATGAGTTTGGGAATACATAAACTTAGAACTATGAGTTTTAAGTGTAGGGCAATGTTAACATGCTCCAGATTGGTGTGACAAAGTTCTAATGTTTTCAGCATGGAACACGGAGACCATCAAGCAAAAATTTCATTTGTCTCCTTAGAATTCTGACATGTAAGAACAGGGAATCACAAACAATGTATAAGGGGCATTCAAAAAGAAACGAGCTGGAGGCATAATTACAGAAACGAGTACCTATATGTTGGAGGTATTGACCCTGGCTCTTGAGACACTTGTCCCACTGAGACACAAGGCAGTGAATGGCTATCTCATAAAATTCCCAGGGCTGCGATGTTAACCAGTTCCGAACTTACAGCTGTATGTCGCTATCCACATGAGTGCAGGAAAGGTTATGCTGACCTTCTTTGAGCAAGATGGCCCCCCTTCTGATTCACTTCCTGCAGCACAGAACAACAGTGAATGCCCAGCATTACTCACAAAACCACCCTTCACCACGCGAGCAAATCAAAATGACCAGGAAATCTCACCTATGGGATCATTCTGCTCCATGACAATGCAAAGCCTCATACGGCCAACACAGTCATGGCCCTCCTGCAGAAATTCAAATGGGAGGTTCTAGGCCACCCTTCACCCAGTCTGGACCTCTCTCCCTGTGATTACGCCATTTTTGAAGGCTCTGAGGGGCAAATGAATCACCTCGGATGACGACATCCAGCTGTATGTGTGTAACTGGTTAACACTGCAGACCCAGGAATTTTATGAGACAGCCATTAAACTACCTTGTGTCACAAGTGTATCAACAGCCAGGGTCAATATTTCTAACACACAGGTACTCGTTTCTTTTTAAACACCCCTTATATCTAGGGAGGGATCAAAAGTTAGTGTGAACTTTGCACAGCTGCAGGTGTTCTGACCATCAGTATTAGTACCAAATATTTTGTCAGCACCTTTTTTGTTGCATATGTAATCTTACATACAGCAAAGTGACATTTCTATGCAACACAAGTATCATATAAAGCCAGTACATAATATGTGCTTTGAGGATCAAAGTAACAAACAAACCCCATTTTTTGTGTTAGCAGTTGACATACAACAAACACAACTTCTGAATTGGGCATTGAAACTGGTGCTTCATGTAACACATGCCCCAAGTCAGTAGAATTCAAATGATGCTTAAGGGTATAAATCAGTGTGGTGTCACACTGTAGGCAAATAATGCCCCCAGTTCATTTGCTGTAAACAATACACATAAATCTTCAGAAGTACTGAAGAAGCTTTATGGACAAATAGGCAGAAATAGAGGATGAAAATTAAATTTGCCATATGATCTTGAGTTCAGGATATAGACACACTGTAAAACTGGGAATGAGAATAATAATAATAATAACAATAATAAACAAATAAATAAATCTTTATTAGTGGGGACATTTCTCATTTGATGAAGAATGATGTACAGAAATTGTTGCAAGTACAACAGTCTCAAAAGTTGTAGGTTCCTTCCTTTGAAAAAAGTGAAAATGTTACATAGCAGCAGGAATGTATATTAATTTTCCCTTTGAATACCTCATTTATGAAACAAAGGATTAGTAGAAAACAAAGAGTCAAACTTAATAGACTGGAATATTTTATGTTCTGTTATTCTGAGTTTATTTTCACAATTGTTTTGTGCAGGAGGTCCAGCAGGTGAAGTGAAAATGTTACATAGCAGCAGGAATGTATATTAATTTTCCCTTTGAATACCTCATTTATGAAACAAAGGATTAGTAGAAAACAAAGAGTCAAACTTAATAGACTGGAATATTTTATGTTCTGTTATTCTGAGTTTATTTTCACAATTGTTTTGTGCAGAAGGTTCAGCAGGTCCTTTTCTGCTTTATATTGTGGAGCTATCATCCCATCATGTAAGGAAGTGGAACTAACACTATAATATTTTTATTCTTCCTATATAATTCAAAATCACACAATACCAACAAAATAATTTTCATGTTAGCCTCTATTAGGACAACACTTCACAGGTCCTATTTGGCTTTCTCTGTAGAAAATCATTAAAAGCTAACAGGATATTAACACTATCCAACATATACCTATACAAACTCCTATGATGGACAAACTTCAAGTATGCTACCTACAAATCAAGATAAGACACAACACAATCATGACACAAAGAAATGGAACCTCTTCATTGTGCCCATACGCAACACCATGGAATACAAATCAAAGCCATCATATGCAGAACCAAAAGCCCTGCAAAAACTCTCTTCATATTTGAGAGAGAGAGACAATAAAAATATTTTCAAAAACTATCCCAAAATCTTTTTGATAGAAAATTGTTACAATAGTGTAAACAATTTTATGTACCTACAGTTTAAGACAAATTGCAACACAATTACTGAATCAAAAAGAAATTGAAGACTCCAAGTAAAAACCGGGGCAAGTCCATTCAATTAGGAAATGAATTATGAATTGTAACACATTCTGATAGCCAGCTGTTGGTACTACAAGGCAGTTAATAAGACTGTCAAATGATGTGGCAAGTCACTTTTAATGCCAACAGAAAATTTCAAGTAGTATTAAAAAGTTTTAATGTAAATCTTTCACAAAATATCTCCGAAAGAGAAAAGAAATTACAAATAAAATTAAAATAATTAGTACGGAAGGCCAGGTCCACAAACTAAAAGCCTTTACGTTTTATTCAAGGAAGCAAAAAAGTAGGTAAGAAAGTAAAAAGATAGTAGAAAATGAAGCAGTATGGATAAATTATCAGAAAACCCTACCCCTGTAAAATACCAGCACTAATGATATTTATTACAAGTGTCAATTATCATTTTACAGTTTCAAAATTCATCAAACATCCCCACCCCCTCCAGATTACTGCTTGCATTCCATGTGATGTTGCATTCCGGCCCGAGATGCTGGAGTTGGCAGTTTTGTGTGTGTGTGTGTGTGTGTGTGTGTGTGTGTGTGTGTGTGTGTGTGTGTGTGTGTGTAAGGCTGTGGCTGAAAGCTACATGCGAGTCTCTTTTTAATCATGCCTGTCTGCAACTTGACGTGTCTTTTTTACAATAAGTAGTTATCTATCTTTTCCTCCATTGTTATATTCAGCAGTGGTGTAATATTTTTACACTTACACTGGAAGGGAAGAAAGGAATGAATGGATCTTTATTCCTTTATTTCTTTTTTAAATCTGCGAGTCAAGCTCAGGATCAGATAGCATGAAAATCGTATTTCTAATTTGAGGACACCCTTACATGTAAAGTGGTAAACACTTTGGTTTGATAAAAAGAAGACTACTGCAGAGTTACCAAAAGACTAAGTAAATGCTTTTCCAACCACAGGATAGAATCCAAGGCCTTACCAAATCATTGCTGTTCAACAGGGAATTATACAAAATTGAATGACCTTTTTAAAAACAGCCAAAATGTTCTTTCAGTATACAAAGACTCACAGAAGCTCTGGTTGTGAAGACAAATACAGGATTACTTACAATGGATCCTGGATGCAAGTAGATTTGGAAAGTTTTGGTGGTTTACAACTAGACATCAAGTCTGAGTGTCAACTGCAACAACATGATGAATTCTTATCGCCTCATTGGGCATATACTGGTAACCACCAACAGTACCCGCATTTCAACAGCTGCCATCCCTCGCACATCACAAAATCCCTCCAATACAGCCTAGCGAACAGTGTACGGTATATATGCAGTGATGAGAACTCCCTTGCCCAGGCCTTCACACACAGGCAATACCCCCAAACCTAGTCCTGTGCTATATCCTCACACACCCCCAACCTTCCCACCACCGCCAAGAATCAGAAACAAAGGAGTGATCCCTTGTCACCCAGTATCACCCTGGACTGGTAAAACTGCAACATATTCTTCGCCAGAGCTTTGATTGCTTCTCATCCTACCCTGAAATGATGGACGTTCTACTCAAGATCCTTCTCAACTCTTCTAAAGTGGTGTTCTGCTGCCCACCCAACATCCTAATCCATCCCTATGACACATCCTCTCCCAGACTCTTGCCACATGGGTACGAGGTGTAAGATCTGCCCAATTCACCCACTCAGCACCTTCTACACCAGTCCTGTCACAGGCTTATCGCACTCACTTGTTAAAGCAGCTACTGAGAACACTGCAAACTATGACACCAACCAGCTGTCCAGCAGTATGACCGGCCACTTACTTCCAAATTGTTGCCAAGAACAAAACTGATGACCTGGTAATGCTAGATGCAGCTGAGCACAACATGCTCAGTTTCAATGGCTGCTTTAAAACCAGACCATCTGGATCTTTCCCTCCACCACCAGTTTCTCTCAACTGTGTAGATGGAAGTTATTTTCACAACACATTCTCCACTTTTGTAATTGTTCTGGCCTAATCTCATGTAATCTACTGTTCCTGCACCCTCCAGCCAACAGTTTCCCCTTCCTCCATCCTGTTAGACCCTCCCAATTCATGCCCCCACACCCTTCAGTGTGCATTGCTCCCCGCCGGCCACTACAATCATACACAACATGCCGGACCCATATAGCTGCTACAACTCACTCCCACACTCCTAGCTTGCAAACTGGCTGCCTCCCTCTTAGCCACTCATCTCCAGTCCCTCTCCCTGCCTCCCTCTACTCACCCCATCCAACACAAGTGCCACCACAGCCAGTCCACCTGCCGAAATACAGCATTGGTCCAGTCAGTGCCATGTAGTGGCGTGCTTGTTTTCCATCAGATTATGCATGTTTTAGCTAGCTGTTGATAGACATCAGACAGGCAATTTAAAATCCTCAGATATTTAGGAACAAAATAAAATAAGTGTCTTATTAACCAACTATCTATAATTCATCAGAACACTCAGACATGAAGATGTAACTTTCAGTTAATGCTAATTTTCATATTGAACAGGTTGTAACTGATAGTCATCTGGGTAAAGTTGCATACATGCTTAGTTTAAAATATAAGATGATAATGGCAGTTGAGTAGATACAGAGGATGTGAAGATGACTTTTTTTTTCTTTCTGTTCTTCTTCTTTGTCTTCTATCTGGTGACGATACCAACATCATTATTAATCCAGTCAAAGAAACTCCAATAAAAAATGACACAAATAATGTCTTTGGAAAAATTATTGATTAGTTTTCTGTGAATGACCTTGCTCTGGACTTTGAAAGAACATGGTACATCCAATTTTCTACTACAAGGAGTACAGTTCCTTCAATAAACATAACACATCAACAGAAGTCGGTAGCCAGGGTAGAGCGTACTAAGTTTTTGGATGAGCATATAGATGAGAATCTTAATTGGAAAATTCATATCTTGGATCTCCTAAAGCAACTAGGTTCAGCAACTTTCACAATCAGAATAATTGCCAATTTTGAGGATATAGAAATTAGCAAGCTAACATACTTTGCATATTTTTACGCTCTGATGTCATATCAAATAATATTTTGAGGTATCTCAACACTTAGGCGAAAAGTGTTCACTCATCAAAAGAGAATGGTTAGAATAACGTGTGGGGCTCATAATCACACATCTTGTAGGCATCTGTTTAAAAGGTTAGGGATTCTTATAACAGCCTCACAGTACACTTACGCAGTAATGAAATTTGTTCTCAACAACATGGACCAGTTTTAAAAACAACATGACATTTATGATTATAATACCATGGGAAAGAAAGACTTACACTATCTTCTACTTAACCTATCTTTGACACAGAAAGGGGTAAAATATGCCGCTGTACAACTTTTTGATAAATTACCAGATGAAATAAAATGTCTGACAGACAGACAGCAGTAATAGTTTTACAAATAAATTGAAATCATATCTCCTTCACAGTTCCTCCAATAATGTAGAGGAATTTTTGAATAGGAATAAATAAATCTATAGGTATAATATACGAATAATTAAGTAACTAAATAGTAGCTTTTCTACCAACAAATTTATACAAAAAAGGAGGAGGAGAATGTTGTGCCACATGCATATCAATAAGTGATAGGGGTTTCACTTCAAGGCAAACTGGAAATGAAAGAAAAAGCTTTAGGAAACTATAAATAAATAAATATTTTTTTAAAAAAATGTGATATAAAAATGAAACAACAAGAAAATATGAAAGCAGTCCATTCAATAGCATACATCTGTGAAATCAGAACCAGCTGTTGTTATGTAAATTCAATAACATGTTGCTAGGTTTGCTTTCCATAAGTAGCTACTAAACAAGATTCCAGAATGAGAAAATTTTTTACTAAACATGATGTTGCTGCTCAATGAGAATATCAGCCCCACTGAAGGCATCCAGCATGTGAGGAAGGTTCATGCAATTTACCAATGCCAGTTTCAGCTGGTCCTAATCAAGTTCAGTTGGATTCATATCAGCACAGGCTTTTCCATGCAGCTGACATTTGCCTTCTGGAGAAAGATGTTCAGAATTTGATTGCAACTGGAAGATGGCAATTGTTGAAGCACTTTTACACACTGCTGTTAAAGAACTTGGAAACATAATTCAATTTCATTAAGCAGTTAAAATTAGATTTTGTACTAGCTGTGGAATGTAAATTTTTGGTCAGTCCTGTATTGGACTACAACAAACGTTTTCTGTGTCTCAGAACTGTGAACAAAATCTTGAAACGGTATTACATGTCACATTCAATATTGCTGAAACAAGGAAATCCAAAACTTTTACCTGTAATATGCGGTAAACATTTTGTTTCTATTGCATTACATTGTAAGTTTCATTGGGAGAGGAAACTGTGTTTACAATGAACGATGAGTTACAATCGCCCTAATGCAATGTTTTATATTTCTATGGCTCTCATGCATGTGTCAATGAGGGAGTACCTACTCCTTTCATATACACACAGCATTTTTCTATTCTGTGGTGACGTCTTTGAATTTAGAATCACTGCTTACATTTTTCCCTTTCTGCTGATGAACTTTCAGTTTAGGAAGCTATTATAATTTTAGACACAATAAGAAACGTGAAGCAAGTTAGAGAACGGAATGCTGAATGTAAAATATAGAACTACCAAAAAAGAAATTTAATACCACACGACAAGATAATAACATATTGGATAAACTACCCACTACCAAACCACCTGTCTGATGCACAGTTACAAAGAACATTGGATTCATCAACAGCAAATTGTCATTAGGCAGACTGTTAATGGGGCTCAAAGTCTGTTGGGCAATAAAATGTTTTCGTTTTAAAAGTCTGAGCAAATGACAAACAAGTCTAGTAACAACACTAGAAAGCCTTTACAGTGTCTAATCAATATGTACAGCTGAAGATACGGAAAAGTTAAATAAAGGCAATATGACGAAACATGCCGTAGTTACACAGTATTCAAAACATATCTGAGTAAAATTATACATACAAGCTATCAAAGTTTTGGGAATATTAAATATACTTAATGATTTTGCAGTCAGTTCAAAATATTCTGTGCTATTCATCTGTTAAATCAAGCGCTTTATATTTTCGCTGGTGTTGAACGCTTACTGTATTGGAACAGATCCGTCTAACTAACGATAGCAAAATAAATATTCATTTCGCACATATAATTAGCAAATTAGAGTTTTCGTATGGTCTATGTCAATCCCTTCACTACAATCCAAGTACTTCAATTGATTTATTTATATTTCTATTTCGGTCAAGAGTCTTGATCGGCCAGACATAATAAATTTATTGTTTCAGATACACTGTGAAACCAGTTTTCAATGAAATGTCGCAATTGTAAAACTGGGCAGAAAAGCGTCGGCTCAAACTGGAAATTCATATTTGCTAGGCGCTCGTATTGGGGTAAAACGTGCAACTACCTTATTTTGTTCTCGGTAAACTATCTATCGTTTATGCCTGTCATGCTACCAAGAACTTTAAGCAGTCAAGCAATGAAAAAAATATAATTAACATTTGAAACAGAAAAGATTAATAGAATCTTTCATAGATTTGTGAGGCCATTTCTTCTCATTTTCCATATGAATATACTGCAATTGTGACTTCGCAATTGCACCTTACACAAAAGTTTTTTTAAAAAACTGCAAGCATGAAAATGACTTACAATCAGCAACGAATTACACGGAAGGGGGAAAAGTTGCCGACAACATACTCTGTCACATCATACTTTTATTTACAAACACATTACACAATGTAAACATGTGAAAACAATTGCAGGCAATAGCATCCAACCATCAAGATTGCCAACACAATTTTGTTAGAGATTCCTATATTAACACAGACAAGTATTTTCTAGGTTGCGGAAAAAAATCAGTTTACAAGCATCTTCAGCAATCTTACATCCAATGTTGGTTATACGACAGCTTTAAACTTTCTCATACATAAATTTCTTCATCTCCAGGACTAACATTATGTTGCTGATGTACATTTTTTTAAAATGCATATTGCCAATAGTCTACTATCACGTCGGCTCGTTTTTCTCGTTTCTCTTTGGATCAAATGAAGTACTTCCACACAATCCACAGTCTAACAAACAGTCGCAACACGTCTCGTTTTACCCAAGCGATAGCAGCGCTCCAAGCGGCCAGCAAGCAACATTTCAGAATATGAGATCGAATGAGGGCGAACCTAATGTTTAGATTGATTTGTAACATCAATTTTTTATGATAGGGAATGCAGGTAGTGCCATAAAATCGACAAAAACTAAAAAATTACAATGTATTTGTGAGTATTTAGTTTCCTAAGGACCCTAGGAGATACGAAACGGTGCACGCCAGGACAGTTTATTTACGATTCTCTTGTAACGTAGACATTTACTGAATAATGTCGTTTTCCTTTAAGAACACTAAATTGCTAGTAAACACCAGGTGTACCGACCTTTTACCGAAATACGTCGTATATCAAACCAACAAAGCAGAGTTTGGTTCGTTACACTTTCAGCCTAATCCGTGAATGTGGAAATCTATGTGGAATATAATACTGGTGCCAACATTATTTAACATATCGAATCAGCCACGATAACTTTAGCTTAAGGGAAAAACACACAAACGTAATAATAAACCATCAAAAGCAATAAAACTGTTTCCCAACATCGGTTCACCTCTTACTTCAATAACAGACAGCAAAAGGACATTCTCCAGAATGTCGAGAATGGCTATGATGTAGGGTCTGAGAGGGGCACAGTTAAATGGGGGTGCCCCAGGGATCAGTGCTGCGGCCACACTTGTTCCTTATTTTTATAAATCATATGCTCTCTAGTATTACAAGTGACTAAAGCTAAATCACAGTAAGACTCAGTTTTTACAGTCTCTAACATAATTTAACAAAACCTGATGTTTTAATTTCACAGAATGGGTGTATGATTACTGAAACTGAACAGTTCAAATTTCTAGGTGTTCAGATAGATAGCAAACTGTCGTGGAAACCCCATGTTCAGTCTCTTGTTCAGAGACTTCATGCTGCCATTTTTACTATTCGAACACTATCTGATGTAAGTGATAGTTCGACATGGAAAGTAATATACTCTGCTTATTTTCATTCGCTCATGATGTTAGGTATTATATTTTGGAGTAACTCTTCCCATTCTCAAAGGATAGTGGTGGTGGTGGTGGTTAGTGGTTAACGTCCCGTCGACAACGAGGTCTTTAGAGACGGAGCGCAAGCTCGGGTTAGGGAAGGATTGGGAAGGAAATCGGCCATGCCCTTTCAAAGGAACCATCCTGGCATTTGCCTGAAGCGATTTAGGGAAATCACAGAAAACCTAAATTAGGATTGCCGGAGACGGGATTGAACCGTTGTCCACCCTAATGCGAGTCCAGTGTGCTAATCACTGCGCCACCTCGCTCGGTCTCAAAGCATATTTTTGGCTCAGAAACAGGCAGTTAGGGCAATAAGTGGTGTAAGTTTCCAAATCTCTTGTCGACCCCTGTTCATTAGTTTCTTTATACTGGCGTTGTCCTATATCATTGTCATTTCTTGTTAACAATATTGGCTTATGTCCAAGAATTAGCAGCTTTCACTCAGTTAATACTAGGCAGACGTCCAATCTGCATTTGGATTGCACTTCTTTGACTCTTCTACAAAAAGGCATGCAGTATACTGCTGCATCCATTTTCAATACACTACTACAAGATTTCAAAAATCTTAGAAGTAATTCACGCGCTTTCAAATCGAAACTGAAGATTCTCTTCATGGCTCACTCTGTCAGATTGCAGGGCACTCTCACTTCTGATTCAGTGTTATGCCTCTTCATGTTCTTAGGAAATACGATCTTTACTGTGATTTGACTTCATACATATTGATGATATGGTGGGCAGTAGTTTATGGTCTTGTTTGCGTGCTCTAGGGAATGAAATACGGTAGATTTACCTGTATTCAAAGGAACAGGGTGCCAACTTAAACGACTGCCGTAAAAGCACGGCGTTGGTGAGCCGACAAAGCGCGTTTTTCTAGGGAACTATGAGGAGACATTTCCAGACAGCTGCATGCCTTGGTCGCATTGTGCAATACACTTTAACTTGGCTGGACCGGAGGCTGACGTCCAGGTATACGACGTAGCCACGAAAAGTCGCCGACAGCGCACTGTAGGCAGGGAATAAAGCAGAGGATGGACCTTGTTAGGGAGCAAGCTGCCAATAGAAATGTAAACGTTCTGCAAATGTCCGTGGAACAGGGAAACTGGCGTCCAGACGTCCAGACTCTGTTTCAAAAGATGTTTTTAAGAGTTTATGGCCATTCCTTGGAAACTATGAAATGGATGCAACAGGAGAGATAACTAGCTGCTTATGGAGGGCTGTTCTTCCACCCAGGAAAGAGGCCGTGAAGCTGAATCTTTTTTCCGTTTTCTGCCAATTTACTTTAACGTCTCTGATTGGTCAATTCGGTTTGCAGTACAAAGACCATTCTCCCAACTTAGAATGCTGGGCTCCAGTTCGTGATTGGTTTGTGTGAAAGTGGGTGAAGTCAAAAATGAGAAATGTGCTTTAGGAACCGAGCTGAGGAGGAAGTGGTGAGAAAGGAAGAATGATCACTCTTGTACAAGTCTCTTGCACTGGTGCTTCGCTAGTAAAGAACTTCAGGTCTCTGCCTAAACGGTGAGACTTGTGTCCTTTGCTAGAGTGCGACTTAGAGCCTGTGCCAGTCACCTTCTGAACCATCAGAGGTACTGCTTATATCATCATGGTCACAACAAGTGACATGTGCATGTACTGATTTGTCTTGAGTCGGCCGTCTAAACATTTAACGTATTCTGACACACACATTCGTGCCACAGAGTCAAGTTGGTTTGGCAGACCAGCAAACGGGTCCAAATGCACACTGGAATCCATCGGGGTTTCAGAGGCTCATATGGAAGTACCTGTGTTCTGAATTAACCAAACGCGAAACTGTGTACTTGCATTTTTCGGGACTGCGTATTTAATAACAGATTGCCACTGTCCACGACTACAGTCGCTGTTGTGACATAGGTCAATAATATATATTTCTTAGCACCCTGTTATTTCGAACCATTTTTTGTATAGTTGAATATAGATGCTTGGTGGTGGTGTAGCTTGATACCATAATCTGGCTTCATGTGTATGAAGTCACATAAGCGAATGGTGTTCTAGTTAGTGTTGTGTATCGATCCCCAGCAGACCACTTTGCCCACTATAGATCCCTTGTTAGTAAGGCGTTTGTTAAATAAAATTGTTTTTGTGATGCATATTTAATAATTTGTTGTCTTGTCATGTTTAAGATCAATAAATCGATTGTCAATTAGACTACAACTTCTCCCCAAGTTCTAGTTAACAGTTCCTTCCCATTTTATTATGGCAGTCTAGCTCTGAAACATAAGGAGTAGCGTTTTCACTTAGAGTCCACTGTGTGGATCCTTTACTTCATTAATGATATTCTTTCTTTCAACTCCTTATATTCTGTTGAGGAGTTCCTTGAAAAATTAAGATGGTTCCTGTATTATTTTGTTGATTGCGCCTACATAAACTTATGGCTTGTCTTTTTTTGGTTTCATAAACATTTTATTTTATCTGTTATTGCTTTTATGTTGTAATTTCAAGTACTGACAATTCCATGGCCCTAGAGATTTGCTCCTCAATTTGGTTCTACAGAACTAGATGTGTAAAACAAAAATAAAAAAGGAGAAACTAATCCTACAATTGATGCTAAACCTGAACCAAAAACGCCAAAAATCTTCACTTTTTTAAGCAAAAGTAATTACATTCACTGAAACATTGGTCTATTAAAAAAGTTGAATGAAGTGTAAGAAACAGGGATTCACTGTACTCCATGAAACAAATTTGAAACGAAATGGAAAGGGCCTATGATACTAACAACCGACAATAACATAAATATATGTTTCTCATGCTTCAGAGGAACAAACTGCAAATATACACTCCTGGAAATGGAAAAAAGAACACATTGACACCGGTGTGTCAGACCCACCATACTTGCTCCGGACACTGCGAGAGGGCTGTACAAGCAATGATCACACGCACGGCACAGCGGACACACCAGGAACCGCGGTGTTGGCCATCGAATGGCGCTAGCTGCGCAGCATTTGTGCACCGCCGCCGTCAGTGTCAGCCAGTTTGCCGTGGCATACTGAGCTCCATCGCAGTCTTTAACACTGGTAGCATGCCGCGACAGCGTGGACGCGAACCGTATGTGCAGTTGACGGACTTTGAGCGAGGGCGTATAGTGGGCATGCGGGAGGCCGGGTGGACGTACCGCCGAATTGCTCAACACGTGGGGGGGTGAGGTCTCCACAGTACATTGATGTTGTCGCCAGTGGTCGGCGGAAGGTGCACGTGCCCGTCGACCTGGGACCAGACCGCAGCGACGCACGGATGCACGCCAAGACCGTAGGATCCTACGCAGTGCCGTAGGGGACCGCACCGCCACTTCCCAGCAAATTAGGGACACTGTTGCTCCTGGGATATCAGCGAGAACCATTCGCAACCGTCTCCATGAAGCTGGGCTACGGTCCCGCACACCGTTAGGCCGTCTTCCGCTCACGCCCCAACATCGTGCAGCCTGCCTCCAGTGGTGTCGCGACAGGCGTGAATGGAGGGACGAATGGAGACGTGTCGTCTTCAGCGATGAGAGTCGCTTCTGCCTTGGTGCCAATGATGGTCGTATGCGTGTTTGGCGCCGTGCAGGTGAACGCCACAATCAGGACTGCATACGACCGAGGCACACAGGGCCAACACACGGCATCATGGTGTGAGGAGCGATCTCCTACACTGGCCGTACACCTCTGGTGATCATTGAGGAGACACTGAATAGTGCACGGTACATCCAAACTGTCATCGAACCCATCGTTCTACCATTCCTAGACCGGCAAGGGAACTTGCTGTTCCAACAGGACAATGCACGTCCGCATGTATCCCGTGCCACCCAACGTGCTCTAGAAGGTGTAAGTCAACTACCCCGGCCAGCAAGATCTCCGGATCTGTCCCCCATTGAGTATGTTTGGGACTGGATGAAGCGTCGTCTCACGCGGTCTGCACGTCCAGCACGAACGCTGGTCCAACTGAGGCGCCAGTTGGAAATGGCATGGCAAGCCGTTCCACAGGACTACATCCAGCATCTCTACGATCGTCTCCATGGGAGAATAGCAGCCTGCATTGCTGCGAAAGGTGGATAGACACTGTACTAGTGCCGACATTGTGCATGCTCTGTTGCCTGTGTCTATGTGCCTGTGGTTCTGTCAGTGTGATCATGTGATGTATCTGATCCCAGGAATGTGTCAATAAAGTTTCCCCTTCCTGGGACAATGAATTCATGGTGTTCTTATTTCAATTTCCATGAGTGTAGATACATATAAAGTATTTCTTCACGAATGAGTGGTAGCATATTTCACTGTATCATTGTTATTCGACTGGTTTAGATGTATTTCACGATAACTCATATCTCTTGGTAACTTACTGACACTTGGAACCCAAAAATATAACAACTATTGAGCTTATTAAGCAGAAAATAATTAAAAACAAACGTTATACTTACAACACAGGCGATTATCTAATTTCTTACTGCTTGGAGCACTACTGTCGCTCCAGCTGTCAAACTGTACCAACTTTCGCACCAGAGAGTGTCGTGACTGTATTTATTAGAATGTGGTAGTTCGTTGGTCCTGACTTGTATTCATATGGCCATGCAAAGTGTTCATCTCCATTTCTACAATTACATCTATACTCTGCAAGCAACTGTGAGATGTGTGGCAGAGAGTACGTCCCATAGTAGATTGTACCAGTGTACATAGGGTAAAACAATAACTTTATTTAATTTTCATTACAGTCATATATGAAGAGTTCATGGGAATAATGATAAAAGTCAATCCCAGATCGAATTTTAGCTTTCCCTGAATTTTGTAGTAGGAATGAGGAACTTCCTGACTGTAAAACTGCAGCTTTGCAGAAATGACCGATGCTCACTTAATTCAGGCTCATAGTTGTGTACTTTGGAAGAATGATCAAAGTCACATTCTTCCTTTGGAAGGCTGATCAGAGTCCACACTTTCAGACGTTAATAGTTCCTTATTGTTTTCCACTGTAGGAAACATAGACTTAGAATAACATTGTCAAGGCACTGTTAGTTGTGCTGTAATTGCATGTTCAGATGTGATCGAAAATTTACTCAATTTCAAGCAGGTATTTGTGGTGAAAATTCTACTGCAAGACCTGTAACTAGTTCGAAGAAGAGGAATGTTCATGGGCGAGTTTCAAGTGCTACAAAACGTATTCAGTATATGGGTCCCAGTACTGCCGATGATTTGAGTGTTCATGCTTGAAATGTTTTTTAAATACCACTAGCAAAGAAATAATTGCATTGATTAAAAGAGTTGGATTGGGAATGCTCGACTTTGTTAGGCATGTTTGTATCTTTCAAGCCTGCTACAGTGTGTAAATTAGCCACTTTCTGAATTATGTAGAACAGTAACTTTATTTATAGAACAGGTGTACAGTTGCATTCAACTCACTATGAAAAGTTGAGAGACTTTTACATGAATGTAGAATCCTCTTTTAAGAGGCTGAAACTGTTGACAATGAATCAGTAGTCAAACTGCATGTATCTATAGCCGTCTCTCTGAGAGTAAGCGAAAAGTAGGGCTGAGCAAATGATATTTGTGTTTGAATGGCCTCGAGATTTACCGATACACCACAGCGTTCGATACAATATCGAACTTGTTCAAACAATCACATGACATTTGACTCATACACCGCGAATATAACGGATACACAAGAAGCTACAAACTAGAGCAACACTGTTCTATAGCTCTGTTTAAAATTTAGCTATTTCATGAACCACTGGACGAAATCGCATTATATTCTACTACAGCACAACTGTTGGGTCTGAACAAATTTAAGGGTTCTTACATCATCGGTAGGTATTAACATGTAGGCTAAACATTCATGCTGATATTTACATGAAGGTAAAATACAAAGATGAGAAAGTTGTCCACCAAAATTTTTAACTTGACTGAACCCAGGACAATATATTATTTGTATATGAGAGACTCTAATGATTTACAAAGCAGGTTACCTGTAAGCAGTTAAGTTACTTTTTGCATACTAAAACAACAGTTAGGAACGTTATCATATTTTAATTGGACTGAAACAAGATGGCAGCATCTAGCTGAAAGAATCTGGAAAACTGAACAAGAATCAAATGCTAACTGAACGAAATATATAGTAATAAAGTACTGCAATTTTTTTCGTGAGAATGAATTACAGCAGCAAGATCCAACTTGGAAATAGCAATGTCATAAGTTACTAGACCGCAGGACGAGCGGAAGTTCGAGAATTGGACAGAGCATTGATGGCTATCTTTTATTTATTTATTAGTTGGTGTTATTATATAGGATCTGCACCCTAGAAGATATTTCAGTCCATCTTTCTCAGTTATTTTTATCATTGAAATCCATAGTGCATTAAAAGCGCTAAGACAGGTCATTGATAGTACTAACAAAAGTCATTGGATTGCATGCCAGTCAAAAGATCGAACAGAACCTCAGATTTCTCCACATACATACATTAATAGACTGGCAATACTGCATATTGTATCATAGGTGTTACAACAATATGGCGGCGGGCTTAAAGGACGCTTAAAAATCTTTTTATTTACTCATAAAATAGTTGTAAGAAATGGGGATAAACTGATATAACTATGTTACCTTAAGAGTTTTGACAAAGTGCTTATTACATGTGTCGTGTTTGGTTGTAATTTCTTATACAGCAGATGGAAGATACAAGGAAAGGAACATGTCACAATGTAAGAATAACTAGAAACATCTTCCCTATTTTGCTTTTGTGTTGCGTGTGATCCTAAATAATTACATTACATTTTGTCTTATCTGAAATATTGGTGATTATTAAATAGTTTATGTCCATTTTAGGGGGTTACGTAAATCTTGTATTAACAGACATAGCTTAATGATATGCCTTTAACAAGTTTTCATCAACTTTGACTTTTCTTCGAATAGTATGCTCCTTATGAAAGTGCTCCTATAAGTAGAACATGTTATTTGTCTTTGAGAACAAGTGTCTTTATTCATTTGACTGTTCTTTTGAAAACTACCATCTGCTTTAAAGGCATGTATATGCAACTTGATGTTCTTCTCATAACACAATTCTACAATGTATTATTTAACTAGTGCACAAATATTAACTCAGCTGCAGAACTTTATTAGATCACCTCATAAAGGCTACAACATCATTTGGTTTCAGAAAATCTTGGTTGCTGACGCTGCCATCTTACCTGACCAAAGACCAGGCTTCAGTAGGAAATGCATCTTTGCCAGTCCAGTAATGTATGTCTGTGGATTCATCGAACTGTGAAGTAAACTGTCGAACAAAAAAAATTGCTCTGAGCACTATGGGACTCAACTGCTGTGGTCATTAGTCCCCTAGAACTTAGAACTACTTAAACCTAACTAACCTAAGGACATCACACACATCCATGCCCGAGGCAGGATTCGAACCTGCGACCGTAGCAGTCGCACAGTTCCGGACTGCGCGCCTAGAACCGCGAGACCACCGCTGCCGGCAAACTGTCGAACAGTTCGAGTCATGTTCAAGTACAGTCCTAGCGAAAAGCAAGGAATAAAAGAGCACTGCTCCTGCAAGACGATCTGTGGCAATGTACGCAATTCCACGTGAGATACGCGACAATACACAGTAGACGACGGCAGATGATGGTGTCCCGTCGCTGTCTCAGCCCTCGTCGTGGAAGTGGAGCATCATGCCAGAAATGTGCAGGAAAATTCACATACCAACCAGAGCGAGTCGTGTGCACTGGATTTGTAACTGAGTAAGATGGTTGTTGTGCTTGCAGTTTCAGTTGAGTTAGAGGCCATGTTTGCGATGACGGTGCTGGAATAGAGCGATAATGTCGTCCTCTTGAAGCATCGGCCGTCCATTCATCGTGAAAGATGTATGGAGTTTGATGCGGTCAGTGGAGACAGTCATCATCTTGTCATTAACGGAAATATCTAATGTCCAAGTATGTCTTCGTAAAAGATGGTGTGAGGCTGTGTACAGAGCTTGCAGATAAGATTTCACACCATCCTTTTGTGGCATTATTTGTGAGCAGCTTGCCACATCATGATACATGTAACAGGTGTGCCACATCTCGAACCTTGATGTAGACAAAATCAAGCGAGCGCCTATACAAGTGACATAGAAAGTGTGGCTGATTTTGCTTGGCCGACTGCAGAGAATCGGTTTTGACGAATTCGCCCAGAAGACGTATCACTTCGCCGAAATCCAGTTCTGCCAATGAAAGGCCTTAATCTGGTGTCTAAGTATTTCATAGACCAAGTAACTCGATCAGCAGAATAGTCGTCCAAATCGTTTCATGGCACATGACAGTAGCTTTAAGTGAATGGCGCCATCGCTCTGTCAGACTCTTGCTTGGTGGATGGTAATTTGTGGTTTTGTGATGGACATACCCACAAAAAGTTGCAGGCTTAGCGAATAACTCTGATTCAAACTACCTACCACGAACTGTTTTAATGTGTAGTGGGTAACCAAATCTTGACAACCATGTGGACATGAAGATAGAGGCTAATGTTTTCCGTGGAGATGTCCAATGGTATTGCGCCACACATAGTCAGCAGGTACTGTTGACCATCTGACAGCAGTAACAGTCCCATGAAATCGAAACATACATCCTAAAAACGTGAGATGATGTTGAGGAATATGCCCACTGCTGCAGGTACGTGGTGAGAAAGTTCACTGAGTTGGCACGGCAGACATGTGCTCTTCCTCTCACAGCAGTCCTCCATTCTGGACGGAAAAAAACATTATGACGTCACACAGAACATCGGATGACTCTGGGATGAGAAGAGCTGGGTAAATTGTTGAAGGCTTGCTTGAAAAGCTGAGTGGGCAGGAATCATCAGGATTGTTCTTACTAGACGTCGCAATATATTTCAACACCTGCGCCAGAGCCACTAACGAGTTGCAGATGTAATGCCAAGTTGTCATCGTTACGAATAGCTTGAAGTTCTTGGTTAGTCTGTTGTGCTTGGCTGAGCGTGTTGAAGTTAGTGTAGCTCGAAACGCTGTTGACTTGTGAAAGGCAGTCAGCTACCATGTTCTCCATACCAGGCACGTTTCTGATGGTGGTAAATAGGGCAATAAACTGCAGGTGTTTATATTGCCATGGTGAACAGTTGTTGCTATTTATCCAATATGCATAGATAGTGAAGTCTCTCACTTCTATCTTTGGCCGGAAATGTTAGATGGCTTAATACACAGCGAGTTCTCGGCCGAAGTACTTCACTTTTGTTGTGACTGTGACAGTTCATGTGGATAAAAGCCTAGCTGTTACCATGAGCAGTCTGTCCACTATTGTAGTACAGCACCTACATCAACAACGATCGCTAAGAAAGCAGCATTCGCCATGCATTGTTTATCAGCGTCAAAGGTGAAGTACATTGCCTCAGTCGTTTTCACCAGAGATTTTCCGTTAATCTTAGGGCCATAAAGTGCTGCAGTTAACGGTTCTTGTTATGCTGCCTGAAGTAGATGTCGACGATAAAAATTTATCATCCTGACGGTACGGTCATAAATCCTTCCTCATGCTTGGCTTCTGTATTCGCAGAATTGCTTTACATTATCCTATAGGGGAAGGGGACTTGGAGGAGATATATGATGATGGAGAAAATAGACTTCAGGTTGTCCATATATTCACTGGACTGTGTTAAAAATGGCACCATACTGTTCCAACCATTTGAGCACATCTCTGAGGTGATGTTAATGTTCTTCTTTTATAGTCGAAAAGAGTAAGGTATTACAAGGGTAGGCAAAGCAGAATGGTTGGCCTTGTAGTATAAAATCAATAAATCGCTACTGCGTTTGGGCAACATTGCTAAACCATAGGTCATAAACAGGATCTTGAGCAATCCAAATGGAGCAATAAACGCTTTCTTCGGTATATCTCCTTCTGCCACTGGGAACTGAGTATTAGCCTTGGCACAATCCAGCACACTAAAGATTGTTGCATCATGAAAAGAATGACTGTAATCTCATAACAATGGAACTGAGCAATGGTTTCGTATGGCTCTCGCATTAAGCACACTATAATCACCACATGGACGACATGCTCCACTCTTCTTAGCAAACAGATTCTGGCACTCAGCATGGAACATTTGCTGATTGGATAATGTCTTCTTTTAGTATGGTGGCAAACTCAGTCTTAGCTACTGCCATGCAGTCCAGCGCCAAATTTCTAACCCTACATGATACCATTGGACTTGTAACATTAAGAGTATGTAGTTGAGCTATTCATACACCCAGGGCTAACATTAAGAGAAGGTGAATTTCGCTTGTGCAGCTAAGGACTAGCTGTGTGGCCCTAGGACTGTGGGTGTGTTGTGTCTGGTACTGGCCAGCCATGTGTAGAGAGGAGTAGCATCGCCAGAAATGGATAAATCCCGAAGCAGGGATTCTGGGTGGCTATACCTTACACAGCATTTGTGAAGGAGACGATGGTCCAAGAAATGGCAGAGTGTCAGACAAACTGAAAGATGGCTTCTTACAGCTCTTTGAGATTCGACAATAACTCCAGTTAAATATTAATGGGAATCTGAACACATCTGCGTTCTCAAAAACAAAAGAGGTGCTTCTGATGACACAACAATATTTTCAATTTCTTTAAAACTACAGAAGTTAATGTTTAACAGTGAATAAACATTTTCACAATGAACCTCTGAATCAACAACTTTTAAACGCTACATGCCATTGAAGCATACGATATCACAGATGATGATTTGCACTATAGCTACCATCCCTGAAAGCTACGTGCACATATCTATTTTATTTATTGATTTTCGTCGTCATATCTTTTTCATTATGTAAAGTTTGTCAGAACATCATATATCCCACAATTACACAGTAAATGATTACAGCATGAATACCTCACATTTTGTCATACTCATGTATTTATTTAATGAGCAGTTTACTATTTTGCCAGTAACTTTATTCAGAAACTGACTGCATGTGCTATTAAATAACTGTGCTAATTTGAAAGTGGTCAGTGACAAGTGTCAGTATACACAACAACTCAAAAGAGAATTACAAGATGCTTATGGCAAAAAGATATAAATAATTTTTTAAACAAAAGTTAACGACAACTCGTTCTCATTTAACATAAGCACATGGTGTGAAAATACTAGTTTATTTATTTATAAACAGAATTGTTGTGAATGATCATAGTGTGACTGAATATTTATAACATTTCTTTTTTTTAAATATTGTTGTAATCTAATAGTTTAATCTGGGAAGTGGTCACATTGAATAAAATCATGTCTTTAGAGCTTAACAACAATGTAGTTTTGGTAAGGATAGCGTTCAGCCAGTGGAAAACAGATAATAGCAGAACACAACAGGAGTAAAGTGGAGACTGGGATTTTTTGTGTGAAGACCTCAGGGGAGCAATTTGGGTACTTTGTGTGAAGAACTGGAAGAAGACAGACCTGCCTATCATAACATGCATGATACAGTTGTATAGGTGATTGATTGTGGGAGGTGAATGACTGCTACAATATTCTAACTTTTGAACAGCTTCATTGTGGGAGGTGAATGACTGCTACAATATTCTAACTTTTGAACAGCTTCAAACTCATGAGCAATCTGAATGTGCCAAAGAGCAGGGCTCTATTTTTTCCTCTTGTAATACAGAACTGAGAACAGGCAGAATATGAGTTACTATTCTTTGTATCACATGTAATAATTTGTAAATCATATGATGAACTGTTGAACTGGTGAGTATTTCGTGTATTACAGTTATGAAATAGACTTCCTCAATGACTATTTAGTTTGAGGATTTTGCTGCCATTCTTGTAATGTTCTGGGTGTAACTCTATTTCATTTAATAAGTGTATTTTCTGTCGGCATTTTAACTGAATATTCTGGGACTACCGTTTATTTGAGAGGTCCTTTCTTGAATAAATATTATCCAATATAATTTTCTGTCATCTACACCACTTTCAGACATTAGAATAGAACCCCTGTTCACAAAAATTATTCACTTAACTTTTATTTTGTATCTCTAGATATTTTATTAACTCGCAATTCTACTCAACGCATAGGCAATTTGCCTGCGGGGTCACAGCCACAGGTTATCATTTGCAGCGAATTAGCCATGAGGTATGAGAGCAAACATGTACAGCTGTACCTCATGACTATATCAAGCTATTCTTTTCAAACAGATCTGTGCATAGCCCAAACCCTAACTATGAGTAAAAACTATGAATAAAGAAACAAATGGTTTGTTCATATGAGATATGCAACACAGAATTGGCAGCCATTATGTACTGTCTCAATTGGGGGAGGGGGTTACCTGTGATATGAATTTAATTCATTTAGAATTACAGCTGTAATTCTGAAATTTCACAGTATTCTGTGATCCAGGTCCCAAATCTATTGCATTATAGGTAGTCTGTGTTGGGGCTCTAAGCACAAGATTTTGGAGCAGTTGCATGCATGAGAACTGCTAACAGAATTTAGGTGTGGAGAAGTTAGATACAGAGCTTCAAGAAAGAAGAAGGAAGCCTATTCAGAGACATGCTGAGTTCGAGTCTGCAGTAACAAGTAGCACTAGAGACTGAAGGTGGCAACAGTTACATGGGCCACTGGGGGAGACTTCATTCATCTCCCTCGCCATTAGCAGCAACTATGCATATAACAGCAGCAGTACAGCAGCAGCAGCCAGCATGACTGATAAGTTAAGTCCTTTGCCCATAATTTTAATATATGTGAACTAACTGAGTCATCATCAGTGTGGAGCCTACAACAAATGAAAAACCACCTTGTCTGAGCAGTTTTTATAATGCTAGTGAAACAGTTAGTCCTAAATCTGAATGTGGTAGAATAGGGGCATTGACTACAAAAATGGAACAGGGAAATTCCGATCTCAATTCAAATATCGAAAGTGTACAGCACAGGAGGAAAACTGAAATCAGATGTTGTAGGGGCTATTGATAAAAAATTAAAAATTATAGTAGTAGATGCAGGCAAAATATCTGAGGGAGTTGGTCTTGTTATCACCAGAGTCGATACAGTAGAAAAAGATTCGGAGCAAAAGGTCGAACAGATATGGCACAAGTCGGGTAGCTACATCAAGGGGAGCCAGAATGCAAAAAACATTTATTTTCACATTTTCGGATTTTTTTCTCATTTTAAAATTTGCAATTTTCAGAATAAAATTATATATATATATATATATATATATATATATATATATATATATATATATATATATATATATATATGGCAGTAAGTTGGGCTACTAGTGTGACAGGTGTTCCACGGGGTAATTCGGGAATTACAAACTTTTTGCAGATGATGGAAAATGTCATCTAGTTGATTTTGTTGCTGCTTGTAGAGATGTTTTTGTGGGAGATATGTTGGAAGAGGCAAAAATTAAGTTCTCTAAAAGACATCTTGAGGATAGTGCACGATTATGGGCAAATTTAATGAGTACTCCATTTACCACCTATGAAGCGTTTAAGAGTTGTTTCCTGAACAAATTCTGTAGTGAAGTGAAACAAACACGACATGAGCGTGAGTTCCTGAAAAGACCAAATTTGAACATGGAAGTGGGTCAATGCAGTATTTTTAAGTGTGTGAACTGGCTAAGCTGATGCATATAAATCATCTCCTGGGATTGATGACGGAAATTACGACACTCAAGAGACGACTTCTGGAAATTCCTCTGACACATATTTGATTTTTATGAGAAACTTGAACATATGTAGAAATTCAAGCCACATAATGTGAACAGTACATAGGGAAGAGGGTACCAGAATGGGAAAAATAATAAGCACCAAAATAATTTTCAACGCAATGGTGATAACAATTTTGAAAGGGGAAATAGAAACAGAATTTCCTACAATGGAAACCAAAATCAAGGACAAATATTTGAGAGGGGTAGGTGGGGAGCCTTACGAAAAGCAACGCCAGAAAACGAGGTCGGGAAATAAGAGATCGCACATCTCAGGTCCGGACTTTGTGAAATAAACTTGAGTTCAAAAACAACAAGTTATTTCAAAAATTCTGTGGGTGTCGAAAATTCAGCAGAGAAGCTACAAATGTTGGAGACAGAGGTTATAAGAAGTGAGATTAAAATCGAGGATAATATTAAGCAATGCAACCATGAAGAGGGCGCAAGAAATGTTGTAAAAGATGTAGAGATATTTGATAATGACGAGATATGGCTGGAGAATTTATTTTGTGAAAGGGAACTGAATGATGGGTTGAATGTATGTTTGTTGAAATACCCTGTGATCAGAAGAGAAGCTGATTCAGAACAGAATTTGGTGGTGATGGAATGTATGACGAATTCTAATGAGGTATTAGACATTAACAATTGGTATAGTAATGTAAGTGAAAGTAATGTAGATGGTTTTGTGTTGGAGGAAGTAAATGAAGCTATATGTGAACACGGAAAAGCTATTGTTTCGTCAGTTGGACACAAAGTTTTTGGTATATCGACAGAAGTATGTGAAGGTATCTGTGGAGAAGCTATAGCAACAGTCTCGTCAGCTGGTGAAGAATACAGTATGTGTTCGATGGACCTGGGTTATTTATTGTTAAAGGGAGATAAAGATGAGGTTTTAGGTTCTGAAGTTGTGAAGATTGAAGCTACTGATTTAGTCATTTCGGAGTTATCTCGAGGTATATCAACAACACCTGTCGGCAGTTGAGGGTTTCAATAAATTATCATTTATTCTAGAGAAGCTGCACAGTCATCAATGGTATCTGTTCTTTCGAGAACAGTTGCTATCGTCGTATATATAGTTAAAGGCTACCCAGCCATTGACCTTCATCTCTGCAAATACGCACTGGTTTGCTCGAACTCTTACGGGAATCATCACCGTAGTATGCACAAATAATGAGTGGATGGGCAAATATCTATTAGGTACAATACGTATGTAGATTGTGGACAGGTGGGAATGTGGATCTCACGGGAATCGTGCAAGGGATAAGTCCCTGCGGTCGCGCTACTCATCTGTGTCCTCAGTGGCTTGGATGAATAGAGCATCTGCCATGTAAGCAGGAGATCCCGGGTTCGAGTCCTGGTCGGGACACACATTTTCAGTTGTCCCCACTGAGGTATATCAACAACACCTGTCGGCAGCTGAGGGTTTAATTTAATTATCATTTATTCGGAGGAAGGAGTGTGTGCTTGAATACAAGCTGGTGGTGGTAGTGAACAGATGGCTCTTGACAAAAACATGAATTTTGAGTGAATGTTGAAGGGTGAGTGTGAAGATGTGTTAGACAGACAATATATTAAAGCACGGAGTAGTGGAGGGTCTGATAGGAGAGAAAATGTGAAGGAGAAGGGGTTAAATTTGAGGTTGGCGGAATTCGGTTGTACTGCTGTGCCAAGAATAAGTAAAGTTCTGGATTTGGGAATTTTTGTAAATTTCACGCAGATGCGTCTGGAAGGTAGTAGTTAAGGACAGATTGGCACATCAGATGGCAGGCGTGGGCGATGTTGATGCTTTGCAAGCGGTTCTGTGAGGCAGGTTTGCAACACCTCTCACAGGCAGGAAGGCAAGGCCTAGAAAGCACTGTATACAATTGTGAAATAATCAAGGCAGCACAGAGCACTGACGTCTGGTGAAGAACCAATACATTGCAGTTACAAAATCAACTGGTGACCTGTGTCTTGGGACTGAAGCGGACTGTTGAAAGCTGACGTTGTAATTATTAAATAGCACGCCACTTGTCCCTTCCAGAGGAACTACATCATAGGTGTAGGGAAAAGACTTAAAACACTTATAAATACGCAAGCCCAGAGGCTCAAACCAGGCAGTAGTGTCACCAGTGTGTCCGCATCTAGAACCAGCTAGAATGATGAATGTTTAAGTTGTAGGCCAATTACACTGACCTTCTGGTGATGGATATCGGCAGCCAACCGGCCTGCTGAAGCTATTTCCAATCTCCGTTGCACGGACATATCGTAGTTGTGACGGGGCGTGCCATACCTTGAAGCTGCAATGCTGCATGGAGTGAGAGGACTACTGGCCTCCTCACTCTAGGTATCACTGTCTGGCAACTGGAAGCTGCCTTCCAAAGCGGCGAGTCTAGGGCGCAAATTCGCGGCGTTACTGGTGCAGAGCTGTCTGCAGTCACTGAGCAAGCTGCCCTTAGTGGATGAACGGAGCTGCTATGGTTCAGCACAACGACGGTGATCGGCTGTTTCCCTTCGGCACTCTACATGGGGTCCACGAGTTGCGCTTGAGGAAGCATTCAGACATGTTCCAGGCTATTGGATGCAGCAACACATACGGCAGCTACTTAGCTGTGAATTGGTGCGCTACGTTTGCAAGGCTGAGCGATCGGGCACCGATGCTGCAGACTGTAGATTTCAGCATTAACACGTGCTGACCCACACATTGCCGGTATGCGGCGTTTCGTTGAGTTCAGCAGAAGTCCCGTTGTGTACCTTCAGTGTGGTAAAGTAAATGACACACTTGCCTATGTATCTTCACACGCTTTGTCGTGAGTCACCCTGTTTCCCAAATCATACCTCTCGATCGTTATGACATGCTACAGCCCTGAGCTTAGAGATTTGTAACAAACTGGTTTGTCACAGGAGACGAAGTCTGGATTGAGAGTGCCTTCTGTTCCATATGACCCAGCAGTGGTCGCACTGATTAATCCCTTCTTGGGCACGGCAACAGAGGACATGACAATTTTCGTTAAGGACATAAAGGACGCTGCCGAAGCATATGTGTGGCCAGATGAAGTAACATGTTGCTAATATGTGTTTGATGGGGAATGTCAAAGCATATGTCGTATAACACGAGACACTGAGCTCTCCTGTTCCAGGAGTGGTTGCTGGATTGTGCCAAAGGTACCAAAAACAGAACAGTGCTCAACATTTTTGGAGAAATTAAGTATGTTGTCAATGTAGCACAATGAGTCTGTGGAACGTTTCTGAATGGAATGCTTAAGCTAAACGCAAACACTTATGTACAGACCTGGCATGCAGAAGCTAACAGGATGTTGTTACAGGAGACAGGAAGTAGAGCGGTGGATGTCTTTTGTGTGGTATACCCGCTGAATTGTCATAGAGAGTAGGAGTGGGGAACCCAGAGGACTTAATTAGGGTCGCAACACTTATAGAGAAGGCGGATTTGCCCAACGAGAAGGGAGTGAACCATCTCGTGTTCACTTCTGAATTCAAGTGTTATAGATGTGGTCAGAAGGAAGTATGTAAGGAAACAGGGTAAGAAGTCGGAGTGCTATAAAAGTGGCATAATGGGTCACCTAGAATTTGAATGTAGAGGTAGCGAGGGTGGAAAGCACTGGCAAGGGAACCGGCCACTAAACTCAAACAGGATTACTTCAGCTGTCAGAGGCAGTACCTGTAGACCGCAACATGGCACAAGTCAGTGTACAGATAGAACGTTTCTTAGTGGGCTTAGTGGGTCGCAGGAAACAGAGATTGTTGGTGGACACAGGTATGAATGAGTCCATTGTCAGTTTGGATCTCATGGGAAAGAGAAGACTGGGGCCACGGTGGTAAAGGGTATGTGAGGTTGGCGATAATAGGGTGAAATCATTGGGTAAACCACTACTGAAATTTTCGGTCAGGAAAACTACGTTCAGCGAATACAGGGAGGTGTTGTCATGTGTAGGCAAAGGTTATTCAGTGATTCTTGGGGAGATCTTTGCAACACACAGTGGGACTATGTTTCAACTGGGGGAAAGGGTTTCATCTGAGACAATGGCGCAAGGTTCCCCTATCTTGTGTTGAGACCAGCTAAACTCCATACATTTTCGGTAAAGATCGATCAGCAAGATCAAATACCAACAGTATGGGAAAGATAGCGTGTGTTTCAGTGGACACTGATTTGCCAAGGAAAACGTTATAAGTGGTTGATCCGCTCTTACACAAGCAGTGAATAATTGGATAGTTAGCATTGTTTCATCCGCAGGGGTTTAGTACTGTGAGTGGCGTTAATGGGGAAAAGACGATTCCGGTTAGTGTGAATAACTTTGCCAGACAGGAGGAGCCACTGTCAAAGGGTGCAATAATAGCCTCTCTGCAATTCTTGGAAGATGTGGACTTCGGTAGGTCGAGCATAGTGGAAAGCCACAAGCAAACCATCAGTACGAAACTGTTGCGATGGAAAGTACATCATTTGAAGGGCAGGAACCGAATGGCTAGGGAAACTTGTTGCTGAGGTTTAGTGATTTATTTTGTGCGAATGAGGGGTTACTAGCAACCGCAGAAGCAACATTTTATATCGACAGGGGATAAAGTGCCAATTTATAGGAAGCCATACCGTATAGCTGCAGCCATTGCTAGGAGAATTTATTGAACAACAACTAGAAACGAGTGTTAGTCCCTGGAGCACCAATATTGTTACCATGTCAAAAAAAGTCGATGGACGGGACGGAAATAAATATATTGCTGTGACTACATATATCTAAACGCACGAACCATTTCGGATGCTTATCCAATTCCAAACAACACGGAATCTTTCTATAATCTGCGTCAACTATCGACCTCGGAAGTATATATCATCAATTTGAGGCGAGGTCTGAAGATAGGCCGGAAACAGCGTTTACCGTCCCTGGAGGACATTTTCATTACAAATGTGTGCCACTTGGACTAAAGAACGCACTGGCAAGATTTCAGCAGTTGTTAGATGGGTTACTGAGAGCATTAAAGCTAAAAACGTGGTTAGTTTATCTCGATGACGTAACTGTCTATTCAAAGGATTCAACGGAGCGCGTGAGGCGTTTGGAGGATGTCTTTAGTAGACTACGATCGGCACATTTGACGTTAAGAGTGGACAAGTACTATTTTGCACAAACTCCAGTAAACTATGGGGGGTGGGCACATTATAAGTGAGCGTGGTGTACAGACTGATCCTCATCTTAAGACAAGGTTCAACATTATTTGATACGTCAAGCAACTAAGCAGGTACAATCTTTCATTGCCCGCTGTGATTACTATAGATGGTTCGAAAAGGACTTTGCGGAAATAGCCGGACCCTCGAACAAGCTACTGAAGAAGGGGCGAAATACCATTGGTTGCAAGAATATCAGGAGGCATATGAAAAAGTGGAAGGAATTAGTTTCAGATCCAGTAGTGGCTTTCATTATTTCGAGAAAGAGTTTACCCTTTCGTGTGATGCTCCAAATGAGGCAGTTGGTTGTGTTTTGGGACAGATGGTAGACGGTCAGGAGCACCCATTAGCTTATGCTTCAAGGCAGTTAAACGACGTGGAGCGTAACTACTCAACAATGGAGAAAGAAATGTCGGCGGTCACATATGGTATTACGTATTTTCGGTGTTATCTGTATGGCAGGAAGTTTAAGGTCGTGACAGACCATACCTCACTGAAATGTTTGCTTCATTTGAAAGATCCATCTAGTAGATTAACTCGTTGAGCATCTATGTTTAGTGAATCCGAGTACAAGATAACCCATAAGCCAGTGACATCACATGTAAATGCAGATTCGTTAAGCTGCAGGGTAGCGATGTTAAGTACACTAGGGAAAAGCGTTGAATAGTGGCAGCAAGCACAGCAAGGGATAAGGAGTGCCAGGCATGTAAGTCACAACCACATTTCATTGTGCACAAGGGTTTGTTGTGTACAATGACGAGGTGTGGACCACATGTGATGGTTCCAGAGGGCTTTTGGAAGGAAGGTTTGCAACAGGCTATGACCAAATCTTGTGAGATGGCGGTAGTAGTAGTAGTCGTAATAGTAGCTTTATTCATCTGTAAATCTCTTTTTATGAGGAATAGAACATGTCAAATATTTACAAGTTTACACCAATTTAAAATAAACTAATTTGAATACACATACACTTACAGACATCTAGGTAGAGACAATCGTTAGATATATTCCTGGTATACAATCATTTTTTTCCAAACAACATATTACATAATGTAATGCCACACTGTTCACTCATATCTCACTGCCAGTCACTACACGCACTATACACACATTGTTTCATAACACTTCACTCACTACACACACACACACACACACACACACACACACACACACACACACACACACACACACACACACACACTGGTGACCTCTTGGCCATTTCTGCCCCATAATTTCCCATTTGCTATCCTGTAAAACTGAGTCAGTATCCCTCTATAACGAAGTTTTTCTAGAAAAGGAAAAAAGAAGGAAAGAAACATAGTGTGAAGGTGTTATGTCGAATGTTGGATGTTTTATAGTCATTATTATTATTTACTTGTATAACTTTTCTTAGCTAAACCCCTACTCTGTTTTGTCTAAGTAATCCTTCAATGTATAAAATGTATTACATAACAGGTACTATTTAGCTGCCTTTTTAAATAAGCATATTTTTGTAATTTCTTTAATCTCTTTTGGTAATTTATTGTACAGTTTTATTCCTTGGTAGAAAACGCTGTTTTGAGTTTTATGTATATTTTTTCCTGGTAAATGTAAGTTGAGTCTAGCTCTTGTTCCATGGTCATGGACAGAGCTGTTTGTGCAGTAATTACCAATGTTATTTTTGATGTGTACATCTGACTGGTAAATGTATTCACATGGTGCAGTTAAATTACCAAAGTGTTTTGAACGGATCTTTACAATGAGCCCCACCACTGTTTTTGGTTATTATTGGTATGGCTTTTTTCTGGAGTTTGAAAATTGTGCTCATGTGTTGCGCATTTGTTCCCTAAACAAGAATGCCATAGCTATGAATTGGGTGTACATATGAATAGCATGTAACTAAAAGACACTGCGTGTTACACACTTAACATTGTCATTTTCTCTCTTCAAACTGAAATTCATGGCATTAGTTTCATTTATGTTCACCGTCACTTTATTGCTTACTGACCAATTATAAACGTTCTTAAGAGTTTCATTTGCTTTCTCTATAAGGAGTTCTCTTCTTTTCTCAGTGACTATAATATTGCTGTCATCAGCGACGAGAATTTTTTCACCATGATTAACTCTACTGGTAAAGCCATTGATGTATTTCAGGGATAGTATTGGTCCTAATATGCTACCTTGTGGAACCCCAATATTAATGTATTTTGTCTCTGATAGGTGTTTTACTAAATGTTTAGATCTATTTGAAGTATGTTTATCTCTACTCTTTGTACCCTATCTGCTAGGTATGATCGAAACCAGTTATTAGCTACCCCTCTTATTCCTAATGTTTCTAATTTATTTAATAGAATCTTTTGGTCGACTGTATCAAAAGCCTAAGGTCCAAAAATATACCTGTGACACACTCATCTTTATCAAAAGCATTCAGTACAACTTTTGTGAATTCTACTATGGCAGACTCCGTATTTTACTCCGTATTTTTGGCACTTCGGAAACCAAACTGTGATTTGCTTAAAAGATTGTATTTATTCAGGTAATTCATAAATCTGTCTTTCATAATTGCTTCTATTATTTTTGAAAATGCTGGTAGCGGGGAAATGGGCTGGTAATTTTCTATGTCCTCAACATTACCTTTCTTAAGCAAAGGTACAACTCTTGCCTCTTTTAAATCCTCTTGAAATGTCACTGATGTGAAGGATTCATTTATCATATTTCTTAAGGGGCCTTGTATAATCCCTATGCATTGTTTCAGTACATACATTGGTACTTCACTAAGCCTACTAACTTTTTATTTTTTAGTTTTTGAACAGTTTAATTGACTTCATTCTCTAAAGGTGGAAGTAACATCATTGTATTTAGTGCAAAACTATTTACAGGTGTTTGTTTTGCGGAATTTTTGCTGTAACTTCTCTACAGTACTTGAAAATGCTCGTTTAGATAGTTTGCTAAGTGTTGTGCATCATTTATTACCTTGTCCCCCTCCCTTAGCTGTATGTTATTCTACATTTCTTTGCCTCTCCCCATTTCCTTTTTTATAACTTCCCAGACTGCTTTGCTTTTATTCTCTGCATTGTATATTATTTTGTCATTAAATGACTTTTTTGCAGTAATCAGTACCTTCCTATAGATCTTTTTGTATCTATGATAGAAATTTAACAATTCTGGATCGTTGTGGCTCTTCTTCATGGAACTAGGGTATTTAAGTGTTTGGGAGGCCTTTTTAATACCTGCTGTTATCCATCTGTTTTTGTGAGATGTTGATACAGACATGCATACTTTTGGAAATGTCATTTCAAACTTCAATTTAAATGATGTGGAGAATTTAGAGAATTTCATATTCATATTGGCTTCCTTATACACTTCATCCCAGATTTGTTTTGCTAGCTCTCTTGAAAAATCTTTATTTTAATTTCTGGTAGATGTCATTTGTAGGCTTGTAGTTTAGGGAATGATTCGATTGATTTAACTGTTGTTATTTGATACAGGTGGTCTGATAGTCCGAGATCTTTTACAACTACATCACATTTTTCCCTGTCCATATTTGTGGCCGCATAGTTAATTACTGATGCAGTCATTGTAGTAATCCTTGTTGCACTATTGACCAATAGGGACATTCCAAAACTTTAAAGGACATTTGTGAGGGTGCTCCTAGATTCATTTATGATATTCGTATTAATGTGAATGTCCCCACTCAGAATTATGTTGAACTTTGTACTTGAGACTTTATCTAGAACGTCTGTTCATTTATTGAAAAAAGTGTCCACACTTCCACTGGGTGATCTATAATCACACAAAATTATTAATTACTTCGTGATATCAAGCACTGTTAATTCAATTGCTAATATTTCAAAGAGTTTGTCTTCACTTACAGTACTGATGTCAAGTCTTGATTTGAAATGTGTTCCTTTTCTGATATAAAAGAATGATCCTCCACCCCTTGAAGCAGTTCTGTAGTAAGAGCTTGCTCTTTCATACAATGGTAATACTACATGTTAAATTTCTGTGTTTCTACACCAGTGCTCAGCAACACAAACTACTGAGCAGTTCAAAGTTTAGAGCTCAACTTCCAATAGTTCTATTCTATTTTTTATTGATTACATGTTTTGATGGAGGACTGTTAAATCCATGTTACTCTTTCCAATTGTTTGTTTTTCTTTGTGACATCTGGTATGTGTGATCTTTGGAATATTAAAATCTGTCTCCTGAGTGATTGTTTTGGTATTTTTTAAACTGCTGGAGATACTTTTTAGAAAGCGGAACCTTTTGCCTGGATTTATCCTTATAAAGTCTCACTTTACATACCAATAACAACAGGTATTTGAACATGTGTGATCCGAGACCCACCCCCTATACTTTCATGAATCAACTGTACCAATCTTCCCTTTCCAGTCCTGTTTAGGTGTGGGCTATGCCTAGTGAAAGCCCATCTGTTGATAGTCCCAACTGGCACCAGAGAAACATGAGCAAGTTGGCTGTCCTCAGAGCCATCCATAACCCCACGTTGATTTGTCTCACAGTTCCATCAAGGTGTGGTCGATCAGGACGCCAGAACAGCTCAACAAAGCGTACGTTGTTGCCATGAGTGAAGGTAGCTATCTTGTCCAGGTCACCACCTATGTCATATTCCCAATTCCTATCCGAACTGTTTCCCACCCCACCCACTATCACTACATGGTCCTCTTTTGTAAAGCCCTTACATGAAGACCCTATGCTCTCTATCATGTAACTTAGTCCTGCATTTGGCTTGAAGAAACTGGTGGCTTAGTAGACTGCCCCTAATCTTTCCTGTAACAGAGTGCCTACACCTCACCGATGGTTACTACCTAGCAGCACCACTTTCTTCTTCCTAACACTTTGTACATTCCTAGGCTTCTTGGCCTCGGTTGAAGTGTGCTGCACATTTACTGCTCCTTGTTCTACCTGAGGCTGTTCTCCACTTACCTCTGGCAGTGGTAGATACATGTTTTTGGTGTTGATGATAAAACTATCAGATCGTGTTCTCTTTCTTCCTATCCTCCTACCAGGTGCCAGTTCCCAACTACCCTCTTATCCCCCAAACTCCCTCGACCCTTACCAATTCTTTCCTTGCTTCTGCCAACTGTGCCTGAAGGACACACATTTTCCTTTCCTGTTCCCTAATAAAAATGTTCCTACTGCATATTCTCTGCATCCCCCCACTCCCCCACTCCCACTTCCTACAAGATTGGCAACAAATCCCTCTACTCACCATTCTGTAACAGCTCCCACATTTCTCACTCATGGTCAGTTTATAAGAAATAAGTTTAAAGAATGTTTTAAATTTGTTAAGGACGCGAGATTGGCTGTATGTAACAAAAAAAGACAAGGGTCTTATGTGCAGTTGTTGCTGTTTTTGTAATGCTTTAGTGATACAATGACACAAGAATGAATTAGTAATTACTTTGCTTTCAGAGAATTTACGTCATAAAGCGTGTTTGGTCAGGTTTTTAAACGTTTATAACTCGGAAGATTTAGGCCTAGATCGCGGCGTCTATCTAACTAGTAAACACTACGAAATGTATTAGTTAAATACGTTAGAAACGTTTAATTACACTTTTATTGTGACAATAGACACTGATGAAACTGGTAGCTGTCTTTTTTTTTAACGAATTTCGCGATATCAAGAAAACTGGAATAGAATTTTTGTGTTTTTGTCATGCAAAATTTTGGGTTATGTCGCAATTATCGGGACTTCAGATAAAACGAAGCTCTGCTGGGACGCTAATATTCAGTTGTATGACAGGAAGTATACAAAACAAAGAAAATTTAAATTTGACACTATTTCCTCTTAAATAAATTCTTTTAGCAGACAAAGAAAATACCTGTGATCTCACCAGCGATGTGCGACAGACAGACATGTAACAGAGTAGTTTTGGTGAAGGAACAGGAAGCATGACGTATGTTAAGGACTGTGTACCATGTGTGGAAAGGGCTGGCTTTACACATCTGAAAGTGCCATTTCAAAAGTTACCAAAGACATCCAGTCCATTTTCTATGGTAGGGCTGGATGTCCTCAAGCCATTTAACACGAATGTAAAATTAGAGAGATTAGAGCGCGCACAGAGGTTTTTAGACAGTCGTTCTTCCCGCGAACCATACGCGACTGGAACGGGAAAGGGAGGTAATGACAGTGGCACGTAAAGTGCCCTCCGCCACACACCGTTGGGTGGCTTGCGGAGTATAAATGTAGATGTAGATGTAGAACACCTGCTGGAAATAGCTACGTTATCAACATCATCAATCATTTTTCTGGATTTTTGGCAGTGGTACTGATGCCAGACCAGTGAGCTAGTACCGTGGTGCAGGCATTAATAAACAAATGGATATCAAGGTTTGGATGCATGAGATCGTAATTACGGACCAAGCTAGGACTTTTGTCTCAGATTTAACGAAGCAACTATGTCAGATGTTGTGTACATGGAAGTTACAGGCGAGACTATTTCATCTGAAGACCAGTGAGCGAACGAAATTTGTGGGCAAGACAATTTCAAAAATGTTGAGCTGTTTGTAGTTTCCAGGCACGATGATTGGGACACCTACTTACCATATGTACAGTGTGTTTATAATTCGAAGGTTCACACTGTGTTGGACTTGTCACCATTTGAGGTGGTGTACAGCAACAAAATGCCATCTCCCTTAGATGTTTTGATTCCCAAATTCGGGCCAGATGGTGAGTCGGTGGGGAAGTTTGACAGAAGAATTATGGAGGTCTGGAGGAATGTGCAATAGGCGAACCCAAAGGTTAGACCAAATGGTAAAATAAAGAAATTTTTAACAAAATACCAGGGACCATAACAGGTTGTGGAAGTGCCTTTACCAGTCAGTGTGAAGATACAGTTGCCAACAAAGCGTCTATTATACACGTCAGTCGCCTAAAAGCGTTTAAAGGGATGGTGGAGGGGATACCACCGTTGTCAACGACCAACCAGGACATAGAAGTTTCTAAGAAGGAGCCTGCAACTGGTAAGCAACATAAGGTGCATGATGTGCTGTATAGGTTAAGGTCACATACATAAGTTGTATAATACTAATTTTTTAGCTTTTACTACTTCTTTGATTAGGTATATCAGGAGCAGATACATTTATTGGCATAGGACTATTTGTTGTTTTTTTTAAGAATTGTTAGTTTTCATTCCATTTTACTGATGTTGTTTCTTTGTGGATTATGCATACAAGGGAATGGGTGATAGAGTAATAGAGTAATTTGTGATCTATCAGGCGGCCATGTACAGACTGATATGCGGACGTGTGGAG
This sequence comes from Schistocerca gregaria, assembly GCF_023897955.1. Classification (NCBI taxonomy): domain Eukaryota; kingdom Metazoa; phylum Arthropoda; class Insecta; order Orthoptera; family Acrididae; genus Schistocerca; species Schistocerca gregaria. The sequence continues at coordinate 785,385,018 of NC_064922.1, forward strand.
CGAGTTTGTTTCTGGGGAAGGTAAAATGGACGAGTTGTGGGAAGGAGCTTCTGCCAGCCCAAACGTACCTACAGAGGATGGGTACTCACTGGTTATAGTCCATATTCAAGCTGCAAACTGTCAAGTTGAATTGCCACGAAGGAGGCAGACCAGTAGGGTTAAAGAAATTAGAAGTTCAGGAAAGCGAAATTAGCATTGATGGCTCAACATGTGAGGTAGATGAGATTGATGTTCGTCTTCAAGCTACGCTTTCATGCTCAGCTGCTATGACATTGTAGTGGAATGCAATGTCTTGGTCAGAAGGATTTCTGAGGGTATTACCTGTTCAGAATTTAATGTGTTTAAATAACATACTCGATCCAGAGCTTTTGCAGTCATTGGTCAGATTAATAGAGTCCCGGCAAGGGGGAATTTCGATGGAGCAAATGTGGCAGCATGTGAAACATTTCCAGGAGCACGAAGTATTAACAGTGTATTGACCACCAGTTGTGGTGTATTTCTAGCAAGCCTTTGTCAACTTTCCTTTTGGGTAACGCCCAAGAGGGCATAGGCTGTGGATTTGCAAACACACCATTTACCAATAGAATTGCTGACCGTCACTGGTCAGGGAAGCAATTTGTGTTCAGGTCTTAAATAGTGTATAATGGTATTATAAGGCTTACCTGATAATAGTAAAGAGTGAGCAGAAGTCCTGTATGGTGAATTGAGAAGATCGTCCTCACTATGAATTTGGGGAATTTCTGTAAATTTTGCGCAGCTGCAGCTGAAATGTAGTAGTTAAAGGATCAATTGGCACATTGGAGTACAGGTGTGGGCAATGTTGATATTTTGCAGACTCTGTGAGGCAGATTTGAAACACTGCTCACAGTTGGGAAGCTTCAGCCCAGCAGGCACTGTATACAGTTCTACAGCAATCACAGCAGCACAGGGAATTGGTGTGTGGTGAAGAACAGATGTCTTGCAGTTACAAAAGCGCCTAGTGTTCTGTATATAGGAGCCAAAGTGGGCTGAGGGAAGCTGACTCCATAATTAAGTAGATCCATTCAGTAAGCTCTAGCTCAGTTCTGGCTCACTAGCTTACTCACATCTCATGATCTAACTCACTAGAACTTACCTAGAACCTACAAAATTGATATACTATAATCCACTTTTGAGGTCTAACTCATTCAGTTTCATTGCAAGAAAGTCTATTTTCCATTGAAGTATTTAGAAAAATTAGCAAAATGATAATTTTTCATACGAAAGGTGAACATATTAATATAAATAAAATGAATTATGGTGCACATAAAAAATTTGAGCACACAATCAAATATAGTACCTACTAATTGTTTTAGATGTTTTGAGTGACTCTCCAATGCATTCAAATGGATCCACTGGAATTATATCATCCAAAAGAGAAACCATGTTAAACTTTTAAAAAAATAAAAAAAATTAAATTTATTAAAATTAAGTAAGACAATCCCCTTGTTTTACAATAATTCTCACCGTGTGAGTTCAACGACATGAAATTCATAATTCCTGTTTATTAGTTTCTTTATTCCCTTGTATTTCATTTTCATCTGTTCATTTTCAGTTAACTGAAAATCGTTATCACTAATTAATATAGCATATAAATCCAGTAAAATAATCTTAAACACATTAGTAAACTCCATACAAATTTTTGGTCCTTGTCTAGTATATAAATATTCACACCCAGCGACATTATATAAAACATTTATCTCTCTCAGTTAGTTTTTTAATCTCTTTCTAGACACTAACGTTTTTGAGCTTCTTGAATAGAGTCTCCATTTATATAGATAGTTTTTATTAGTTTTTTATAATTTGTAATGTCCATATGGTAATGTATCTATTTTATTTTCCAAAATATATCTTGTCATCATAAGAGCTCAATGTTTCTTGTTTATTTCAACTGTTTATATTTCATGTTTTCACTCTGAATCATATAAAATCTTCTGTACTCTTCAATTTAACCTGAAATTCTCCCATAAAATCTTCAGATATTGTTCATCTTGTTAGTATATGTTCCCAATCTAATTTATTATATAATTGTCTCATAAATTTTTCAGGTATATTATAGTAGCTTGAAATTAAATTTTCCATATAAATTCACAAAATGAATTTTTATTTTTAATATAAACAACAATGATGTTATATTTCGTTTGTTAAATACAATTCATATAATTGTACAAAACCTAAATTTTTACATGTAAGAGGAATCATCTCAAAAAAGTTGTTCCTCTTTAGCTTTTATTGCATTCAGCTAATTGCAATTGGAAGAGCTCATGCTTGGCTTGTTAATATTATTATTAATAAGTCCAATAAGTTTTTGTTTTCTCAGTTTTGAATAACCTGAAAGTCCTAACTGTTCAGCTCTATCTTACAATTCGTTTACTTTCAGTCTATTTAGACTTGCCATTTATTAGAAATAATTTTTATTAGGTTTGTAGAAAAATCATAATTCGAAAAAGTGTCATATTCCTATTAAAAATTTTTCTGGCCTTTGAACAAAGAAATGCATTAATTTTAGCTTCTATATGGAATTCAAGATATGGAAAAATTTCCTGACTGAAAATTTGAAAAAATGAAAAAAGGTTATAGAGTTTACTTGTGAAATTTGATATTTCATTCATTATAGAATTCCCGAGGATAAATACTTACCTTTGACAACTCTGAAAGCAAATAAGGAAAAAATTTATCAGTTTATTAAAGACAATGATATCTTGCCTTTTATATATGGCACTCCTGCAGTCATTTATTCGAGTGTGACAACTTTAAGGAAAACCAAAATCTATTTATTACAAAAGATATTTCTTCTTTTCTGTATGGAATTTCAGGTGCCATTGTCTGACACCTGAAAATTTTAAACAAGTGATGTTTTATACTTTACTGATGATGATTTTCTGGTGTATAAAGGTTTACAGACCTGGAACAATATAGATTTTCAAGATGTCAAAAGTCTGACAACCTACAAATAATAGCACCAAATAATTTACATTGATTAAGATAATTATCCATGGTTTGAAGGAACAGACGTTACTAGCATTTTAGAATATAAAAAACCTGCAATTAATAATAGTATATAGACAAAAAAGACACAAAAAGTAATGAATTAAATGTTGGTCAATCTTCAACATTTGAAAAAATCCATCCAAATTTAATTATTGTTTATGAATCAGCATTATAAAAACTTACATTTAAAACAAAAATGTATAAAGCTGAAAAATTTGCAGATTTGGAAACTAAAGAACTTTTACCATAAATTAATAAACATGGTGAATATAAACTACAATTAACAATCGACAATTTACATTAACAAATTGAAGATTTAAACATTGATAAATAAATGGCCATGTGTGCTCTGTAGAACACGAGAGAAGACAATCAAAACATAAGAGAACAAATTAATAAGAAAGATGAGAAATTAGAGAAAGACAACGAAATGTTGTACCAACTAAAAATAGTGATTTGAGACTTATGTTTGTTGTTCTACAATTATTTAATGATGACAGTGAATATGACTGATATGTCATCAGAATGCAAAGAAGAAATTTACAATGATTTTTGTATGGAATTGTAGATAGGCATCCAAACTGTGAAGAAATGTTGAGACTTGAGTACGATCTTGGCAAAAAAAAATTATAACAAAGACTGAAACAGAATTTGAGGATTGTCTGTCATCTGAACTATTTTAATACTATGGATGATTATACACAAGAACAATTGATTAATAATACAATAAGTCTTCACCAAATTGAGTAGTAATTTTAAACCTGCCTATTCATCTGCCTCACAAAAAATAGCTTTTTAATACAAAAATAGGTGAGCTTCTATTCAGTAACTCCAGCAGAACTAAACTTTTAATTAAAAAAATAGAGAACTGAATTGTAGCCACAAGCTACACTTACATTCTGATACTAATTTCATATATCAAAAATTAAAAAATCTCATAAAAATTATTTTAAAAAAGGAACCAATTAAATTACATCTAGTCGCAGACTTAAGGCTGCTAAGCTGAGATTACTTCGTCTGTAGCTAGTTCAGAAATACATATGTTGAATATTTTCTAATTTATTCAGAAAGAGAAATATCAATTAAATGTAAGACGTTGGTTTAAAGATATTTGAATTCCGTTATTTGAAGAGAAAATTATCAATTAAAAAGGATATTCTAAACTTTATTTATTATTTAATTTCAGCCAATCTTTAAAAAATTATAATCTCAAATATAGCGAACTTAAATATAATGATCATCTTGATTTAGAATAGTATGTAACGTTCCATCTTTCTGTTTATTTAGGTTTGATTTGTTTGATTGTTATTCTTTATTTCTATTATTCGGAATCTTTTTTTTAAATTTAATTGAGCCTGAAACTTACGTAATAAATACTTTGCGTGAAGTACGATTTGCAGCATAAACAAAAATTAATTTCGGAAATGTAATCCACTGAATATTAAAAGTAAAGCTTTTGAACAACGCGCGTGACTGACTAGATACATGCAGAGGTTACGTACATTCGCGTGCGAGTGGTTGCGGTCTGATGAGAAATTTTCATTGTGAAATAATTTCGTCGTAACACACTCGGAGATTGCGAATGTACATTCAGAGTAGAGGCACGTACGTTCTATCATTCCCCGTGGCCTGGGTAAAAGAATGGCAATTATTTAAATCTAAGAGTATTTCTTTTGCATCGGACTAGTATATTTATAAGAAAAAGAAGATTGCAGGTTCTGAATGTCTCGGCAAAACGAATCGGAAGTAATTTTAGCGGCCACGAAAGGAAAGTAGAGAGCACAATCACGTACCTCTATTGTTGAGCAGCGCCGTTTTGAAGATCTTCGGTTCCATCTAAAACTCGCCTTCTCTGCATAACATAAATACTCCATAGGCATGGGAATAAGGCTTGTTGTGCGATGAAAATAATATAAAACACATCTTGCGTCTTTTAACTCATTCATTTACCACACACACACACACTAGTAATTAGACAGTACGACATCCCACCAGCCCATCAGAACAAAAAGTAGTCGTTCATACAAGAAATAAAAAACGAAGGGCGAAATTGTTCCTTTGTCTCTCAAAGATAAAAAGTTTACCAGATATTTCTCTGGTGTGTCACTGGAACGATTTTTCAGCACCTCTTCGATTAAATCACAATATTTTCAGTTCCTTTACAAGTAATACATTCAAAATGAAATCAAAAGTATTACACCAAATAATTTATTTAAAAACTTGGATTTAATTATCTGTTGATAATTTTAAAACTGATAATGTGTTTAAGACCTAAAGAAGCTGATGAAGTTAGACACTGTTATTCCAATTTAGAATAAAATTTGACTATCTAAAATATATAGAATATGAAACTTCCTGGCAGATTAAAACTGTGTGCCTGACCGAGACTTGAACTTGGGAGGGCACAGATTTTTAATCTGCCAGGAAGTTTCATATCAGCGCACACTCCGCTCTAGAGTGAAAATCTCATTCTATATAGAATCTGTTCGAAAGGGGAATCTAAACAACTTGCTATAGTTTTTCAAAATCAATTAAAAATAGATGAACAAGAAAAACAATATCAACTTAAAGAAAAGAGAAAGAATGTTTAAAGGATTAGTAAATAATATCATAGTAATGAAAGAATAAGAAATAATTTATATTGCAACTTGTAACATTTTTATTAGTGGTGGGGTTCAATCGAAATGACATTGAATGGGTCATTTTTCGACTTATAATACTGGTCATTTAGATGATGACGAATTGTGCTTTATATACATACAAGAATGTTAAGATTTCAAACTAGTTGAAAACATATTTGAAAAGATTCTATGTCTACATAAAGGTAAATAAAGAAAAAGAAACTTATCAAATTCATTTTAATGATATAAAATATTATGTTAATATATTTTGTGAAGATACAAACAAATACATTGATCTAATTAATCTGAATGGAGAAACAAATTATTCAAATATTAAAAATGATGATCTGGTAGAATTGAATCCAACTGTAATTCAACAAGAAATTGTCGTGCAGTTGCACTTTGGAAATAAAATACGTAAAATAAAATGGGTTGTGTGAGATAATTTACCTAAAGAAAAACTGGCATCTCTTTTTGGCATCTTTGAAGAATTTCTGAATAAAAATAATGTGGGTAAGGAAACATTTAAATAACTTCTAGAATCAGAAGGGTATAAAAGTAAGGGAATGATAAATATATGGATAGAGGTAGTAGATATTTTAACAACAAACATCACAGAGTAGATTGCGTTTTAAAGTATTCATAAACAATACAAAACAATTCATTTATGAATTTAGAGAGTATATCTTCATTGTCATTTGGATAACACACACACACACACACACACACACACACACACACACATATATATATATATATATATATATATATATATATATATATATATATATATATATATGCACATTCTCTTTGTTTATAGAACTGATATGTGAAACTTACTGGCAGATAAAAACTGTGTGCCAGACCGAGACTTGAACTTGGGACCTTTGCCTTTCACGGGCATATGCTCTACTGTCTGAGCTACCCAAACCCCATTCCACAGCTTTACTTTTGCCAGTATCTCGTCTGCTGCTGGTGCTGCAAGGTCCGCAGAACACCTTCTATGTAGTTTGGAAGGTAGGAGACGAGATACTGGCAGAAGTAAAGCTGTGAGGAAGGGGCGTGAGTCGTGCTTGTGTAGTTCAGATGTTAGATCCCTTGCCCGCAAAAGGATATGGTTCCAAGTTTGGTTCTCGGTCTGGTACACAGTTTGAATCTGCCAGAAAGTTTCATATCAGAGCACACTCCACAGCAGAATGAAAATCTTATTCTGGGAACTATTATAACCATCTAACATATAGTTCATCTCATTCCTTTTTTAAAACCTGTTCAACTATATATACTTTGTGATAGTTTGTTTTCTGTAATTCATAATAATAAAAATTTCCTTTTACTTCTTCACCATTCAGATCTATCGATTTATATGTTACTGGATTAGAAAGAATAGCGCTTTCAATTTCAAAAATTTCTGTTGACCAAACTGCTGTATATAAAGTCCTTTAATTTTACTGATTCCAACTGTATCTCATTTTTCAATTTATTTTTATCTTTAGCTATAACAATAGTTCTTTTATAATTTGTTTCATTAGCTCCTATCGGTTTCATTTTTATAGTTGAGTATTTTGTATTACTATATTCATCAACAAATTTGGAAACTAGTTCAACCAATTTATAATGTCCTTGTAGAGAAATTTTTTCACATCTTTTCTTTAAGTGTTCTGTTAAATCTTTCAGCAACAGATGTCTTTAATTCTGTAACAGTTGAATAATGACTAATATTATATTTTTCCGTCAATACTTGAAAATCTTTATTACAAAATTCTTTGCCAGTATCTGTTTCGAGATAAGCTGGGGAGGATGTTACGATTTTTTCTGAGAACCTTAACACGGCTGCGATATTGGGAAATTGGGGTGCAGAAACACTTCTGCATGTGGCTAAGTTGAAAGTAACTGGGGATGCCAGAGCATACGTTACATGACATGAATAATTAAGGGATGCTCGGACATTTGAAGTATTCAAAAAAGGTTTGCTGGAAAGGTGTCAGAGGAAAAATACGTCTAGATATTATCGGGAACAATCGAATAGAATGTATCAAAGGAATGGGGAATCAATAGAAGATTTTGTAGATCGAATTGGAAAAATTAATGTTAATACCTATGATCTAACTGATTCCGATATGGTTAATGAAGCAATTCTGCAGGAAGCTGAGTAGAGGGCACTAAAAGCATTTTTGCAGGGAATACAACCCAAAACCTCCCACAAGATTAGGATGGAATTCCCTAAGACTCTCAATGAGGCAGTCGGAATCGCTGTGGCATTAGAGGAAGTTGAAGCAGTAACAAAGACACGGGACAGGAAAGAAGTGTTTAATGCAGAAATAAAATGTTGCAGATGTGGTCAGATTGGAAGGAAGTGCAGTGCATTGCAGGAAATGTAGACGTTGGGATCATCGGGAGTGTAATTGCAATGGGTTCTGACAGAAACATGATAGGAAACCGCAAGGTGGGCCTCACCCCCCTCAGTTAAACAGAGCACGGGGTGGTGTGTCCACTGTGCAACAGCTCCAGTAAGGATTAATGCTAGTGCAGAATAAGTGGCAGACTTTATTCTGACTGGCTTGGTGAGGGGCAGACCGTGCAAATTTTTATTGGATACCGGGTCCCAGTTATACGTGGTGAGTAGAAATGTACTCAGTAAAGTAGAATTAAAACCACCATGCTGGGCATTAAGTGGTGTGGGTGGGGGACAGGTGAAGTCACTCGGAGCAGCGGTGTTAAACTTCCAAGCGGAAATGAGAAACTTACAGGTGAAGGTAGAAGTTCTTCCAGTTGTTGGCAGCAGCTATGATGTCATACTCGGATTGGATTTCCTGGTTGCGCATCACGCAAAAGTTAACCTGGAACGGCGTCAGTGGAACTGGATAGAATACAATTTCGCCTAGGTTCTGCAGCCGAAAAACCATTACTGTCGCAAGGAACCGCCCAGACGTCAGGTGGGCCACCTAAACTGCGTACAAGGTTGCTTAGCGTTAACTCGTGGGATACTATACCGAAGGGTACAGGGAAAATAATCTGGGCAGATCTTGGAGCTAGCGTGCCGGTAAATTCGTTGTGTGTCGTCGAACCTTTGTCTGGGAATGAGACGCTGGATAAAATGAAGTGTTTTACACGCTGTAGCGTGTCCTACATGCGGGAGATAGAAGGAAATAGGTTGTGTCTGTCAATATTTATAATTTTTGCCTTGAAGAGGTGCAGTTAGCATAGGGTACCATAATAGCGAATCTGGAGATAATAGGGGAAGATGAACTGGATAAAGATTTCGCAGCAGATTACACAATGCCGGGAGAGTCTGTCAGCTGGTCCACACTGAGGGTAATGCACATTTAGAAGAGCAAGACAGAGAAGTAATTGAGAACCTTTTGACGGAATATAAAGAGTTATTTAATTGTCATGGTCTAGTGCCTGTGTGCGTTACACCTCCAACATTCGCCGATATGATCATGTTAGTGCTTCATACTCCGAGCTAGGGTGGCTGCAGCCGGACAAATTGCGTGACTACCACACTCTATGTCTGCTTCACCCACTCCTCGTCGCGCAAGCACCCCAGTACCTTGTGTCAGAGATTAAAAACCTGTCCTGCCATCATAATCGAAGCACGAGGTCACTCTTATTTGGTATCCTAACTGTGCCCACTCACAAAACAAAACCTTTTGCAAACTCCTTCTCAGTTGCCGCTGTCCGCCTCTGGAACAAACTGCCCCTTACCTCGAGGAAAATTCAATCTCCTGCTGCTTTTAAGAAGAAGTTGAAGCATTTCCTACTATCATCCTCATAAAGTTCTCCACAAAATTAATGTACAAGGCCAATCCTCTAATCTGTCAAATAGCAAAGCTAGCGTCTCCTATCTTTCTCCTGAGATGCCTTCCTCTTCATCTATCTCTATTAGCACGCAATCTTCTTTTCCTTTATATTTCCTTAATTATGTTTCATCATGTCTCTCTATTCTTCTCCTCCCTTCACCATGAGTCTCCCTCATACTCACTGCTGCCAGCACTCCTATCTAAAATCTTTCTCTTCAATAATGTATTTTTCCAGGTGTACCTTTCTAATTGTTTATTTCACTTTCTGCACTAGATGTAGTTTGACATGCCTACTGAAACGTATGAATGTAAAATAAGTAGAATGCCTGGTTAGATGTAAGAGAGGGCCTGATGGCCCTAATCTTGTCAGATTACATAAATAAATAAATAAATACTGCCTGCCACACCATTAGCTCCATATCATGTTGCATGTCCATATCATGTTGCAAAAAGTTTACAGTCTGTCCTGAAAGAATTTATTAATCAACAGCTTAGGGATGGCCGCCCCTGAAGACCGACCAAAGACAGCTTTTTCAACACCTACAGGTCATTTTCAGCATCGGTGAATGCCTTTCGGACTCAAAAATGCTCCGGCAACCTACCAACGCTTACTAGATAGCGTGTTACGAGGGCTGAAACCTAATCAGTGTATGGTATATTTGGACGACATAATTGTTTTCTCAAAGAACATGCAAGAACATGTGCGCCGTTTGCCCAAAGTTTTCGATCGTCTGAAAGCAGCCCGGTTAACTCATCATATGGCAAAATGTCATTTTTTGTTGCAAGAAGTCCGTTATTTAGGTTATATTATAGGACAGCAGGGTGTCCGCACAGATCCAAAACTTGTAGAGGCGGTAATGAATTTTCCGACACCTACAAAAGATAAGGAGTTGCAGTCTTATTAAGGTCTTGCCAATTTTTACCGGAGGTATATTCCAAAATTTGAGGAAATTGCAAGGCCCCTCATGCAGTTGTTGAAGAAGGGAGCAAAATTTCACTGGTCAGCAGAATGCGAAGAGGCTTTTCAAAAGTTAAAAACTTTGTTAACATCTAGCCCGATTTTGGTTTTTCCAGATTTTAGTAAACAGTTTATATTATCTTGTTACTCTAGCAATTTTGCTTTGGGTATTGTATTATCTCAGGAAATAGATGGGCAGGAACACCCGATAGCATATGCTTCCAGACAGCTAAACAATGCAGAAAAAAATTACTCAACAACCGAGGAGTTATTGGCATTAATTTTCGGAATAATCTATTTACGATTTTATTTGTATGGACGACGTTTCAAGGTGATTACTGACCATGAAGCACTTAAGTGGTTGTTAGGGCTTAAAGACCCAATAAGTAGATTAACGAAGTGGGTTTTGCGTCTTAGTGAGTACGATTTTGAAGTGATTTATCGACCGGGCAAATTGCACGGAAACGAAGATGGTCTAAGTCGTAAAGTATGTGCTATGGAATGCACAGGAATAAATGAGAACGATTTACCTCGCAGCGACAGTTCGTCATGGAAGACGGGATATTGTACCGTAAAACTAGGAATGGTCCACACATAGTCGTACCAGAATAATTGCGAAGTGAAATTTTAAGGCAAGCACATGATTCAATGTTCTCTGGTCATTTGGCTCGAAGAGCAACGGAAAGGAGGGCAGCACAGAGTTATTGGTGGTCAACACATAGGCAAAATGTCGATCAGTACATAAAGAATTGCCTTCCTTGTGCTCAACGGGCAGAATTGAGTCATCAGAAAATTGTGTTGCAACGACTACTGGAAGCGGATAGACCTCTACAATTACTGGGCTTAGACGTCTTGGGATCGTTTGTGCAAACACCAGCAGGTAATCGCTATGTTTTAACAATAATAGATCATTTTTCGCGCTATGTGTCTATGACAGCTATTCAGGACCACCGAGCTGAAACAGTGGCTTCCGCCATGGTGCATCAAGGGATATTTAAATTCAGAACATCTGAAACTATAATTACAGATCAAGGGACAAACTTTATGTCTGGTTTGATGATACAGTTATGCAAGTTGTTGCATATAAAGAAATTGAGAACGAGCGTGTTAGACCCGCAGGCTAATGGTTGGACCGAGAGAGTTCATCGTACAATAGCTAAGATGTTAAGTTATCACGTAAATTCGCAACACAGCAATTGGGATACCCTATTGGCGTTTGTAACCATGGCGTATAACTCAAAAGTGCATGAAAGTACAGGATTGTCTCCGTATGAACTGCTGTTCGGTCAGAAGATGCCATCTCTGTTTGAATTGCTCAAGACCCCACCAGGAACCGATATTTCGGCTGTTAAGGATTTATCCACAAAGTTGAAAACAATCTGGCGGCAGGTGGCGTTAGAGAGACAGGACAAAGTTCACAATAGAAAGGAGGCTTTACCCAAATATCATGTAGGACAATGGGTGATGATGACTAATCTGTATGTGTCAAAATGCAAAACGAAAAAATTTGTATCCCATTATCAAGGTCCTTTCCAGGTGATTGAGATGACATTGCAGGTGAATGTAAAATTACAGCTTCCAACTCGCCCTACTATTGTGCATGTGAGCTGATTTAGGCCTTTCAAGGGGAATTTTGAGGAACTTCCTTCTTTGTCTGCAGTAACTTCTAGTGGAGAGAAAGATGAATCTAAGAAAAACAATAAGAAAGGAGTAGATAAACAAGAGAACCAAGTTAATTGTGGAAGCTATCAGACATGCTATTATGCTCTTAGGCCACACGTAAAAAGGAAGAGCTAATGTGAGTTGTTTTTCTTTTGTTTCTCGGGAGGCGTGACGTTCTGTTAAGACCAGCAGTTCCGGCATCATGGGTTGTGCTGAAGAGGTTCAAATGGTTCAAATGGCTCTGAGCACTATGGGACTTAACATCTGTGGTCATCAGTCCCCTAGAACTTAGAACTACTTAAACCTAACTAACCTGAGACCATCACACACATCCATGCCCGAGGCAGGATTCGAACCTGCGACCGTAGCAGTCGCGCGGTTCTGGACTGAGCGCCTAGAACCGCTAGACCACCGCGACCGGCCGCTGAAGAGGGAAGGTGTGCACTATCTCTCAGCATAGTTATTCTGAAGCCTTATAGGTACATACTATATCAAGTGGTGTTTTGTTCTCGCGACAAGCGGACGTAATTATGTCCGGACATCAATGGACCTTAAGGGTGGACTGTAATATTTGGGCGGTTGAAGACGAAATCTGTAAATTAGAGGGTACATTTAATGAACTTCATTCCGTGGTGGCTAATCAGTCAAGGTTTAATAACACACAGGGGGAATATCAGCTACTACGATCAGCTTTTGCACGCTTACAAGCTCAGTTGCGTCAAATTGCGCACGTCCGTAGGAAAAGAGTATGGTTAGACGCAAGTGGCCGTATCCTAAAAACTGTTTTTGGGACCGATAACGCGGAAGATATTAAAAGTATTAATGAAACGCTACGGTAGGTACAGAATAATGTAAATAGCAACCAGGGAATGCTAGATCTTCACACAATCCAATTAGAGACTTTGGAGCAAGATGTAGTTAATAATACACACCAATTGCTAGCTTTGCCCACGACCTTGATGTCCCACATTAAGGCCACAGCCGACACAACCGATCACGACTTGGATGTAATCAAGTACCATTTCGATAACATCGATTCGCAGCTGATAATTGCTAAGCTGCTCCGTTTTCTTGCTGATAGTATTACGGAAGCACGCATAGAAGCCACGGATCTGCAGGGGGCTTTGTTGCACGCAATACGCAGGCACCTAACCCCGGTACTGTTACCTTTGGTACAACTTCGGGAAGGATTACGGAAAGTTCAATCAGAATTGCCCGCATCCCTGGGGCTGCTGACGACATTAACAGACGAACACTTATCTCTCAAAAATGGCCACTGTTACCAGTACGCGGAGAATTTATATCATAATACCATTTGTAACGCCGGAAATGCATATCCACTTATTTCCATCTATTGTACTATAATTTTTTTCCTCATTTTGTTACCTGTCTGGCGCGAATTTGTCGTATCGAGGCCTTTCGATGCGAATTCGAGTGGCTCGATGAAGGAGTTTTGTGAGGGCTGGATCCGTTAAGTTGGAGTACTTGCGTGATCGCCGCACGGAATCCGAAATAGTCTGGGAACTCTACAAGAAGCTTCCAGATGACACAAAACGCTACAAGACAATCAATGATTTCCTGGAAAAAGTTGAGGACGAGGACAATTGGCGCAATAATCGCGACAGTGGTAGAGGCCGTGGTAACAACAACGGGAACCACAACAACGATAACCATGGGAATAATGCATACCGTAGCCATGGCAGCAATAACAATAATGGTTCGGACTGTAATAACAATCGGTACAATACAAATAATAACAGGAATGACGGAAACCAGTATCATACTAACGTGATACGGGCTTCACAGAATAGTAATAACGTCAGAGAGTGTGATAAGCCGCCTCAGCAGCATCCGGGGAGCAGATCTGCTGGGACGAGACAGGGAAACCATTAGCCGTGCCGGTGAGGGGCCGACCGGGCGTGGAGAAACTTTGGCGGCCCAATACCAGGAGGATACCCAGGTGTCGTCGTTATGAAAATTCCGTATGGAATAATCATCAGCGGGAGAGTGTGCCACAGTTAGGAGAAAGGAGTGCTCCCACAAGTAGTAGATCAGCTGTAGACACGGCAGTAGAAAATACATTCACTGTCAGTGAGAACAATTTAAGTAGTGTTTCGGAAATCGATTAGGAAGTGGCAGCTGTAACACCCACAGTGGAACCGGAGATTGAGTTTAAGAATGATTCGCAAGTGTTTAGAGTAGATCAGATGTCGGATAAAACGTCCCTCATCGAGCGAGGGGATTCAGAAAGGGATGAGGTCTGGTTAAGGCAGTTCGGTCGCTTATACAGCGAACTAAGAGATTATAGGGGCCTGTACGGGAGAAATGTTTATGGAGAGCGCGAGCAGAATTTGCCGCGTCTCGTCCCGCAGGAAGATAGTGTTTGTGAAGTGATAGAAAGTTCTGGTCCTAACTGGCAGACTTTAGCAGAAATAGTTGATGTTAATGGGGAGCACGAGCAAGGTTCGTCGTGTTTCGTCCAGCAGGAGTTGGATGTTGAAGTACTAACGGGAAGTTCTGGCCCTAACCGGCAGACCTTACCGAAAGTTATAGTGGTAGAAGTAGCCGACCCATCCGACGCAAAACTCCAGTTTAAACATTGCGAGAGTATTAAGGAGAAAGATTACGAAAATTTTAGTGATAGCCGGACACAATTGGTAGAAAAGCACGTAGATTACAGCGTGTGTGAGGTTAGAGCTGACGTTATACGGTCGGACGGGAGCAGTGTGGGTTGCGCAGATCCAGAGGAAGTAATTGCAGATACTACTGGGCACATTCCTCCAGGTAGATTGGCAGATGAGATCAATCTGATCAAAGAGGAATCAACGAAGGTGACCATTAGTGAATTGATAGCAAAGCAACACTCACTAGTTGACGAGTTACGGGAAAAGGTTTCGGTATTGGAGGCGAAGCTACAGATTAAGCCTCAGGACAAACGTGTTGAAATTAAAACTGTATGTGAACAGAGGCTGAAAAAGCCGCCAGATAAGCCGGATTTAGCATCAAAGCCGGATGTTTTTTTCTGTAATGACCTGGATATAGACGAGGATTTATTGTGGGAAAATAAAGAAACAGCAGAGGACAAGTGTAGACAGATAGTAGTGTCTGTTAATATGCACGACCCACAACTAAACGTGTTGAATGACACTGGTGCAGAATTGAGTGCTGTATCTGGCAAAATATTTCAGTTACTGAAAGACAGACCTGGTATCGTAGTTATGCCAGTAACAGGAGTGAAAATTATCGGTGCTCCTGGGAAGGCCAGTAAACCGATCACAAAACAGATTTTTGTCAATTTCGAGATAAGTAGGGCACGATTTGAACAAGAGTTTGTCGTCGTGCCAGACTTAACTACGGAAGTAATTATCGAGTTAGATTGGCTATTAAAGTACCGTGCAGTGATTAATTGCGAAAGCGAAACTTTGACATGTACGTCACAAGATAAAACAATAGTAGTTAGTTTAGACGATGCAGGAGACGGTGTGAATAGGCAATACCAGCCTATACACATTGTTAACTGGCCGGATGCTATTGACGTAGGTATGAATTTGAACTACTGTAACGTGAGCAATCTCGGCATTGACAATAGTGTAGAAAGTGAATTGGAAAGTATTATAGACGGTGTTTCAAACGTAACACACGAACAGAGATGGGGCCTGTATGAAGTAATAATGAGGAATAAGAGTGTGTTTTCAGGCAAACCAGGACTTGTGGAAGAGATAATCAAATTCCCTCCACGGATTGACATTAGTATTGGTATGAAAAAAGATCGTTTGTGAGAAATAATGAAGCTACAAACCGATGCTTGCATACGTCGTCACGACGCGTTTTGCTAAGTTTGCAATCGGAGACTTAGTATTTGTAAAAGCTCATGAGAAATCGAGCGAGATAGACAATGAAATCTCTAAATTTAAGTTTGTTTATAATGCACCATATAAAGTTATTGGTATACTTCACACAAATGCTTATTGCTTAGAGTATCCAAGCTCTGGGAAACTATTAGGTATACGGAACATTGTAGACTTGAAATTGTACCAACCAAGGATTGATTAATACCACAGAATGGGTAATTTGTACAGTATGTAAATATAAAGTGTAAGATTTAACGATTTGCTAGATTGACATGCTTTTGCCTGACCAAGAGGACATTAGAGAAGTTGTAATTAATAAGTAATTAATTTTGACTAAATGATTTAAGAGTGACTGATTATTAATCAATTGAAAAATCCAAGCTGCTAGTTTAAGTTTTCAGCTGAGTCACAGTAGATTAAGGAATGTAAATATGATTTTGTAACTAGCTGTAATATTCCATGAATGTGTGTTTTACTAGTCATTGGCGATGTACTTAGACACTCTTTTAAGTTTCAGGCTAGTACATGCATGTGATGATGGACAGTGTTGAGTTATCCACTGTGATAATGTTAACGGACTCCTTGAGATTACTCGGGAGTGAGTTTCTCCGAAAGAATTCAGTGAAAGAGATGTTCTGGAAATGCCGTTACACAGGCGAGTGAGATCAAGCGTGCCGCACAGGCGGGCGAAACAGCACTGGCGAGGCGGAGCCGCTGTCGGCTCTTGTGCCGATCTCGGCTCTTACGCCGCTCTCGGCTTTCTTTGTACTTGCTGATACCGAAGGCACAGTTGTTTTTCTTCCCGGACAGCTGATGTGAAAGAATTCTACTGTAAATATTTTTTTTCGATCTGCTGTATATTATTTTCTAGTTTAGCGTTAAGTGGACTCTCATGACGAGAATATTAATCATGAAAAGGTTAAATAAAAATGTGTATTCTGTGTAATTAATTATTAATTTCCGTATTTTGATATACCTGTTTTTTATGACCATGTACTCTGGTTAATTTTGTAAATAGTATTCTATTTCTTGATACTGTAAGGGATTTTGCTGATTTAGAATAGCTGAACCATTTTCTATGTTTTCTATGAATTTTAATATCTTGTCAACCTGTTTTCTTTTGTGTAAGATGACAGACTGGAATAAGGTTAGGAGCGTCTCCACTCAATTATTATGGTCTAAAAATTGGTTTATGGTTAATTAGTCTAATGCTAAATTTTCTTGATATTTTGAGCACATGCATTTCCGCTGGTTTTTTTCCTTTTTGGGATATTTTCTGAGTCTGTTTAGGTTCCACGAACATCCTCAGACAATGTGGGGCACCTGTAACGCCGGAAATGCATATCCTCGTATTTCCATCTATTGTACTATAATTTTTTTCCTTATTTTTTTACCTGAAGATATGACATTTCTGTGTCTTTATATATTGTAATTGTTTTACTATTTGTGTATTATATATGTCGATGTATAATTGGCTTGTTTTGTGAATATTATTTGTATTTTATGCTGGGTCTGGCCTAGGGAAAACTATGCTATCGAATGATTACATCAATAGGTCGTGTGGAGAACCAAAGTGTTTAGGATCTTTTCAATCTGTTTTAAGGTATGGGTTAATACTCTGGGGAAACAGCAGAAAATAAATGAAATTATGGTGATCCAGAAGAAAGCAACCAGAGTAATGGCTAAGGTAGATAACATAACACATTGTAAACCATTGTTCATTAAATATAGACTTTTAAAAGTTATTAATTTATATATTCTTGACAGTGTTAACGACATACTTGCTGAACCACCTAATTTAAGTGTAACAAATGAAAGGCATGACTGCTATACAAGAACGTGTACTTCTCTGCTGTTGCCACAAAATAGATTAGCTAAAACTAACAATAGTCATAAGGATATGGCAATTAAAATATATAACAAATTGTCTAAAAATGGGTCAATCAAGCCTGACAAATTATTTAAAGACAATGTTCATAACTTGTTGTTAACTAATCCATTCTATTCATTAGAAGAATTTTTAGAAGTGCAGAGAGATTCTGGATGAAGTAGGGCGGTGGACAGGTGTGTTGTGTGACACTCCCGCGAGTTGCCGCACTTCTGGGGTTTGGCAGCATGTAACTGCGCTCGACTTGCTAAGATAGTTTCTGACACGGTGTTGCGGACGGGAAGCATTAGCTGGCGCACATAAAGAGCCCGTTTCGCCTGGTAACCGTGTCGAGAAGAAGGCACGCCAACATGCAGATTCTGCAACAGCAACGGCCGACAATGAGTAACTGTCGCCAGCTCCTCGATCAACGGCTTCAAACATTCAATCAACCAACAAGGAAGACTGGAAGCACGTAAAGTTTTAGAACTGTATGGCAGACCTCAGCATTTCAAACTGTTTCAAAATTACAGCAATGTAGCATGAACCTTTCTTGCTCATTGTCCCAATATCATTACCAAGAAGGGTCCCTTCCTTTTCCGGAATGAACCCGAGTGTCGTTGAAATTCAAACGCCAGCATTCCATTTCACTGCTTTAATTTCAAAATTCAGTTAAAGTATTCATAGCTAGCTACAATATTTAGATTACACAAGCACAAATTAAGAGTACGAGCTTTGTTACCATATTTTAGCTTACCTGTGACTGCAGCTCAGCTTGGTACGTACTAAATTTTACTATTGTTAATTGTTCGGATTCATTTAATTCAAGTTCAAAGTTAGATCTCTTATTTCTAAATTGCGTAGATTCAAGTAGCTATTGAAATGATTGTTGAGGTAGCCCAAGACTAACCTTATTTTATTGAATTTCGTAGTGCTTCAGAAACAAAGTTCACTATTAATTTCAGTCACTTTCAGTTTTCACACAACACGTGTCAACCTTCAGTTGCCACGCCTTTAGTGCTAATTATATGTGCATTAATCTTTCATTTTCAGTTATTATAGTAGTTGTCCATGGGACAGGCGATCGTAATTTTCCACAAATCTCAAATATCTAATTAACGCCAGTTAATTGTTAACGTTAACGACCGCAAATTTACTTTCTTTATTAATTTTACCTTTTTCTCAAAATTTATTTCCACCAGTTTCATTTGCATTTTCCTTTCATTAATATGTAACCCTTTCCTCCCTCTTTACCGACAGATTAACTTCGATGACGATTGCTTTTCCCAAATTTTCATTAGGTACATGCGGTTTAATTTTTCACTTTCATTAAGGTCGATAAGTGACGGGGAGGTTACACATTAACATGTAAGGATTGTAAATTTGAATGTTACGCCTTGCATACGTATCCAGTGAAGTGGGAACTTTTGCAGAAATTCGTACAATTAACCATACAGGAAATACTGTTAGTGGCACGTAACTGGACTAGGCGTTGGTCTAATGCGGAGTGAGCTTACTACTGCCTCTGCCGCTCTTTTTATATAGCTCCGGCGCGTACCGCCAAGAGAGCATCTGTTCTTTCCGTTCATATGCAGATGCCTGCGGCCTCCAAATGACCGCTATCTCAGGCACATAATCTTAAATATCACATTTAATAATAGCTTTACAAACTTCTCAATTTTTGTATGCATACATCTGAGCAGTACAGAAGCACGTAGAAAATCTCAGCCCGCTAAAATTAAAACTTTACTCTCTAGAATTTTTACAATGGAACTAACGGTAGATTGTTACCTCTGAACCATAGCTTTATCAAGACTTGTATCAGCTGTTAATTATGCTACAAGACTAACACTTGGTGTAGCTTTGTTAATTGTCCTATCTGATCATTGGTCTTAAAGAATTTGTTTTATCATTAAAATTTAAAGTACTTAATCTATAATGCTTATGTACATTTTACTCACAAAAGTAGTTTTTACTAAATTACTAAAAAACTAGAAGAGGTAACTGATTGTGGTATTTCCATTATTATTATTAGGGTGAACTGAAGCATCCTACCAATTTTCAATATTGTAGCTCTATTATTTCGCGCCTCTGATTTTTCCGAAAAACGCGGATTCTGGAGTCAATTTTAGTTTTATGGTTTTGGAAACCAGCACCACTCATTAATGACTTCTTACTGCACCTTCTCACCAAATTTTGGCTTCCTAGCGTCATTATTTAGCGCCTCCTATTTTTCTTTCAAAACGTGAATTTTACGTAAACTACTAATTTTATAACATTAAGATTTGTTACCTGAAACATTATTACATAGAACTATACTTTAACAAAGTTTTACACACAAATCTTAATTTTTACTTTTATGTTAAATGTGGTGCAATACTATATGCAGGCGCGTTACGATGACGTGACGCTACTAGCAGTGAACTAGGGTAAGTCCCGTGCACTCGCTCGCCTCTGTATCTTATACATGATACAGCGCTTGCTTTGCTTCATCACCCCCTTTTTAATTTTCGTGAAAATCTATTTTTGAACAACATTAAATTTCTAAAAGAACAAACAAGCGATGGATTACTTTAGTATACCTCTTTCAACTTAAGTTGCTTCTTCTTAGGAAATTCCTTATTACTACATACACAAAATAACCATACTCATATACACATAGAAAACCTAGTACAGAAGACATTCACAAATTATTTACATACATTTACATGGAAATATAAATTTTTCAATGGTTACAAAATAGTTATTTTTTTTTCTTTAAAATCAGTCTCTTCCTGAAAAAGAAAATACACACGACTTTTATCACTGCAACGCACTCACATTTTTCTTTTACTATAATACTCGGCACTGTGGTGGGTGTCCTATTGTAACACTCAATTAATTTCACTGATTGACAAAATTGTGGGAGGAAATTGTATTCACTGTGGTTTGCGTCTCTACTTCCAATCTCCCTACCGCTTGTTGTCAGTCATTCATGCAGCCTGCATGTCCCTGAGAAACAGACAATACAGTCTAAGTTTCTGTTTTCAACTTATATCTAAGGTAGGACAAAGTACATTTTATAGTTTATATTCTGGCACTATTTTACTAATTGTGAAGTTGTCAGAAAGACATTTAGCACTAAGTCGTATCTGATACAATAGCTCCTACTTTCTTCTTTCATAAATAATCTTTTAGGTTCCTAAATAGTGAAAATTCTTTTAGCAAATTAATATATTAAGATCTTGCTTCAACTTAGAAAATTGAGTAACCTTTTAGTTTTAATGTACTCTGGCTTAATTATCGTATGGATTAGTTCATCAAAGAAGTCATTTGCTGACCAGCACTTTGCTTTATTGTATGAATTATTAAAGAAATTAGTTATTTTCAGTATACCGATTTCAAATTTCTGCATTTTCCAATATTTGTGTGTTTCTGTTGTCTGTTTAACTATTTATTTGCCTCAAGCAAGATTTAGCGTTTTTCACCATTTCACGAGACGTGAGGGAATTATTCTTTAATCCTACATCATTTACTTCAATTTACTTACTTCACTTCTTCACCTTATTCATTTTCTCCCTTTTCTTCCAGATTCAAAAATACTTCATTTCTCCACTTCTTTCTCCCTTTTCCTTTTGTCAGCCTATTGACGTCCTGTTTCTATATATTTAGTGCGATCCTCACACCACTTCCACACATCTCCATTTATTTAATTCTAAAACGCCATTGCTTGCCTCTATGAGCATTACCTTCTTACGCTGTTTTCCTTCAGACAACCTTATTTCTAGCAACATACTACCTTCTGCATAATCTCATGGATTATTCATATTCATACCGTACTTCGTATACTGCAAAGTGTCTCTCTTAGTTGTAGTTTCTAACCCTTTACAATTACATGAAATATTTTAATTTATTTATTTTAGCCATGTTTGCCTCTTATTGGTACTCAGACTTTTGTTTTGCCATTCACTAGGTAGATCCTTACTAAGAATACTTAAAAACCTAATAGCATATATACAACATGAAGACATATGTGATTCTTACCTGTTATGATAGACCAGAAGAAGGGAATGAAACTTGAAAAGGAAATAAAGTTTCACCCAGCTGGGGCTGCACGGTACGCCAAACCGTGTATCCGCCAAAGAGTGGCAGACTCCCTACAGTAATTAATTACTGTTAATTTTAAATTCCTTTAGATCCACAATATTTCTTAGACCTAGTTCTCTCTTACTCTTTGGATATTCCAAACGATAGGCATTTGCATGAGGTTTACTTACTATTCTAAATGGTCCATGATATACATGCATAAACTTTTTTGTTTCTGCAGAAATTTTCTTTGATTTTTCTTTTGTTTTGACCAGCACTAGCTCACCTCTGTATCTTTGTTCGTCAGCAATTTGCTTTGTTGATTGTACCTTTTCCTCTATTTCCTTTAGGATGTGTCTCTCTTCAACCTTAGCACTTTCCTCATTCTCACTGAAAACCAAATTTTCCTGCAAGTATCCTTTATTCTTTATTACTCTAATAGGCAGTTCCCAAGTTTCATTACTACCGCCTATATGACTTCCTATAAAAGACTCTCTTATCACTTTAGAGTCAGGTAAAGTTAAAATTAAGTTGTTCTGATCAAAATTGATCTTTCCCTGGTACTTTGATAAGAAATCAGTACCAATCAACATATCAACACTTAAGCCTAGCACAATCAAACAAGGATGATCTATTACTACGTCATTTATACCAATGGGTATCAAAGCTTCGTGTTGAACTGGTCTAGAGACTTTTCCAGTAGCACCTATAATCTTTAAGCCACTTACTTTCATAACTGTTAACTTCTCTTTATTGGGTATGGTGTCAAAAAATGTTTGTGATAAAGCACTTGCTTCACTGCCACTGTCAAGCAGACAACGCACAGTGACTCCTGATATGTTTACTTTGATAACAGGGTGAGTTATTTTACATTGAACAGGTTGCTCACACACCTCGTCTAATAAATCTCGTTCTATGTTCTTCCAGCTAAAGTAATTCTGATCAGTTGCAATTACATTTACATTTACATCCTGGGGCTCATCATGCTCTATAATCTTAGCTGCTTTCTCTAATCTGTCCACTAACTTTAAATCGAAGCATCTGACGACTTTTTCTACTTTTGTTTGCTGCACATCAGCCAAACTATCCTCTACCTCTGAGCAACTGCGTCCCTGCGCAATATTGCTGTTCATAAGAATGTCGTCACCTTCAACCATTTGTGGCACGTTTACACAGCTACTAGATTCTTTCACCTCGTTACTATTTCTACCCCCTTCATTCATCATTTCCTCCTCTCTAAAGTTTTGCAGTACTGATTCTACTTCTGCTACTTCTACTTCAGCTTTTAGATTGCCATTTTCATCGAAGATGTAAGCTTTTACTTCATCATTATTCCCATCAGACTCAAACCCATTATCTACCTTGAGTTCCTGTTCTTCCTTGACCCATTTTTCTAGTGTATCCAAAATACTATCCACTATTTTGTGAGAGTGGCTTAACACATCACTGGTATTATCTGTATTTATTTCGTCATCCATGTTGTCTGTCTGTGTATGTTGGCTGATTGTCTGTGTTTCCGTTACTGGCTGTGTTACTGTTACCGCCTGGTGAGCGCCAGTTTCCTCATAGACGGGATTTAGTTTCCCACACGCGGCCTGTTGTGTTCATCTGTGACACCACTAGATATAGTAGCATCATGACTCCCTTCTTGTCTTAATGGCATAGTATTTACTTCTCCACTTTCGTCATAGTAGTTGTTACGAAAGCGTGGTGAGTATCTACCCCCTCTTCCTCTGCCACGGCTTTGGTTTCGATAGTTTGTTTTGGTGTGCCTAACTTCCATATTTCTAACGTTCACGTTTCCATTATTTTGTACGTGATTGTTAGAAGATTTGTTATTCTGCTGCACCTGCTCCTCAGCAGCAGCTACTCTTTCCACTCTTTCCAGATATTCAATAAATTTGTCTATATTATCTCTAGGGGCGGAAATGATCCTCTTCTGCCAGTACCACGGCAGCTTACCTTCTAAACCCATAATGATCATATTTGGCTTCATCTTTTCTGTCAAATGTGACAGTCTTGAAACCCACTTCCTAGCGAAATCCTTTACTGATTCACGCCCTGGGAAAAACTTCTTACCACTCCAGAATTCCCTTAACACATCATTTTGTTTGTTATGTGACCAGTATTCGTTGAGAAATGCAGACTTAAATTCAGATAAAGTTTTACATTTGATCATTACATCCGCTGACCATCGCAAAGCATCACCTGACAAATGACTTCTTATAAATGAAATTTTTTCTCTTTCTGACCACGTGTTGGGGAGAACATCCTCAAAGTCATTCCAAAATTCAAGAGGGTGAATGTACTTATCAGGATCAAAGCGCAAAAACTGTCGACACCCTATAAAAGCGGCGTCAACTGAAGTCACATGCTGTACAGTAGAATGACTAGAATTAACAGAGGTTACTCTATTTTCTAGGTTAGCAATGTTAGTATTTAATTCCTCTACTTGTGACTCTACTGCTTCTATCCTGGCAGAACATCTTTGTTCCACTGCACCACGAATTTCGGTACAGGTTTCTTTTACTTTCTCAATGTTTTTCTGACAAGTATCTACTTTAATTTGTACCTCTTTAACTTTGTCAGAGCAAAGTTTGGACTCGTTGCTCAATCTTTCGGACAACCTCACTTCCAAAAGTTCATCTGCCTCTTGATAATTTTTTTGAATTTGATCTATTTCACATTTGAAAGTACTATGCATTTTAGTTAACTGTTGCCCTACTTTTACTTGAATGTCATGATGAATAGCATCTATCTTATAATTCAAACTATTCCATTTTGATTGCAGTTCTTCTTTTAGTTCTTTATTACTAACCTCAATTTTATTCTCCAACTCTTTATTACTATTTTCAATTTTATTTTCCAACCCTTTATTACTAACCTCAATTTTATTCTCCAACTCTTTATTACTATTTTCAATTTTAGCCTCAATTTTATTTTGGTTTGATTCGAGTTTGGCAAACAGTATTTGCATCCAATCCGGAGCTTCTACCTTGATACTTTGTATCTCTTGACTTGACTGAGCTGGAGATATATTGAGCTCAGTTTCACTACCTGACAAAGTTAGCAACTCTACTGGCTCCCTTTTGACTTCTATTTCACTTATTGATTGCATCCCTGCACTCTCATTTAAATTAAAGTCATAATTTACTGGTGACAAATTACGTTCTAGTTCAATATTTGAGGGATTAATGGAACCATCCTCATTAAACTCAATTCCTGATCGTGAGGATTCTTGGTCAGAGACCGGTTCCCTTCTGAAATGTACACTACTTTCCATATCTTTTAGTTTGTTAGCAGCAGTTAATAAATATTTTAAAAGTCTTTGACTTAACTTAAATGCTTGATTTCGACGAATGATGTCGTCGCGGTGTACCAGCAATCGTGATGCGACGCGTCGCGACGCATTGAAGGCAGCAGCAGCAGCCGTAGCGTCGAGTACCGCCACAGGAATCGCCTACTGCAATAGCTCCAGGGGGGGGGCAGCAAGGCACCGTTGACCGCTCGGCGCAGCCGGCAGCTGTCTCGCAGATCAGCGCAGCTCCGCGATGACGCACCGTCTTCCTTTAGTCTCAGCGCCGTCGGCAGCCGCGATCCAGCATCGTCGCCTTCCTCACCATCGTCACTAACCAACGTACAGCGGTAGACACTTATTGTTTATACACTACACCTGCCTTTACTGGTAACACTGTTCCCACACTAGTTCAATTCAATGTCCTGTTATTGCCTACCGAGTTCGTTAATTTATACCAATCGCTTTCACACATCGAGCACTTTTATTTGCTTTTAATTCAGTTTTCCCGGCCGATAAGCACCATATGTGGGGCGGCGAAGAAGTTGTCAGCTGAGTTGTTTGAATGTTCATTTCACGTAACAGACTATTGCCGATGCAACATATGTGGGACGGCGAAGAAGTCGTTTAATGTTGAATGAAAGTTGAACATTGCCACCTTAAATCACGCGAGCCTGGCAACTAATTTGGTGGCCAGTCAGAAAACGAAGGGAAACTTACTGACCTTAGTTCCCAGTCTGCACGGCCACATTCCTGTACAGCCCAGCTAAACGAAAAATATCCATAGTTCTTCACGGGATTAGGGCTGCTTCAATAAAATTTAAAGTTCCAAACAAGATTTTATTATCTTAAAGGCTCACACAAATTACTCGAAACTTCTGAAAATGCTAAAGACATTAAATATTGTTAATTCAGCCAATCGTTTAATAGTTCAGAGGCGACTTCTACAGCAAGTTCCTCCCGAATAGTTCATTACTCTAACTAACGGTGCTCTATTAATAGTTCGCAATAATGTTAAAAAAAAGATTAATGCTCGCCTTAAAAGTGGAGTTAGTCACCACTTGCCACGCGGAATTATACTTCACACGGACGGCACAATAACAGTTTGTTACCGAAGTCTAAACGATCCAGGACGGTGTACAGTCCTCGCGATTTTCAATGTCCGTTTACATTGCTAAGTACGCGCATGTCACAGCCCGCTATGACGTCACCCGAGGCGAGGCGCGATCGGACGTTAAGCTCGCGTGGACTAGGCGTTGGTCTAATGCGGAGTGAGCTTACTACTGCCTCTGCCGCTCTTTTTATATAGCTCCGGCGCGTACCGCCAAGAGAGCATCTGTTCTTTCCGTTCATATGCAGATGCCTGCGGCCTCCAAATGACCGCTATCT
Source organism: Schistocerca gregaria (assembly GCF_023897955.1). Taxonomy (NCBI): domain Eukaryota; kingdom Metazoa; phylum Arthropoda; class Insecta; order Orthoptera; family Acrididae; genus Schistocerca; species Schistocerca gregaria. Next base: position 785,411,535 of record NC_064922.1, read on the forward strand.
CAGGCACATAATCTTAAATATCACATTTAATAATAGCTTTACAAACTTCTCAATTTTTGTATGCATACATCTGAGCAGTACAGAAGCACGTAGAAAATCTCAGCCCGCTAAAATTAAAACTTTACTCTCTAGAATTTTTACAATGGAACTAACGGTAGATTGTTACCTCTGAACCATAGCTTTATCAAGACTTGTATCAGCTGTTAATTATGCTACAAGACTAACACTTGGTGTAGCTTTGTTAATTGTCCTATCTGATCATTGGTCTTAAAGAATTTGTTTTATCATTAAAATTTAAAGTACTTAATCTATAATGCTTATGTACATTTTACTCACAAAAGTAGTTTTTACTAAATTACTAAAAAACTAGAAGAGGTAACTGATTGTGGTATTTCCATTATTATTATTAGGGTGAACTGAAGCATCCTACCAATTTTCAATATTGTAGCTCTATTATTTCGCGCCTCTGATTTTTCCGAAAAACGCGGATTCTGGAGTCAATTTTAGTTTTATGGTTTTGGAAACCAGCACCACTCATTAATGACTTCTTACTGCACCTTCTCACCAAATTTTGGCTTCCTAGCGTCATTATTTAGCGCCTCCTATTTTTCTTTCAAAACGTGAATTTTACGTAAACTACTAATTTTATAACATTAAGATTTGTTACCTGAAACATTATTACATAGAACTATACTTTAACAAAGTTTTACACACAAATCTTAATTTTTACTTTTATGTTAAATGTGGTGCAATACTATATGCAGGCGCGTTACGATGACGTGACGCTACTAGCAGTGAACTAGGGTAAGTCCCGTGCACTCGCTCGCCTCTGTATCTTATACATGATACAGCGCTTGCTTTGCTTCAAGTGGAAGAGGGAGAGAAGATGCTAGTTGTGGTACGAGGTACCCTCCGCCACGCACCGTATGGTGAATTGCAGAGTATGTATGTACATGTAGATGTATATCTTGTGAGTATTCTCTATTCCGCTCTCAAGAACCAGTCGCGAAGTGCCCTAAGGAAATTATAGCAGGCACGGTGCAGTTCTTTCAGCAAGTGGGTCCAGATTGGGTATTTTCAGTAATGGAAAACACAATCGTTATTTGCTTTTGTTACGAGCAGGGTAAGCAAGGGAGTACACAAAGAATAGAATTGCAGGGGCAGGGACTGTTAATTAATGGCACACAGTGTGACATTTCAGGGCCAACTTTCCGTTTACCAGCCGTGATTACTGGAGCTTCAATCATGAGCATAAGCAATGCTTACTAGTTACTGGATCATCAACCACTGCCACCTGTATTTTTATATTTGTCGTAGGATTAGTGTACTATCGGCTCAAGAGGAAGGTAGCCCAAATCCCGCCCCTTCCAACCTTTAACCTAAGGGTCCAGACAAAATCACTGAACAATTGTGAGGCAATGCAGCAGAACACTGAGCAATGTTTATGAACAAAGATCAGACAGAGGATAGAAGTGAATGAACACAGTGTAAATAGTGGATTAATAGCTTTTTGTGGTGTTTGTGAAGTGAACTGTAGTTGTTTTGACTTTTTGGTTGAATTCGAGGACGAATTCTTTTCGTACAAGGAAGGAATTGTAGAGGACAAGGGGTTATTTTTAGGAAATATGGTGCGAAATTGTTATTTAGTGTGTTTCAGTGCGCGATGCACCAGCCTCATGGCAGACGGCGGACAAAGGCTGGCTGGCGTGTTATGCAGGTGACACAGTTTCACAACAAGCTCCGCATGTGTGTACGTGCGCGGCAACCTTCAACAGCCAGAATGCAGCATTAGCAGAATTACATAGGCGCGGGCTGTGTGTGGTGCGGTTGTGTTAGCCAACTCATCGGCGCCGCATAACTGGCGCATTCAGCAGTGCTCTGCACTATTTAAGGGCATCAGAGGTGGGCGTCGGCATCGGTTCGACCGACTGGGTGTTCCGTCACTGTTACGTTGTCATCATCAGTGACGCTGTCACTGAGGACTGGCAGGCGGAGGGCGTTGCCCGCTGCTGCACTGTCGTCTCCCGACGTTGTACGAGCCGCCGCGTCTGCAGGAGGCGAGCTGGGCCGGGCCTCATGCTGTTAACCTCCTACCGCCTGTGCACCTGCTGACAGAGCACGGTGATGCGTTCCCCGGGCTGCGCGCATCAGCATGTTTCCACCATGACACAAGCGGTGCGGATGAGCTACCGGAAAATGTATTGGAAGAGCCAACAATAAAGAGGAAGATTGCTAAAAACAGCCACCTTCTTCTACCCAGCTACGCCCTACAACCTCGAGCACGACACCCGCTCCGGTCATCCTATTACAGTGGGAAACACTGACAAGGAGAAGAGACAGGATGACAGGACATCTGTTAAGACATCAATGAATGACTTTCAACGTACTAAAGGGAGCTGTGGAGAGCAAAAACTATTGAGAAGACAGAGATTGGAATATATCCAGCAAATAATTGAGGACATAGGTTGCAAGTGCTACTCTGAGATGATGATGTTGGCACAGGAGAGAAATTCATGACAAGCCGCATCAAACCAGTCAGAAGAATAACGAACCCCCCCCCTCCCCACCCCCTCCCCCAATCACACACAAAAAAATAACAAAATGAAAAGAGGAATCTTGAACGCATTTATCAGCAGTAAATTTATCTGCAGGAAGAGCAGGCTAACAAGATAATTTTTCAAAGGATCAGGTTTGGTTGCAAAGAGAAAATTGTCATCAGCCACCAGTGAATGTAAATTCTGTACTATACAAGTAGAGGTAGGTCCAGGAAGAAGAGGCAGTGAACAAGAAAGACTAGTAATTTTTTTTGTAAAAAGCACTGAAGGCAGGCCTCTCATTTCGTGACGAAAGTGGATTTTGTTTACATCTTTTACTTTCCTTTTAAGTAATAATTTGAGAGATGTGCAAGCAGTGGTTTTGCAGTATTTGTAAATTACAGAAATGTTTCTAAAGCACCTTTATTCATTTTTAGTACACTGATTTCTAGTTTTCCACGTAACCTGATTTTATTCATTTACAATTGTATTAACTGCTGGGAAAGATCTGTATTTAGGGGCAGAAAGTGTCTAAAATACAGTGTTTAAAGGCCTAAAATTTTCAGACTAAATCGCTCCAGGCAAATGCCAGGATGGTTCCTTTGAAAAGGCATGGCCAATTTCCTTCCCCATCCTTGACACAAACCGATCCTTGGCTCCATCTGTAAATGACCTCAGTATTAAGAGAGACCGTGAACCCTCTTCATATTTGCCATGTGATTGCTGACGGCCACTTCTCAAGGATGGCAGCTCCCTTTTTTCCAGGTATTTTGAAACTGATTACATTTTACCTGCTATATTTGACACAAAATGCATATATATTTCAGGAATAATTCTTGAAGTGGCTCACCATAGCTGGTCAATACTCAGTTCAATACTCAGTCAATTTGTTAATGCCAGGAGTTAAGCAGAGCCATCTTGTAAGCACATGCCTAAATATCTCAGACCACTCAAAACTCATTGTTGTTGTTGAGGTCTTTAGTCCAGAGACTGGTTTGATGCAGCTCTCCATGCTACTCTATCCTGTGCAAGCTTCTGCATCTCCTAGTACCTACTGCAACTTACTTCCTACGATTTTTATCCTCCACGCTGCCCTCCAATACTAAATTGGTGATCCCTTGATGCCTCGGAATATGCCCTACCAACAAATCCCTTCTCCTAGTCAAGTTGTGCCACAAATTTTTCTTCTCTCCAATGCTATACAATAACTCCGCATTAGTTAACTGATCTACCCATCTAATCTTCAGCATTCTTCTTTAGCACCGCATTTCAAAAGCTTCTATTCTCTTCTTGTCTAAACTATTTATTGTCCATGTTTCACTTCCATACATGGCTACACTCCACACAAATACTTTCAGAAACGACTTCCTGACACTTAAATCCATACTTGATGTTAACAAATTTCTCTTCTTCAGAAACGCTTTCCTTCCCATAGCCAGTCTACATTTTATGTCTTCTCTACTTCGACCATCGTCAGTTATTTTGCTCCCCAAATAGCAAAAGTCATTTACTACTTTGAGCGTCTCATTTCCTAATCTAATTCCCTCAGCATCACCCAATTTAATTCAACTACATTCTATTATTTCAAAAGCTTCTATTCTCTTCTTGTCTAAACTATTTATCGTCCACATGTCACTTCCATACATGGCTACACTCCATACAAATACTTTCAGAAACGACTTCCTGACACTCCAATCCATACTGGATGTTAACAAATTTCTCTTCTTTGGAAATGCTTTCCTTGCCATAGCCAGTCCACATTTTATATCCTCTCTACTTCAACCATCATCAGTTACTTTGCTTCCCAAATAGCAAAACTCATTTACTACTTTAAGTGTCTCATTTCCTAACCTAAATCCCTCAGCATCACCCAATTTAATTTGACTACATTCCATTATCATCATTTTGCTTTTGTTGATGTTTATCTTATATCCTCCTTTCAAGACACTGTCCATTCTGTTCAACTGCTCTTCCAGGTCCTTTGCTGTCTCTGACAGAATTACAATGTCATCGGCGAACCTCAACATTTTTATTTCTTCTCCATGGATTTTAATTCCTATTCCGAATTTTACTTTTGTTTTCTTTACTGTTTGCTCAATATACATATTGAATATCATTGGGGATAGGCTACAACCCTGTCTCACTCCCTTCCCAACCATAAATTCAAAAAATTATTTCAGTGCCTCTTGCCGTTTAACTGATAGTGAGAAATGATTATATGTCTTCAAAACAAGATTCTCTATATTGATTTTCAGCTCTTCCATGGCATGATTCATCACTTTATGAATCATGTGGTTTGAACTTTGGCTTTCTTGGAGAGCAACAATTGATAAGCAGATTGTCTCCTGCCAAAATTAATATTGTCATTGTCAGCACAGTATGATGTTAAATTATTGATATTTAGTGAATGGCTCTCTAGACTGTCAACAGTTAACTTTGCCATTGCATTTGAAGATTCATCATACTGTTCAGTCAGTGTCAACAGTTTCTTCTGTATGCCTCCTAACAGTTCGAAGTATCTTATATAAATAGGGACCACCTTTTGTTGCCTCTGTTGGAAGTGTGCGTTGCCACTGAGAAAAATTTAATAGTTCCAGGAGATTTTAGAATATTAATAAAATCACTGACACATTGAGTTGCCAATATGTTATTCACAAACGTTTCTTCTTTCGTCTTCTCACTGCAAAGTTTCACAGCTGTTTCTGAATCTGCGAATATACATGGCACCAGTTTACTGCTGCAATCCAAACTTGCATAATTCAAGTTATGTTTGACAGTGTGATACAGAAGTCCTAACTCACAAGCTTTGACAATGTCTGCTTCAGATTTCTTGGTGCTCACAAAATATTTAAACATGTTCACGGTTTCAGTACTTGCTTTCTTCTTTCAACTGATGCCCTTTGAACTGGGCGTTGAACCAAAATGTCGACCAAGTGAAATGCTGAATTCCTTCCTGCACAGTGTACAAAAAACATATTTATGCAACGCTGAACCAGGCCTAACCCCAATTTCTTTAAGTACACTTGACTGTATTGCCGTTACTCATAGAGTTTCTTCTTCACTGGTCAAACTCACTATGATTCTCAAACAAATATAAATTTAAAAAATTAGGGTATATACTGTATGGGTTCAAGAAATTATCACTGCAATGAAGTTTACGAACATGTCTATGACATTGGAGTCAGAAATTAAGTATATCAACAACACTATTGATTGTGTGACCGAGTGACCTTCAGAAGTAGCAAGGTAAATGTAGACTACCCTAAAATCTATGTCTGAATAGTATGAACACAAGTACAATGAAGCCGCATTTATAAATTTCTCAGTTCTGCATTTTTTGCACTTGTACATTTTATATTATAAACTTTTTCAATTTTGCACTCAAAGTTACCACACTTCCACATTTTCCAATTATACTTTTTGCAGTTCTATGCTATTATTTTTACTTCTCACCAACCGTTTTGATCGCAGTTATACGTTGTAAAGACCAAGAAATCATCTCAAAATGTTTCATATATGGTGTGGCCAGTGACTGTTGGTTTGCTGTCTTCATGCAAAGTCACAGTTGTTATTGCAGGCCTTAACTAAAGTAAACATGGCAACACTGTTGTTGGCATTACCCCCAAAGGCCTCACACTTAAAGTTCCCATCTCTGGCTGCAATCCTTCTTTCCATCAGTCCTTATACCAGTTCCAAACTGCACAATCCATAGCCCTCACCTGCCTAATCCTTCACCTATACATCGACTCGGCCAATGAACACACCCGTCAACTCCTATCCCAAATCAAAGTCCTCAACTTTCCTCTCCCACATCCACACTGGCTGTTCATAGCATCCTCCTACAGGCCAACCGCAAATTAGAACAGCATGCCACCCTCCACCTCAAAAAACTATCCAATCTCCTGGTTTCCCTCATCCGGAAAGGCAACTCACTCACCCTCCACAACCTTTCCAACAAACCTCAACCTCCTCTCATTGCACACAGACCCAGTCTCTCCCATCTACTCAATCTCCCACTTCTGGCTCCACTCCTCCCAACACCTCAAAATTCTAGTCAACACAATTTGGAACCACAACACCCCAATTCAGTAGTTAACCTTTCCTACAAACCTCTCTCCCAATCCGAAACCTCTGTCCTATCCAAAGGCCTCACCTTCAGCCCCACTCCCAGATTCAACCAAACTGCCCTTGTCAAAGATTTACTGTCCTACACTCATAGTCTCTGCTGGAAATATCACTTTGCCACGAAGAAAAATTATCCTGATCCCACTCCTAATGATCCAACTCCCCAAGACACTATCCAAATTGAACCCTGCCTGGAACAGTTCCGCCGTCCATCACAGCGGGACCCACCTCCTCTTCCTCAAAATCACCCTCTCCAAACCTTCCAGGAATTTCTCACTTAGAGCCTTGCCTCTCAATCTTTCATGAAAAACCTTAATCCTACTCCCAACATCACCACAGTCAAAGCCCAGGCTATCAGTGATCTGAAAGCTGACCGATCCATCATCATTCTTCCAGCTGACAAGGGTCCCATGACCATGGTACTTGATCGTCGGGAGTATGTGGATGAGGGACTGCGTCAGCTTTCAGACAACTCTACATACCAAATTTGCCAAGGTAATCCCATTCCTGATGACAAGGCATAGCTTCAAGGAATCCTCAGAACCTTAGGCCCCCTACAAAACCTTTCACCTGACTCCATCACTCTCCTGAACAAACCGACACCTCACACTCCTACCTTCTACCTACTTCCTAAAATTCACAAACCCAAACATCCAAGCCGCCCCATTGTAGCTGGTTACCAAGCCCCCACAGAACGTATCTCTGCCTATGTAGATCAACACCTTCAACCCATTACATGCAGTCTCCCATCCTTCATCAAAGACACTAACCACTTTCTTGAACGCCTGGAATGCTTACCCAGTTACCCCCGGAAACCATCCTTGTAACCATTGATGCCACTTCCCTATACACAAATATCCCGCCCGTCCAGGGCAAAATCTCTTTCCTCATCACCTTACCCAGCTTCATCCTGACCCACAACTTCTTCACTTTTGAAGGCTAGACATACCAAAAGTTAAAGGGAACAGCCATGGGTACCAGGATGGCCCCCTCATATGCAAACCTATTTATGGGTCGCTTAGAGGATGCCTTCTTGGTTACCCAAGCCTGCCAACCCAAAGTTTGGTACAGATTTATTGATGACATCTTCATGATCTGGACTCACAGTGAAGAAGAACTCCGGAATTTCCTCTCCAACCTCAACTCCTTTGGTTCCATCAGATTCACCTGGTCCTACTCCAAACCCCATGCCACTTTCCTTGACGTTGACCTCCATCTGTCCAATGGCCAGCTTCACACATCCGTCCACATCAAACCCACCAACAAGCAACAGTACCTCCACCCATTCCATATCAAACGGTCCCTTCCCTACAGCCTAGGCCTTCGTGGCAAACGAATCTGCTCCAGTCCTGAATCCCTGAACCATTACACCAACAACCTGAAAACAGCTTTCACAACCCGCAAATACCCTCCCGACCTGGTACAGAAGCAAATAACCAGAGCCACTTCCTCATCCCCTCAAACCCAGGACCTCTCACAGAACCACTCCAAAAGTGCCCCACTTGTGACAGGATACTTCCCGAGACTGGATCAGACTCTGAATGTCGCTCTCCAGCAGGGATACGACTTCCTAAAATCCTGCCCCGAAATGAGATCCATCCTTCATGAAATCCTCCCCACTCCACCAAGAGTGTCTTTTCGCCATCCACCTAACCTTCGTAACCTCTTGGTTCATCCCTATGAAATCCCCAAATCACCTTCCCTACCCTCTGGCTTCTACCCTTGTAACTGCCCCCAGTGTAAAACCTGTCCTATGCACCCTCCCACCACCACCTACTCCAGTCCTCTAACACGGAAGGTGTACACGATCAAAGGGAGAGCCACGTGTGAAAGCACCCACGTGATTTACCAACTGACCTGCCTGCACTGTGACACTTTCTAAGTGGGAATGTCCAGCAACAAACTGTCCATTCGCATGAATGGACACAGGCAGACAGTGTTTGTTGGTAATGAGGATCACCCTTGGTGCACAGCCAGCACATCTTGGCACATTGTTACACCGTCCAGGTTATCTGGATACTTTCCACCGACACCAACCTATCTGAACTCCGGAGATGGGAACTTGCCCTTCAATATGTCCTGTCTTCTCGTTATCCACCAGGCCTCAATCTCTGCTAATTTCAAGTTGCTGCCACTCATACCTCACCTGTCATTCAACATCATCTTTTCCTCTGCATTTCCGCCTCGACTGACATTTCTGCCCAAACTCTTTGCTTTTAAATACGTCTGCTTGTGTCTGTATACTTATGGATGGATATATGTGTGTGTGTGTGTGTGTGTGTGTGTGTGTGTGTGTGCGCGCGCGAGTATATACCTACCTTTTCCTTCTCCTTCCCTCTTTCCTGATGAAGCAACCACCGGTTGCCAAAGCTCAAAATTTTGTGTGTGTGTTTTTTTCATTTTCTCTGTCTACCGGCGCTTTCCCACTTGGTAAGTCTTGGAATCTTTGTTTTTTCAATTTATTTTTCTTATCTAGGCTATATGGTACACAAGGACTGCTTGGGATTAATTGAAGTGAAACACAGTCAGTATGCAAGTGCTTTCAAAAAGCTGGCATCACAAAAGATGAAACTCAAGCTGACTGCGAAAATGTTGATACTAGAATAAAAATACTGGGTTTGTATTTCAAATGGAACTGATTTTGATGATTACGTTAATTGTGATGCTGATACTCCCACGTGTTGTATACAAAATGAGGATGATATAATTAAAGAAGTATTGGCAATATCAGCTGAAATAAATAGCTCTGAGGAATCTGAAGAATCAGGTGGTGAATCTTTGGACTCTACCAGTCTGTCAGAAACACTTACTGCTTTGGAAGTAACACGACATTACACAAGATCAAAAAACATTAGTCAAGACAAAATGTGCACAGTGATTGCATATGAAAACTTGATTTGCGAATGCAGTGTTGCTTCCAAAAAACAAATTACATTTGATTCATTCGTTAAGCCTTAGTTACTTTTATTGTACATAACTTGAGCATAAGTCTATCTGAACTATGGTGCCTGTTACTGTACAGTATATTCATCTTCTGTTTGCATGCATTTGAGTGTAATAAAAATATGCGAAAAATTTCTTTTTAACGTTAATATCACTTGTAAATTTATTTTATCATCCCTGTCAAACATGTATAAATGAGGTTTTACTGTATAAGAAATTAATGTGCATTTTTGTTATAGGTATATTAAGGAGAAGAATTGTGCTGGATTCTGTGATATGTTAGTGCCAAATATTAAAAACTGAAAGAAAGTGCCCACTTCCATCCAACCCCACTTCCATCAACAGAAATAAATGCATAAATTCCCTCCTCTGCGATATAAGTCAGCAGTTTCAACTTTTGTGACTCCAGCATCTAAAACATCATTTTACTTCCCTTTAACACCCACTTTAGTTGAGACCCCATAAAATTAACGTCTGGCAGACAAGACTACAGCCACATCACCTTCACAGATAGCATCTATTACTTTTACTGATATACAACCATCTACATTACTTCCACTTACATTATTATAATCATTGGTACTGGCCAGTACCTCGTCAGAATTTGTCATACATTCCACCTCTTCCAAATTGAGGTCCAGCTCATACTTTCTTCTGATCATGGATATTTTCAACATACAAACAGTCAATCCATCATTGACTTTCCTTTCACAGAATAATTTTTTCAGGCCCATACCATCATTATCAAATAACTCTGCACAGTTTACAATATTTCTTGTGCCCTCTTTATGGTTGTACTGCTAAGAATTATTCACAATTTTATTTTTATTTCTTATAACCTCCATCTCCTCCCCCCCATGAACCATGGACCTTGCCGTTGGTGGGGAGGCTTGCGTGCCACGACGATACAGATAGCCGTACCGTAGGTGCAACCACAATAAAGGGGTATCTGTTGAAGGGCCAGACAAACGTGTGGTCAGAAGAGGGGCAGCAGCCTTTTCAGTAGTTGCAGGGGCAACAGTCTGGATGATTGACTGATCTGGCCCTGTAACACTAACCAAAACGGCATTGCTGTTCTGGTACTGCGAACGATTGAAAGCAAGGGGAATCTACAGCTGTAATTTTTCCCGAGGGCATGCAGCTTTACTGAATGATTAAATGGTGATGGCGTCCTCTTGGGTAAAATATTCGGGAGGTAAAATAGTCCCCCATTCAGATCTCCGGGTGGGGACTACTCAGGAGGACATCGTTATCAGGAGAAAGAAAACGGGCATTCTACGGATCGGAGCGTGGAATGTCAGATCCCTTAATTGGGAAGGTAGGTTAGAAAATTTAAAAAGGGAAATGGATAGGTTAAAGTTAGATAAAGTGGGAATTAGTGAAGTTCAGTGGCAGGGCGAACAAGACTTTTGGTAAGGTGAATACAGGGTTATAAATACAAAATCAAATAGGGGTAATGCGGGAGTAGGTTTAATAATGAATAGGAAAATAGGAATGCAGGTAAGCTACTACAAACAGCATAGTGAACGCATTACTGTGCCCAAGATAGACATGAAGCCCATGCCTACTACAGTAGTACAAGTTTATATGCCAACTAGCTCTGCAGATGATGAAGAAGTTGATGAAATATATGATGTCATAAAAGAAATTGTTCAGGTAGTGAAAGGAAAAGAAAATTTAATAGTCAAGGGTGACTGGAATTCAAGAGTAGGAAAAGGAAGAGAAGGACACATAGTAGGTGAATATGGATTGGGGCTAAGAAATGAAAGAGGAAGCTGCCTGGTAGAATTTTGCACAGAGCATAACTTAATCATAGCTAACACTTGGTTCAAGCATCATGAAAGAAGGTTGTATACATGGAAGAACCCTGGAGATACTAAAAGGTTCCAGATAGATTATATAATGGTAATACACAGGTTTAGGAACCAGATTTTAAATTGTAAGACATTTCCAGGGGCAGATGTGGACTCTGACCACAATCTATTGGTTATGAACTGTAGATTAAAACTGAAGAAACTGCAAAAAGGTGGGAATTTAAGGTGATGAGACCTGGATAAACTGAAAGAACCAGGAACAATTGACAGGAATGGGGGAAAGAAATGCAGTAGAAGAAAAATGGGTAGCTTTGAAGAATGAAATAGTGAACGCAGCAGAGGATAAAGTAGGTAAAAAGACGAGGGCCAGTAGAAATCCTTGGGTAACAGAAGAGATACTGAATTTAATTGATGAAAGGAGAAAGTATAAAAATGCAGTAAATGAAGCAGGCCAAAAGGAATACAAACGTCTCAAAAATGAGATCGACAGGAAGTGCAAAATGGCTAAGCAGGGATGGCTATAGGACAAATGTAAGGATGTAGAGGTTAATCTCACTAAGGTAAGATAGATACTGCCTACAGGAAAATTAAAGAGACTTTTGGAGAAAAGAGAACCACTTGCATGAACATCAAGAGCTCTGATGGAAACCCAGTTCTAAGCAAAGAAGGGAAAGCAGGAAGGTGGAAGGAGTATATAGAGGGTCTATACAGGGGTGATGTTCTTGAGGACAATATTATGGAAATGGGAGAGGAGGTAGATGAAGATGAAATGGGAGATATTTTACTGCGTGCAGGGTTTGATAGAGCACTGAAAGATCTAAGTCGAAACAAGGCCCCGGGAATAGACAACATTCCATTAGAACTACTGAGAGCCATAGGAGAGCCAGTCCTGACAAAACTCTACCATCTGGTGAGCATGATGTACGATACAGGCGAAATTCCCTCAGACTTCAAGAAGAATATAATAATTCCAATCTCAAAGAAAGCAGGTGTTGACAGATGTGAAAATTACCGAACTATCAGTTTAATAAGTCAAGGGTGCAAAATACTAGTGTGAATTCTTTACAGACGAATGGAAAAACTGGTAGAAGCTGACCTCGGGGAAGATAGGTTTGGATTCCGTAGAAATGTTGGAACACGTGAGGCAATACTGACCCTACGACTTATCTTATAAGAAAGGTTAAGGAAAGGCAAACCTACATTTCTAGCATTTGTAGACTTAGAGAAAGCTTTTGACAATCTTGACTGGAATACTCTCTTTCAAATTCTGAAGGTGGCAGGGGTAAAATACAGGGAGAGAAAGGCTATTTACAATTTGTACAGAAAGCAGATGGCAGTTATAAGAGTTGAGGGACATGAAAAGAAAGCAGTGGTTGGGAAGGGAGTGAGACAGGATTGTAGCCTCTCCCCAATGCTATTTAATCTGTATTGAGCAATCAATAAATGAAACAAAAGAAAAGTTTGGAGTAGGTGTTAAAATCCATGGAGAAGAAATAAAAACTTTGAGGTTCGCCGATGACATTGTAATTCTGTCAGAGACAGCAAAGGACTTGGAACGGCAGTTGAATGGCATGGACAGTGTCTTGAAAGGAGGATAGAAGATGAACATCAACAAAAGCTAAATGGGGTTAATGGAATGTAGGCGAATTAAGTCGGGTGATGCTGCAGGAATTAGATTAGGAAATGAGACACATAAAGTAGTAAAGGAGTACGAGACAGGCAAAATAACTGACGATGGTCGAAGTAGAGAGGATGTAAAATGTAGACTGGCAATGGCAAGGAAAGCATTTCTGAAGAAGAGAAATTTGTTAACATCGAGTATAGATTTAAGTGTCAGGAAATTGTTTCTGAAAGTATTTGTATGGAGTGTAGCCGTATGGAAGTGAAACATGGGCGATAAATATTCTATACAAGAACAGAATAGAAGCTTTCAAAATGTGGTGTTACAGAAGAATGCTGAAGATTAGATTGGTAGATCACATAACTAATGAGGAGGTATTGAATAGAATTGGGGAGAAGAGGAGCTTGTGGCACAACTTGACTAGAAGAGGGGATCGTTTGGTAGGACATGTTCTGAGGCATCAAGGGACCCCCAATTTAGTACTGGAGGGCAGCGTGGAGGGTAAAAATCGTAGAGGGAGACCAAGAGATGAATATACTAAGCAGATTCAGAAGGATGTAGGCTGCGGTAGGTACTGGGAGATGAAGAGGCTTGTACAGGATAGAGTAGCATTGAGAGCTGCATCAAACCAGTCTCAGGACTGAAAACCACAACAACAACAACAACCTACATCTCCAACATTTGGGGCTTCTTTGCTGTATTTTCAACAGCCACAGAATTTTTAAAATACTGTGTACTTTTCAGTGCTGGCTATTTTGCTACCTCCAGACCTGAGATGCAGCAGGCTCTAATTTCCCGACTTTATATTCTGGCATTGCTATTTGTAGGCTCCTGTCCCCCAAATCTTCATATCCAGTTTTAATTTCCATTCTGAGAGTTCCCATTTTCATTTCCCCATGAAAATTTTTTTTAGATTGTCGTGGTAATTATTTTGGTGATTATTATAATTTCCATTCTGATACCCATTTCCCTGTCTAATGTTCCTGTTATGTGGCTTGAATTTCAATGCCTCTTGAAGTTCCTCAATGAAATCAAAAAATTCATCAGTGGAATTTGCGGACTGTGGATGAGGACGCACTGTAAATGTTATGGTAAGTGTCTCTCGAGCATCATCATTTCCATCAACGCTCACAGCGTACCATTTATATGTGTCAACTTAGCCAGTTCATGCACTTATGTATTTGAAAATTGGTCCATTTAGGAACTCATTTTGAAGCCATGTTTAAATCTGCTTCATTCCTGTATTTATTCAGGGAACAACTCTTTAACACTTCGTAGGTTGTAAATGAAGCACTCATCAAACTTGCCCATGATTCTCCTTTGTTGCTGAGGTGCCTTTCTGTGAATTTAAGTTTTGCCTCTCCCCACAATCCTCACACAAAACCATCTCCACATGCAGGTATCAAACCAACTGAATGTCATTTTTCATCATTAGCAAAACATTTGATCATCCTGCATTAACGCATGGAACACCTATGACAGAAGACTCCTGATTTGCTGCTAAATCATTTAAATTGACCCATACGTCTTTAATCTGCTGTTCCCACTGCAAAACTTTGTTTTTTAACTCTGATTCAAAATGTTCTCTATTTTTGACCACATCTTTTTCATATTCTACTACTCTACCTGACAAATTCTTAACGGATTTAGGGGTCACTTCCTCAAGTGCATTTTGCATCAGGCACACAGTTCTTAATGTCACTATCCAGCTTGTTCTGTATCTTTTCCAACTTTTCCCCAAAATCTTTTTCTGCTGTATGGACTCAGTTAACCAGGCCAACGTCCTCATAAATTTTGTGCTTGTCTGCCTGTATAACTTCTAATTTTGTATCAGTTACTCCTTCAATATATTATTCACTTTTTTCCACCTCTGCTTTTACACTTTCAATATTTGAACCAAGATCAGATTTTCCCTGTTCCATTTTTGTACCCATTGCACCTACACTAGGATGCATTGTGCCCATATTAGAGCTCTTAATATGACAGAACTTCCTTTAACCATGCCATTGAGTCAACCATAATTACAGCTTCTTCCTCTGATTTCAGATAATTTGCCCCACTAATATTGTTCCTGTCTATACTACCACATTCAGATTTTTGACTAACTGGCCCACTAACATTACCTGAACCACGCTTGCTGGATGATTGCTTGATTGGTGTGGGCTCCATTACTGACAATAACTGTGAGGTCTCACACATATTAATACCGTCAGTGCAGGTACTTAACTTATCAGTCATGCTGGCTGTTACTGCCATGCTGCTGGTGCCAAAAGTGGAGATGTTGCTGATGCTGTTGCCAACATTGATGAGCGTGAAATCATTGCTGCTGGCCTACACTGCCATCATTGCCACTGCCGGGTGATTTCATCTCAAATCATAGAGGTCAAGAATGAATGTCTCATGTCATTATTTCAAAGTTTTCTGAAAAAAAAGATATATATGTGGAAGTTTGACAAGACACTTCTCAAAACCACAATATTTTGATTTTTTGATGATCTGTTGAGACGTTATAGAACTCTCTAATGATGATGTTTGTATAAATGTTGTAACAAAAGGGAAAATAAAAAAGGTAATAAAGAACTATAAGTGATAGAGAGCTCAAATTATTTTTAATAAAAATCTTGTTCACAATACCATCAGACATGATTAACGCATACACACTTCTGAGCCTTTTTTCATCTTTAATTTGGAAAAATAAACTACAAAAATTTGTAACTTTTAGCGGGCCTCAAAATTATGTTTTAGAAGTATGAAAAGTCACAGGCTGTTAACTATTTTGGGAAATGATAAAGTGGAATGGCTGCTGACTGTCTGCTGTGACATTAATGCCTGAAATTCTTAACATATCAAAATACTTCTACATAAAGATGAGAGGTTACAAATTATTTTCTTTAAAATCCCCATTCTGAAAATTCTAAAAATTGCATATTTTGTTAGTTGGTCACTGTGCTTATGGAATGTACTATCAGAGTCGGCAATATTTTGTGGTGCATAATTTGAGAAATTTTTGTGTGTTCAAGCTTTTTATAAAAAATTACGTATAAAAATAGCTTTGTATATACATTTTTCTGTTTCTGATATTATTCACAAATTATTATTGTCTTGTGTCATGATTTTTACATGTTTATGACATTCCATGAAATAAAATAGCCTACACTGTAACAATCAACACTGCAATGCTTAAGAGTTCATTTTTTTTCTTTAATTGAACTTGTATATCTGAGCTGAATTTGCAGAAGGACAAGGTTGATCCACAAGGGCAGTACTTGGGAAATGGGAACTGCACACTGATCTGTTGGCATTTGAAAGAATTTGCCAAAACATGACATGTAACATGTAAGAAATGAAGTTGTTCACGACAGATTCTTCTAAACTATACTGAGGTCTCTGCATTTCACACACAATAATAGGCTGAATTTCATGAAGAAATGTTCTTACAATGTATATGCCACTCTGGTATGCAACCTAGCAGTGACTAGGCTGAATTACTACCACTGGGTTCATAGCATACCACTCTTGTCTCTCTTTTAAATGGTACTCCTCCAATGTACTTTCATTTTAGAAGTCAGAGTTTCGTGTTTTGTAGTAATTTTTATATGGTCTGTACAAATCCATTAGAATCCGTTATAGTATCAACAGCTTCATGCTAGAGATAAAATCTTGCCGCAAGATGTTTACAGAGACCTCCTACCCCATCACATGCTCTTTTTCTATAACCTTTTGCTGAAAATATTCACTTTTTTGTCTCAATCCCTGTACAGTGTTTTCCAATCTCATAAAGCTGAAAGCATTTTAAAATGAGATACTGCACCATCATCCACATAGACACATTTAAGAAATGTATGGCCTCTAGATGCTATATCATCAATTATCATGTTGACACCATAGCACGTAAAGTGCACTGGCATGAATGAGATCGTCACTGACAATAGCAAAACAGTTTGATGTTCCAAGGAAGTGAGCAGCACATGTGAATGTTGGTACTGTGATATGTGTCAGTGGTAACTTTTGAACTTCATTGTACAAAGCAACAGACCAGTTCTCAGCAAAGTTGTAATGAAGAATTAATGAGTCGGTCTTCTGGGATGTGGCTGATTTTACTTCTGGTATGACTTGTCTCTGAGTCCTGTGGATGTGGTGATGATTTACTCCTTTCAGGACCCAATACCCGACCTTCATAACAAACTTCTGTAGCTCTGCTGTCTTCTTCACCAATGATCCTCCCTTCCACTATGTGTAGGTTTTGTCATTGTCAGTATCCTGAAGGTATAATGCTCCAGTGGTCATCCCTTCAGCACCAGGACACACTGCGCACTACTGCAACCAACATTTATCTTACAGCTGTATCTTATAGACACAGAAGTGTCAGATCCATATTCTGTGTTCTTCTTCTTTGTGATGTACCTGTGATGAAAGGAGGAGGAGATTAGTGTTTAACGTCCCGTCGACAACAAGGTCATTAGAGACGGAGCGCAAGCTCAGGTGAGGGAAGGATGGGGAAGGAAATCGGCGATGCCCTTTCAAAGGAAGCATCCCAGCATTTGTCTGAAGCGATTTAGGGAAATCACGGAAAACCTAAATCAGGATGGCTGGAGACGGGATTGAACCGTCATCCTCCCAAAGGCAAGTCAAGTGTGCTAACCACTGCGCCACCTCGCTCGGTCCTGTGGTGAAACAAATGACTTTCAAATTAGTGCACTAAATACATGTGCATACTTCCTTCACTGGCTGAATTTTACTCAAGTTAGTTGTAAGGAGTAGAATTTTGTGAGACCAGTTTTTAAATTTGGGTTCTCCTTTTTCATTAGGAGATATATTTCTCTTACTGATCTTGTCATATATCTTTTTACCTTTACAGTAATAGAGACATCAGCTAGACTAAGACTTTGCCTGCTGCAGTCTTTGTCATCACTGAGGCAATATTCATGAGCAGCATTAAGCATATCATCTTGCAATGGATGCTCACAGTAGGAATCCAGGCATGCCCAAATACATTCTCCATTCTTTATTTTATGAGCTTTTGAAATTAAGTAATGTAAGGAAGTGAGTGTGTATTTCTGCATCTGTTGCTAAGCTAGCTATCTGGTATCAGTATCAGTAATTGTGCCTTTTTAATGTAGGTCGCTGCTGAGATAGCAGTATCTGGGCATTGAAACCACTCATCACTATCTTCAGATTCTGCACCAATTGCATCTACATTATTCACTTCATGAAGTTTTGAAAATGTTGCTTGTGTAAAACTTTTTTCAAGTTCTTCCACTTTCCTTTATGCTTCATATTTTCTGTGGGCATTTAAGGGGGGATATATTAAGAGCTACAAAAGAAATGCTAACATTTAATCCATTAACAACTTCACACCCTGAGATATAAAGATCTACATGGTGTTCTTCAGTTCCACTTTCTGATGGTTTCTTGTTGTAGCTAGTACTACAACAACTCCTGCACATTGGATGTGATGGTAACACAATTACTTGATGACCAGGATATTTCTGCAGTACCTCTGAGAGATTTCCAACAATTTTGAAGTGTTGTTCACATTTCTTAAACACCACCTTCTTTTGTCTATTTTTCACAGTTCACACACCTCATCCTTTCAACACTGTATTTACCCACTGACATTGTATGTAACAAAAAGATCAAACCAGACACAATATGCTATGCAGAATGATTCATGTGTAAGTTATCATTTGTTTGTTATAAACAGAAGAGACCTGGAAACAGTGTTACCAACATGCATATTTTACACTAGAAATTAATGATACAAAATAATGCAGAATGTTGAAAAATTTCTAGTGCTTTACACAGAAACATCTTGCCCACTTTGATTGCAGTAACTACTAACACATTAACCAAACAATATATTGCATAAATAATTTGTAAAAACTTGTAAAAATGCATTTTTTAAAAAATCTTTAGTGATAAATATTTATATAATACAGATATCTGGAGCAGAGAAGATATTGTTTATTATTATATCAGTTTATCAGTTGTATAAGTTAAAATAAACCCCGTAAGTGTGTGTGTGTGTGTGTGTGTGTGTGTGTGAAGCAAATTTGAAAAAGTAAAGAGGGAGCTTTAAACCAAAACATCTGCCAGGTCTCCAGTACTTTCAGTTTTTTAGTTACATGTTTCTTAGCTCTCTACTGCTTTAAGAGTTATTGACAAAAATATACATTTTTCAGAACACTGTACCATTTACAGAAAATGAGATAAAATGAAAATATTTTATTTTTTAACAAACTTGATGTAGAGGTCTAACACATGTTTTTTATTTATTTATTTTTGCCCCAGAGAAATTCATGATCATTAATTAGCATGTCCTATATGATTTGAGGTGAAATTGCCGTACTGCTGGGCAGCTGGCGAAGTATCCACTGCTGGCCACTGTGGACTGGAACTCAGCACAGTTCTTTGTAGCTACTTCTGTCTTGAATTTCCAACTTTCCCACACATTACTTCTGCTGCTAATTCTCATACATGCAATTGCTGCAAAATCTTAAGCTCGGAGACCCCATACAAACTGGCTATCATGCAATAGATTTGCTTCCTAGATCACAGAATATTGTAAAGTGTTAGAATTACAGTTTTAATTCTAAATGTATTAAATTCATATCCTGGGTGAGAAAACCCGAAATACAATGCTATGGTTTTCTACTGCTGAGTAGTTGCTACCTATACAGCATCCCATACGAGCAAACCAATTGCAATTTTATCTGATGTTGCTCACACCTTAGGTAGTTTGGCTGTGCATGGCTCTGTTTAATGATAATGGTTTGATGTAGCCATAGGGCGCCCTTTTCCAAGGGTTTGGAAAAGGGCACAGGTCATCTCCGTTTTCAAGAAGGGACGTTGAACAGATGTACAGAACCATAGACCTATATCTCTAACGTCTATCTGTTGTAGAATTTTGGAACACAAATTATGTTCGAGTATAATGACTTTTCTGATGGCTAGAAATCTACTCTATAGGAATCAGCATGGGTTTCAAAAAAGACGATCGTGTGAAACCTAGCTCACACTGTTCGTCCACGAGATTCAGAGGGCCATAGACACAGGTTCCCAGGTAGATGCCGTGTTTCTTGACTTCCGCAAGACATTCGATACAGTTCCCCACAGTCATTTAATGAACAAAGTAAGCATATGGACTATCAGACCAATTGTGTGATTGGACTGAAGAGTTCCTAGATAACAGAACGCAGCATGTCGTTCTCAATGGAGAGATGTCTTCCAAAGTAAGAGTGATTTCAGGTGTGCCATAGGGGAGTGTTGTAGGACCATTGCTTTTCACAATATACATAAATGACCTTGTGGATGACATCAGAATTTCACTGAGGCTTTTTGCGGGTGATGCTGTGGTATATCGAGAGGTTGTAACAACGGAAAATTGTACTGAAATGCAGAAGGATCAGCAGCGAATTGACGCATGGTGCAGGGAATGGCAATTGAATCTCGATGTAGACAAGTGTAATGTGCTGTGAATATATAGAAAGAAAGATCCCTTATCATTTAGCTACAATATAGCAGGTCATCAACTGGAAGCAGTTAATTCCATAAATCATCTGGGAGTTCGCATTAGGAGTTATTTAAAATGGAATGATCATATAAAGTTGATTGTCGGTAAAGGAGATGCCAGACTGAGATTCATTGGAAGAATCCTAAGGAAATACAATCCAAAATCAAAGGAAGTAGGTTACAGTATGCTTGTTCGCCCAGTGCTTGAATACTGCTCAGCAGTGTGGGATCTGTACCAGATAGGGTAGATAGAATAGATAGAGAAGATCCAACGGAGAGCAGCACGCTTCATTACAGGATCATTTAGTAATCACGAAAGCATTACGGAGATGATAGATAAACTCCAGTGGAAGACTCTGCAGGAGAGATGCTCAGTAGCTTGGTATGGGCTTTTGTTGAAGTTTCAAGAAGATACCTTCACCAAGGAGTCAAGCAGTATATTGCTCCCTCCTACGTATATCTTGCGAAGAGACCATGAGGATAAAATCAGATAGATTAGAGCCCACACAGAGGCATACCGACAATCCTTCTTTCCATGAACAATACGAGACTGGAATAGAAGGGAGAACTGATAGAGGTACTCAAGGTACCTTCCACCACACACCGTCACGTGGTTTGCGGAGTATGGATGTAGATGTAGAAACGTCTGCTTTCATGCCCAGCAGCTAACTGAGTGCAAATAATAATTTGTAGCTGTGATCCAACACTCACATAGGCTATACATTGGCTAGAATGTTAATTAATGAAGTACACAATAATATAAATGAATTATTTAATAAAAAGGATCCTATTCTAACATCTGTTAATTGGTGATATGCTAGACCAGTGGAACATCACCATTATACGCCCAATTCATAAGAAGGACAAAACAAACAGTGAAAATTATTGTGGTATTGCTTTAATCAGCATGGTACACAAAGTATTAGCTGCAGTCATTGCTATGAGACTTGCACCAATTACAGAAGAAATGCTTGTAGATTCCAGTGTGGTTTTCAACGGAGCAGATCGATAACTGACCAGATCTTAATTATAAGGCAAATAATGGAAAATTGTTATGAATATAATGTGGCTATGCACCAACTTTTTGTAGACTTTAAACAGGCCTATGGTAGCGTTAAAAGGAAAAAGCTATACAGCACCCTTAATGGAGATGGAACTCCCAAGTAAACTTACCAGACTGGTACAAATGAACATCACCAGCACAAAATGCCAGGTAAAAGTAGAAAGTAAGCTTTCTAAAGAATTTAAGATCAACCAAGGTTTAAGGCAGGGTGATGTATTATCCACGCTACTCTTCAACATAGTGGAGGGGATAGTGATGTGAAGGGTGGAGATTGATAACCGAGGTGGCACTCTGTTAACTGTATGCACCAAAATCTACCTTATGCCGATGATATGTGAATGCTGTCTAGAAGTTTGAAAGAAATGGAAGAAGGATTTGGCAGACTGGAAAAGGAGGCAGAACAGTTGGGACTTAGAGTAAACAACACAAAAACACAGTGTCTCTTTGCTTCCAGGAAGAATGCTGTTGTTAAAGAAAAATATATTAAGTTGAACAGAGGCAATTATGAAAGATGTGAGAAGTTGCAAAACCTGGGAGTGCTGGTTACAGAGGATAGCAGAATAAGAGAACAACTAAAAATCTAGGGTTACTGCAGGAAATAGAGCTTACTGGGCCCTAATTAAGATTCTTCAGTCACTTAGCCTGTGCACAAAATTGAAGGTGACTGTCTATCGAACAGCCATTAGACCATTAGAACAGTGGTAATGTATGGCTCAGAAACATGGACAATGACTGTAGCACAAGAAGAGCTCTTGAGAAGATGGGAGGGGACAATATTAAGAAAGATTTTTGGAGCCATGTATGAGGCAGGGCAATGGAGGATAAGGAAAACAAGGAATTGGAAGAACTGTATAGAAATCCTGACTTGGTGACTGAAATCAAGTGTAACAGATTGAGATGACTGGCCATGTAGAGTGAATGTCAGATGATCGAGCTGTCAAAAAGGTTTACACAGGAGATCCAGGTGGCAAGGAGCAAAGGGAGACCCCAGTAACGATGGCTGGAGGATGTGGAAAATGATTTTAGAATGATTGGAGTCAGGAGATGGAGGAAACAAGCAGAAAATCATCAGGATTGGGCTGTGGTCATCAGAGGCCAAGACCCTGTATGGGCTGTAGCATCAAGGAGTAAGTAAGTAAGTTAATTGATGTAGACAGCAGAAAAGTATGTTGAATAGTATTTATTCAAGAGAAGACATCTCAAATAAACGGAAAGTGATCCTATGATCTCCAATTTAAATTTAGGCAGAAATGTGCCATTATCAAATGCACTGAAGTTGCATGGACAGCGTTACAAGAACGGTAAGAAAAATCTCCAAACTAAATAGTTATCAGAGATATGCAGAATTAAGTCAATTTCATGATCTCAGTACATGAAATATTCACCAGATCAAAACAGTTCAGTGTTCAGCATGATGATTTACAAATTAATACAAGCAAGATAATGAGTAGAAACCAAACTCGTGTCTATCCTCAGTTCTGTAGTGCATTTGCGGAAAAGTTAGAGTATCATAGCAACTGTTCAGTGCCCAGAATCTATCACTGATGAGACTGAATACCCCAAGTTACCATAGGCAGATCTGCCTTCTACCAGATCTTAACCCGAATTTCCTCCTCCTTCAAATCTATTGTAAAAATGTTCAGAATCACTCCCTTAAGACCCCACTCAAAAAAGTGTCAGTCTCCCCATTTGACGCCAGTGATGTTCTGGCACTTTTTACTGTTCCATTGCCTGAAGGGCCATCCTCACCAAAAATACATCATTTGTAACTTCTACAAACATGATTTGATTCAACTTCCTGAACTAAACTAAACTAAACTGATATATAATTACAACAATATTTAAATAAAGATATGTTATAAAGATTTAGTCACATTCAGATAATTTACGATAAATTACAAATAAAGGTTTGTTCATAATTATATAAGCTAGTATTCTTGCACAAGTGCTTTCATATTAAATAACAATAAATTGTTGTTAATTATTAATGCCTGCTTGACAGAATCCATTTACTCTTTTTTAATAGTAGTGTCAGCCGACACAAGCAATTGCCTACTTCTTAAAGTACCATGGTTTTGTATTTGCAGTTGGAATTGACATTTAAATAAGGTTGCTGGGAAAACAGTAAAATGTTTATTAAGTAAATACACAAATATGACCAGATATGAGACATTCATTGTGTGTTCATTTTCTATGTTTTTGTGGAGAATATGATTGATTTGACAAACATTTACATAATAAAAAAGAAATTAGACATCATAAGTCAATAAATAAAATAGGTACAGATGAAGGTGTAATGGTGCAAAGGTGTGTGGTCAATGGGGATGATGATATGCACCCGTACTGTGTGTGTTTTTTGTATATACGAGGGTTGGAACTTTAATAGTGGAAATTATTTATTTTCAGCTCGAACAAAATAGATACGTGTTTCAAAGTTTAACTGACCTTCAAAGTAGTCACCAGGATCATGTATGACCCATTGCCAGTTATGTGGAAGTCGTAGGATACTCTTAGCAATTCTTAGCAATGCCAGTTGTGTTGACAGTTCGAGCGGCACAGTCTATTGCCCGACAAATTTGTAGCACTTCTGAACCAAATGCCATGAAGTGTTTCCTTCAGTTTAGAAATGGAGTTGAACTCTCGAGGGCTTAAGTCAGGGTAGGGCAGTAGGTGCTATAGCACTTAGCAGCCCCATCAGTCAAACAAATCAGTAACACTTCCTGGCAGATTAAAACTGTGTGTCAGACCGAGACTTGAAATCGGGGCATGGGAGAGCTTCTGTAAAGTTTGGAAGGTAGGAGACAAGGTAATGGCAGAAGTAAAGCTGCGAGGACAGGGCGTGAATCATGCTAGGGTAGCTCAGATGGTAGAGCAGTTGCCCGTGAAAGGCAAAGGTCCCGAGTTCGAGTGTTGGTCTGGCACACAGTTTTAATCTCCGAGGAAGTTTCACATCAGCGCACACTCCACTGCAGAGTGAAAATCTCATTCTGGAAACATCCCCCAGGCTGTGGCTAAACCATGTCTTCACAATATCCTTTCTTTCAGGAGTGCTAGTCTGCAAGGTTTGCAGGAGAGCTTCTGTAAAGTTTGTAAGGTAGGAGACAAGGTATTGGCAGAAGTAAAGCTGTGAGTCATGCTTGGATAGCTCAGATGGTAGATCACTTGTCCACGAAAGACAAAGGTCCTGAGTTCAAGTCTTGGTCCGGCACACAGTTTTAATCTGCCAGGAAGTTTCACATCAGCACCCACACATATATATGTGTGTGTAAGGCTCTGTTTGGTTTGTTGTAGTGATTTATGGCACTTCAGGAGGGAGAGAAACCTAACCCTTGCATGTGGTGACTGTGGATTTGTGGACCTATGAACATTGACGGAGATGAAGTCTGATGCAGCAAAAATACAAACACACTTCACAGAAGCAAATAACCAGGAAAACAATATCTGCTGACAGATATGCGGAAAAATCGTGAAAAAAATAAATCTGGCTATAAATACATGTTATTAAGCTGCAATCATCAATTACAGTTGCAGTGATAAAAACAGACATCAGTAAGGTGACACAGTATATGCAGTTACAAATAAAGAAACAAATCACACTCAAGTTGCATCAGAATGTATTTTATTCTGTTATACAGTGGAGTATCAGTATCTACCAGAGAAAACTATATTTTTCATCATTCAAGAACAATTTAAACATAGTAACAAGAATCAATACACAGATAAACAACCAGTAACGAGTTTATTCATTGACAGTGTCACACATTGTGGCTGGTTTATATCTATGGTCACTAAATATGAATCGAGCAGTACTTCAGTACATTTCCAGCATACCAATTTAGAGCTATGAAGAGTTGCTGAAAACCTTTACATCTGTTGTCTACTTCAGCACGCAACATCATAACCACATGGTGATGGTAACGGGCACACATTCCAGTCCGTTATGTCGATATCTTGCAGCAGCACAATAAGTCATTTAAGAGTGTACTAAACAGTTAAAATATGAGTTAAACAATTGTGGTCCATAATGGAACAGATTAAAGAAAAATATTCACAGGTGGAATTGTGATTTTCCCAAATGGAATCGTGTTGTCATCAGGTTACAGAAACAATGACAGATCACATGAATAATTATTTTACCACTTAGATTCGAGGTTAAACAAATAGATACCAGATTACAAAAGATGGAATTACATATCAATAATCTTATGACACCAGTCAATGGGTGAATGGATAGATTGGAAATTTAGGGGTCAAACACATAAAAGAAACAGACATGCAGTTGGAATTTTGATGATAAAGTAAAGGATCAGTTGCAACATAGACATTACTTTGAGACAACCCAATATATAATAATTAAAGGGGTCCAAACAGTGGAAACTGGGTTACTAGAGATCAAAATGATTGTGCAAAAATTGACAAATAAAATATAGAAACAATATCATTCTTAATTAAAGAAATTGACATTTGTTTACAAATGTTGGAATGCCATAATGAGCACAAAGAAACTACATTACATTCACATCTGAATAATACCTCACATGCACAAAATGCCCCATATTCAAATATTGTAGTCTGACCAGTGGACATCAGGTTGACAACTTGTAACAATAACTACAGACTCCCACATGTATTGTCGAATAGTATTGTCCACTCAGTACTGCTCACATCTGGGAAGAAAGAGTAGGAACGAGGAATCATTAAAAGCAATCTATACAGCAGCATGTATGATGATGTTACGTTAACATTTAGTAAAGGAATCACCCATAAATTTCGACCAGGTGGAGATATACATCCTGTGTTACATCTTCAGACATGATATCCAGTATGTGGTCAGACCACAACAAAATTAGATTCATGGTGAGCCATTTATCAGGAAATGCAGTGTAATAGGGTATCCTGAGGACAGATGATTTCAGGTCTTTTACTGATTTTGAAAGAGAATTCAAAGCTAAATACTGGAGTCAGTAAGCACAAAAGAAACTTTACTAGGAACTATAGGTGTCAAAGCTGTATAACAGCAATGAATTGATGGGATACAGAAATTTTGTTGAATGTCAACTAAATAAAGCCAAATACCTTGGTGATTTGATTCTTGAAGAACACTTATTAGAAGTTATTATCAGCTGCCTACCATTTCTAGTTTGAGGTAAGTTATTATGAAAAGGCTGGGGAAATGTTGATAGTCTTTTAGAAAATGTGGAACAGCTGGAAACAAATATAAAAACCAACATAACAATAGATTGAGCTGTAGGTGGAGAGGTGCTAATCAATGTACTCCTGCAGAGGTCGGGACACTCAAGAATTTCATAACAACAAACAGAGGGAAACTGATAAGCTTCAGAAGAGAGGCATATGATTAGGTATGATAAAGTAATATGATTATACATGATTTATTAGATGAGAATCAATCTATAACTAAAAATTATATCGGAGCAAATCTGCATGGCACAATAGGTGAGGCACCAGTAGATATAATTATGGATTTGGGCAGTGAAATTTGTGTTGTGGAACAAAATTTTTTAATGACATATAATTTGATATATGTATTCACAATGTTGCTGGTCATCAGAGTGGAGTTGACAGGAATGACAGGAAAAAACAGTAAATTGGCACAGGCAGAAATCTTAATTCATTTTTCTATTGGCACTTGTAAGTGATGTACGATGTCTCTTGTATTTGATTTAAATATCTGTATCCTTCTGGAGATGGACTGGCTATTAGATTCCAAATTTCTTTTAGAGTTTTGTATGGGATCTATAACTTTTCCATATGGTGACAGTCAGCAACTGGTATAATCACCATTTGATTCCACAGCAACTAGTCACACGAATGTAATACCCACAAAAGAAACTGCAGTATGTCAAATGGAACTACATATGGGCACTACATATATGGAAATAATATCAATATAAGATATAATAGCTAATATTGATAAAACATTAGAACTTAATGCGAAGGAGTAAGCACACATTATCCAGTTGCTTACCAGTCATAAAGAGATAGTTTTGTTGCAACCGACAACGAATAAATATTTCACATGAACACTAAAGATAAAACCTCATGATCCATTCTTTGTGAGACCATACAAGATACCAGTAGCATTAAAGGACATGGTTCAGCATGAAAGTAATAGGATAACAGATTGGAACATGACAGAAATATCTAATAGTTGTTATAATAACCTAATGGTTATTGTTAAGAAATCAGATGGAACAGTCAGGCTAATGCTTGTTGCAAAACACTAAATAGGATAACAGAATCAGAAAGAGACAGATCACTCATAATAGATGAGTTGTTGACAAGATTTGCAGGATTTGCAGCATTTCAATTTGAGGGCAGAGCTTATCAGTTCAAGGTTCTATCATTTGGACTGAATGTCTGTGTCATTTTTCATAAGAGCCTGTGATGAGGCAATTGGGAATGGTCTGAAACACAAGATCTTGGTATACATAGATGACACAGTAATTATTGCAAACCTGGAAGGATCATTTATACACATCAGATAAACTAATATCTGAATTGTATTCACAGAGAATTACCCTGAAATTATCTAAATCTCAGTTGAGTAGGGCTTAAGTTAAATTTTTGGGACATGTGATACGTAAAGAAGGAATAAGAACAGATCCACCTAAGTTATATTTGATTAATAAATGTCCGCAACTATCAAACAAAAAACAACTGCGACCATATTTAGGGATGACAGGATTATAAGAAAATTTTTGAATAAATCAATTCTAAATCCACTACATATGACAAAGTTATTGGAACAATATTCTGTGTAATGATGGACACAAAAATGCATAATGAGTTCTTAGCTGTTATGGACAGTATAATGTCAGCACAATTGTTGGTGCCTCCTGATTTCAACCAAACATTTTATCTGTGAACAGATGCCTTGGATTATGGCCTTGGGGCCCAGTTGTATTCAGAAACACGATTGGGTATTATAGTTGAACACAACACAAACCCATGGCATTTGCAAACCATACATTCACAATTACTGAAAAAAATTAATGCATAATTGAAAAAGAGACATTAGTAGTAGTATGGACATTTAAAAAGTTTAAATACCTATTATCAGAAGATGAGACCATTGTCTGTAGTGGTAACACATTACTGATGCTGCACTCCAAAACATAAGTTGCTACACAACAGGCTCACTCGGTGGATGTTGTTCTTGCAGGAATTCAATTTTTCTATAAGTTTTGTCAAAAGCAATGAAAATGTCATACTGGATGTATTGCCCCGGCTTCCAACATACGGTCACAAGAAGATGTCATGAATGTGGCACTTTTGCAATATGTTTTATGAAAACAAACAGTCAGATAGGGATGTTACAAATTTCTGTCATAACTTGTGAATAGAACAACATGAAGGTCAAGCGCTGCTGTAACATGTTCAGTGGTTAGAAATGGGAGTGATGAGTTAAACACTAAATAGAAACTTCACAGAGGTATCCTGTTCCACAAAAATTTATTCAAGTAACTGGTTGCTTTGTATTCTATTCAGCCACTTTGAATTGAGTTCATGGTGTGTGTGTATATTTATTAAAAACAAAGATTCCAAGACTTACCAAGCGGGAAAGGGCCGATAGATAGGCACAATGAATAAAACACTCAAACACACACACAGAATTTCGAGCTTTCGCAACCAGCGGCTGCTTCGTCAGGAAAGAGGGAAGGAAAATGAAAGATGAAACAATGTGGGTTTTCAGGGAGAGGGTAAGGAGTCATTCCAATCCCGGGAGTGGAAAGACTTACCTTAGGGGGAAAAAAGGATAGGTATATACTCGTACACACACACACACACACACACACACACACACACACACACACACACACACACACACACACACACATATCCATCCATACATACACATTAAAACTATGCACTGATGAGTTTGAGGAGTGAGTTCTGGTTGAATACACCAAACAACACCCATTTAGCAGTAGTTCATTTATTCACCTAAACACATGCAAGGCTCGCAAAGAATTGAACTCCTGGAAATGGAAAAAAAGAACACATTGACACCGGTGTGTCAGACCCACCATACTTGCTCCGGACACTGCGAGAGGGCTGTACAAGCAGTGATCACACGCACGGCACAGCGGACACACCAGGAACCGCGGTGTTGGCCATCGAATGGCGCTAGCTGCGCAGCATTTGTGCACCGCTGCCGTCAGTGTCAGCCAGTTTGCCGTGGCATACGGAGCTCCATCGCAGTCTTTAACACTGGTAGCATGCCGTGACAGCGTGGACGTGAACCGTATGTGCAGTTGACGGACTTTGAACAAGGGCGTATAGTGGGCATGCGGGAGGCCGGGTGGACGTACCGCCGAATTGCTCAACACGTGGGGCGTGAGGTCTCCACAGTACATCGATGTTGTCGCCAGTGGATGGCGGAAGGTGCACGTGCCGTCGACCTGGGACCGGACCGCAGCGACGCACGGATGCACGCCAAGACCGTAGGATCCTACACAGTGCCGTAGGGGACCACACCGCCACTTCCCAGCAAATTAGGGACACTGTTGCTCCTGGGGTATCGGCGAGGACCATTCGCAACCGTCTCCATGAAGCTGGGCTATGGTCCCGCACACCGTTAGGCCGTCTTCCGCTCACGCCCCAACATCGTGCAGCCTGCCTCCAGTGGTGTCGCGACAGGTGTGAATGGAGGGACGAATGGAGACGTGTTGTCTTCAGCGATGAGAGTCGCTTCTGCCTTGGTGCCAATGATGGTCGTATGTATGTTTGGCGCCGTGCAGGTGAGCGCCACAATCAGGACTGCATACGACCGAGGCACACAGGGCCAACACCCGGCATCATGGTGTGGGGAGCGATCTCCTACACTGGCCGTACACCTCTGGTGATCGTCGAGGGGACACTGAATAGTGCACGGTACATCCAAACCGTCATCGAACCCATCGTTCTACCATTCCTAGACTGGCAAGGGAACTTGCTGTTCCAACAGGACAATACACGTCCGCATGTATCCCATGCCACCCAACGTGCTCTAGAAGGTGTAAGTCAACTACCCTGGCCAGCAAGATCTCCGGATCTGTCCCCCATTGAGCATGTTTGGGACTGGATGAAGCGTCGTCTCACGCGGTCTGCACTTCCAGCACGAACGCTGGTCCAACTGAGGTGCCAGGTGGAAATGGCATGGCAAGCCATTCCACAGGACTACATCAAGCATCTCTATGATCGTCTCCATGGGAGAATAGCAGCCTGCATTGCTGCGAAAGGTGGATATACACTGTACTAGTGCCGACATTGTGCATGCTTTGTTGCCTGTGTCTATGTGCCTGTGGTTCTGTCAGTGTGATCATGTGATGTATCTGACGCCAGGAATGTGTCAATAAAGTTTCCCCTTCCTGGGACAATGAATTCACGGTGTTCTTATTTCAATTTCCAGGAGTGTGTGTGTGTGTGTGTGTGTGTGTGTGTATATATATATATATATATATATATATATATATTACATTAAAACTATGCACTGATGAGTTTGAGGAGTGAGTTCAGATTGAATACACCAAACAACACCCATTTAGCAATAGTTCATTTATTCACCTAAACACATGCAAGGCTCGCAAAGAACTGAACATGGCGGATCAGCCCAAAGAAAAGGCTCAGTGTCCGAAGACGGTGCTCAGAGTCCAAAGACAAACGCATATCAATGCTGGTGTTGACCTCATTGGCGCCACATAGACCCCCCCCCCTTTTTCAGTACAGAGTACTCTTGAGAGGCCGGGGGGAGGGGGTGACTAAGGCATCGGCTGGGGTGGTCTGCGGGAGCCAGACCACGGTCAGCTCTACAGCGTCGTCAGGGAGCTGTGTGGGTAGATGTCATGGAGGAGGGTTCGGCCACCAAACCTGGAAGTCGTTGAAGTGAGCTGGGCAACCTACTGGGCATGCTGGTCGTGCAGCGACAAGTAGGCCGGCGGTTTGCGGGTGGAACAGAGCGATGACAACAATGTCTCCAGTGGCGTGGCAAACACATGAAGCATGTCCAGGTCGACGTCGGGCAGGAGGGGAACTCATTTCACCAGGTGGCAGATAATGGTGGAGGTTGTGTCATGAGCACTGGATGAAGAGAAACACGTGACGAACAGTGTATAATCGTGCAGTTTTATTGAGATGTTGTGGATTATGTCCAGGGGGACAGGCACAAACACCTCGAGTTAGGGCACGTTCATAATGGGGGGTTGTGAGAAACCTCGACAGGGTGAGGCAGGCGACGGTGGAGAGGCCAAAGGGACCGGTGAAGGGCCTGGCGGCGAGGGCATGGTCGTAGGTAAGCTCAACGTGGGGAGCATGTGGTCACTCAACGGAGTGTGTGAGACCGGCATAGAGGGTGAGGTCAGAGGTGAGCTCGACGATTGGAGTTGGAAGTCACTTGATGAAACGTGTAAGTCCGACGTGGAGGGAGTGGTCGGTCTGTCGTGAGCCACGACATTGAATGGCGTGGTCGTGGCCTGAAGGGGGGTAGAAGAAGGCTCGACATGAGCAGGCGTAAGTCTGTTGAGAGAGACTGTAATAGCTGAATCTTTTATCCGGATGTCATAGGTGTTGGACGAGTGCCGGAAAACCCGGTACGGGCCGGTATATGGAGGTTGGACGGGAGCACGGACAGTGTCATCTCGGAGCATGACATACTCGCAATTGTCCAGAGATTTCAGCACATGAACCTTAGGGCGGTAATGGCTGGCAGGCAGAGGGATATGGAGGTTGATGAAGTGGCATCTGACACTGTCCATGAAGGAAGGTAAGTCAGACTGAGGGAGAGAAGCGGAAGGGCTCACAAGTTTACTAGGAACAACAATGTTCTGGCTGTATACGAACTCCGCTATTGTGCCTTTGAGGTCTTCCTTATAGATCGCATGAATGCCGAGTAGCACAAGAGGAAGGGCCTCGGTCCATAGAGAGTCATGGCATCGAAGAGCCGCCGTGAAAGTGTGGTGCCTGTGCTCTACTAGCCCATTTCTTTGCAGGTGATATGCTGTGGTATGGATGCGCCAGATGCCACAAATGTTATAAATCTCGTTGAACAGGGCTGACTCAAATTGTCTGTCCCGGTCAGTTGTGATGATGGCTAGACATCCGAAATGCGATACCCATGACTCAACGAAAGTTCGAGCAGCCATTTCTGCCATTATATTGGGGAGTTGGACAGCCTCAACCCAGCGAGTTGTTCGGTCGATAGACAAGAGAACATAACGAAAGCCATTAGAGGGGGAGAGAGAGTCGACAATGCCAATATGAATAAGCGGGAAACGCCCAGTAGGGATCGAAAAGGGGCCGAGGAGAGGTAAAGTGTGTTTGTGTACTTTGCAGTGTTGGAACACGATGCTGGAGTGTGCCCATTGCTGGCAGTTCTTGTTGACATTTCTCCATGCAAAGCATTCCGCTATGAGGCAGGCAGACGCATGAACACTGGGGTGGGCTAAATTATGCAATTCACTGAAGACAGCTCGATTGAGCATGGTTGGGATGAGGGGGCGTAACGTGCCCGTACTGTCATGGCACCAGATCTCACCAGAAATGCCAGGGAGGATGTTGCGGACAAAGTGTAGTGAAGAAGTAGAGTCTGAAATCAGGTTTTGTGTTTCCTCGTCAGTGGGTTGGAGGTTAGGCAGTTCAGAGAGGTCTAACAGCGAATAGACAGCGCCAACTCGTGAAAGGAAGTCAGCAACAATATTGTCAGCATCCTTTATGTGTCTGACATCGGTGGTGAACTGAGATATGAAGTCCATGTATCTGAAACAGTGAGGAGGTGGGTCAGCTGGCGGGTTTGTAATGGCCGCAGCCAGGGGTTTGTGGTCTGTTAACACATAGGAAGGACATCCCTCAATGTCAGTCTTAAAATGCTTGATCGCTTCGTAGACCACGGAATATTTCCATTGAGCATTGGTGAACTTTCGCAAGAAGAACTGCAGAGGCGAAGTCTGGCCGTCGATTGTCTGGCTAAGGACAACACCGATGGCAGTATCGCTTGCATCTGTGGTGATGAAATGCTGCTCATTGAGATGAGGATGCACGATGGTGCAGGCCTCGGCAAGATTTTTCAGGGCAGTGAAAGAGTCAGTCATAGCAGGGGTCCATGGAACGGGCCGAGATCCAGAAGTATTGTTGCCTGCCAAGGCATCCGTCAATGGAGCCTGAATTTCCGCAGCCCAAGGTAAATGTAATATGTTTTTTTTATTTTTAAATTTTTTTTAATTTGGTGTGCATATTCCATAGATCCGTACATGCGAGTGATTCGCATGGATGTGGAACGTATCAATACAATTTTACAAATACAGTTAATGCTACAGAATAGTAATATAATACAATGATATAGATATTAATAAGTATCACTTTTTCTCATTTACAAGCTGTCATTTAGCTAGTATAGCAATTCACAATATAACATTATAACTATAACATTAACACTATGTTGTTGTTGCTGTTGTGGTCTTCAGTCCTGAGACTGGTTTGATGCAGCTCTCCACGCTACTCTATCCTGTAGAAGCTTCTTCATCTCCCAGTACCTACTGCAACCTACATCCTTCTGAATCTGCTTAGTGTATTCATCTCTTGGTCTCCCTCTACGATTTTTACCCTCCACGCTGCCCTCCACTACTAAATTGGTGATCCCTTGATGCCTCAGAACATGTCCTACCAAACGATCCCTTCTTCTGGTCAAGTTGTGCCACAAACTTCTCTTCTCCCCAATCCTATTCAATACTTCCTCATTAGTTATGTGATCTACCCATCTAATCTTCAGCATTCTTCTGTAGCACCACATTTCGAAAGCTTCTATTCTCTTCTTGTCCAAACCACTTATCGTCCATGTTTCACTTCCATACATGGCTACATTTTATATCCTCTCTACTTTGAGCACCATCAGTTATTTTGCTCCCCAAATACCAAAACTCCTTTACTACTTTAAGTGTCTCATTTCCTAATCTAATTCCCTCACCATCACACGACTTAACTCAACTACATTCCATTATCCTCGTTTTGCTTTTGTTGATGTTCATCTTATATCCTCCTTTCAAAATGCTATCCATTCCGTTCAACTGCTCTTCCAAGTCCTTTGCTGTCTCTGACAGCATTACAATGTCATCGGCGAACCTCAAAGTTTTTATTTCTTCTCCATGGATTTTAATACCTACTCTGAATTTTTCTTTTGTTTCCTTTACTGCTTGCTCAATATACAGTTTGAATAACATCGGGGAGAGGCTACAACCCTGTCTTACTCCCTTCCCAACAACTGCTTCCCTTTCATGCCCCTCGACTGCTATCTGGTTTCTATACAAATTGTAAATAGCCTTTCAGTCCCTGTATTTTACCCCTGCCACCTTCAGAATTTGAAAGAGAGTATTGCAGCCAACATTGTCAAAAGCTTTCTCTAAGTCTACAAATGCTAGAAATGTAGGTTTGCCTTTCCTTAATCTTTCTTCTAAGATAAGTCGTAAGGTCAGTATTGCCTCACTAGTTCCAGTATTTCTATGGAACCCAAACTGATCTTCCCCGAGGTTGGCTTCTACCAGTTTTTCCATTCGCCTGTAAAGAATTCGTGTTAATATTTTTCAGCTGTGACTTATTGAACTGACTGTTCGGTAATTTTCACATCTGTCAACACCTGCTTTCTTTGGGATTGGAATTAGTATATTCTTCTTGAAGTCTGAGGGTATTTCGCCTGTTTCATACATCTTGTTGTGGTTTGCAGGAGAGTCAACACCGTGTTACTAGAGGAGGCCGAAAGTCACGCGATTTAGCTCACGCAGGCTGGGGTGAGGTCTGGAACAGGACAAGGAAATTAGAATTTAGAAACAACGCACCTAGCTGGTGGAATACTTAACTTTAATCCATTATTGATGAACGTCAGTATTGACGGTACATAATTCACTATATCAATAGTAACTGATAATGGCATCTTGCTAGGTCGTAGCAAATAACATAGCTGAAGGCTATGCTAACTATCGTCTTGGCAAATGAGAGCATATTTTGTCAGTGAACCATCGCTAGCAAAGTCGGTTGTACAACTGGGGCGTGTGCTAGGAAGTCTGTTTAGACCTGCCGTGTGGCGGCGCTCGGTCTGCAATCACTGATAGTGGCGACACGCGGGTCCGATGTATACTACCGGACCGCGCCCGATTTAAAGACTACCACCTAGCAAGTGTGGTGTCTCCACGCGCACGGCGCTACTTCTTCGCTCGCACACGCTACGAACATGGCTCGAGGCGGAAGAGGACGCAAGATCGCGGCCGCATTAGACTTCCTGGTCGCAGCGATCGGGAAGGCCCGCGGACGCAAACGACGCCCAAAGAAGCACCAGGAGCAGCAGTGCTTCAAGTGCCAGAAGTTGGGGCACATCGCGAAAGCCTGCAGGGGCACGGTAGCGTGCCTGAAGTGTGCTGAGGCGCACGACACGCGTGCGTGCACCAAGCCACGTGGCGCGGCTGCCAAGTGCGCGAACTGCGGCGGTACGCACGCCGCAAACGCGCGCAGCTGCGCCTACCTAAAGGACTGCAGAAGCAAGAAGGCTGCTCAACACGTAGAAGTGGCCCCCGGTAACAGGACGGCCGTCCCGCCCCCCCGCCCCGGCGGGGACGGCGGGCCGCGGCGAACTGAAGCCGAGACAGGCGACGCACTGGCGTCCTTCCATGCTGCCATCGCGGCCGAGAGGGCCGCCATGAAGGAGGAGCTCGTGGCAGTACACCGCCAGCTGCAACAGCTGCGCGAGGAGCTGCGAGTCCTGAAGAAGATGTCTGCACCCACCGCCGTTTCCACAGCGAGACGTCCGGCGGGGGTGGACGCCTCCACCCAAACGGAGCCCGCCGCGCCGCCTGCCAACGTGCCGG
The DNA here is from genome assembly GCF_023897955.1 of Schistocerca gregaria. Classification (NCBI taxonomy): domain Eukaryota; kingdom Metazoa; phylum Arthropoda; class Insecta; order Orthoptera; family Acrididae; genus Schistocerca; species Schistocerca gregaria. The sequence continues at coordinate 785,447,993 of NC_064922.1, forward strand.
ACTGCGCGGCGTCTCCTATGGACGTGGAGTCGCCTGCTCTCCCTCCTGACGGGGAGGACAAGATGCTGGCGCAGGACGAAGGGGCGCACAACGAGATGCCTCCAACTTCCGCGGCAACGACAGCATGCTTACCGCTTCCCATGGAGCAAAGCGTGCAACTGGTGCTGCGGAAGATCGCTGCGTCCCTTCGCGACGGGTCCTACCCGCACATGGACAACCCCTACCCCTTCACCCCTCCCGATAGGCCGAAACCACCCCTTCCCCACCAGCCATACGGACCAGTGAGGCAAAACCAGGTCCTCAGGAGGCTGGTATCAAAGAAGGACCTATATGTCATCAACAAGAACCCCGTCTTCACGCCCTCTGACTGGGAACACATTTTTGTGGTCTCAGGCGGGGGCGCGGAGACGGAGTCTTGGACGGGTCGCGAATCACCACCGCAAGACCCGACTGAGGCCGAGGAAACAATCCCACCACTCTCATCCATTCTCTCTCCGGAAATGATAGCATTCCTGAGACAACAACCACCCATCAATTTCGATTTTACGAGCGTAAACCACTCGTAATCCCATAGGATGCAATGCATCCGAGAGGTTGATTCACCAAGACAGGACTCTCCTATCTCATCAAACCATTTTATCAGCAGGAACAGCGCTAGATCGCTTATCCTGCCAACACTCGAGCATAGGACTGCTCGATAGTTAGTTTAAAGGCTACCACCTAGCAAGTGTGGTGTCTGGCTGTGACACCACATTCCTCCCCCACAAATCGGTGTATGGTTGTGGTATAAGGCTTCCGCTCACTGTGGGGAGGACCCCATGTTGACGTATGCGACGAGGTGGGAAGCCTAACAACAGGCGAGGCTGTGCCACCCACACCCTGCCATTCGGACCGCGGGGAACTAGGAAACGCCTCAAAACCTGCTCCAGGGTGCACGCCAACAAGCGGTGTATGCGCCCGTAGAGAGACAGGAGGGGCTGAAGGGTCGACCTCCATCGGGCCGAGGCACCCGACGGGCGAAGACGACATATGGTCCCGAACGGGCAAGAGTTCCATGTCGGAGGACAACTGGTCACGGGGAGCGATCGGCGGCGCGTGACCCAGGGGGGCACCCGGTGGTTACAGCAACGCGTCCACTGCGGGTGTCGCCGGCGGGAGAACAGGGAGCGGCGGTGGCGGTGGCGGCGGCACATCGCCATGGGGCAAAATGGAAGGCAGCGTTGGTAACTCCTGGAGCTGAGGCGAGCCAGTAGATGGGTCCCCGGAGCGCTGACCGGACAGCACTGTCGCTGAAAGCAGACGGCAAGCGGAAGATCCCGTTCGACGACAGAAGCGCAACTGATTGAGATGCCGACGCATCTCACCAGAGGCCCCAAAACCATATACATAGCGCGTCCGAGGCATCAAAGAATGCGCCCTTCGAGCCAACGCCGTGAACCTCGATAGTGGCGATAGTAGACAACGTCGCGTGGAACAAGAGCAGGTGTCTGCCGCTGCACAGGAACCTGATGCGGCGGATGTACCAAAGACATCAAGGTTCGATGAGGGCAACTGTGGAGCAACTCAGCCGGCGAGCGACCATCTCAGGGCTGAGAGCGATACGAGGACAAAAAGTGCAATAACGCGTCCTCCCGAGAATACGACTCTTTTAACTTCAACATCTGTGACTTGAAAGTCCTGACTAATCGTTCAGCGGCGCCGTTTGACTGTGGCGAAATCGGCGCGGATGTCAGATGTTGAATACCATTGGCCTTGCAGAATGACTGAAATTCTGCGGACATGAATTGTGGGCCATTGTCGGAAACAATAGTCTGTGGAAGATCTTCAATGCAAAAGATTTCAGATAACGCTTGGATGGTGGCAGATGACGTCGTGGAAGACGTCCAGACAACAAAAGGAAAATTACTGAATGAATCTACCACAACCAACAATCGAGCATTCCAGAAGGGACTAGCAAAATCGATGTGTAAGCGTTGCCAAGGGGAAGTGGCTTTTGGCCATGGAAAGAACATCCGCGGTGGCGCTGATTGTTGTTCGACACACACCATGCAAGAAAAGCACATATTCGTAATCGCGGCATCGATTACGAACCAAGTACAGTGCTGACGAGCAAGTTGTTTCGTTCTCACTATACCCCAATGTCCTTGGTGGAGAAGCTGTAAGACAGAGAACTGTAACAAACGTGGTACCACGACCGTGGACTGATCATTATCAGAACGCAACAGCAAAACACCACGTCGTACAAAAAGTCTCTCCTTGTGAGCAAAAAATTGGTGAACCAACGGGTCCTCGATCCGTGACTTTGACAAGGGCCATTGCGTAGCAACAAAACGCAGAACGGGAGCAAGGACAGGGTTAGCAGCTGTAGCCGTAGCTACACGACTAAAATCAATCGGAAACGATTCGACCACGTCATCGGTTTCCGCATCAATGAACATGCAAGCAAGTTCAGAGGAATCGAATGCCCTAACCTCAGCAACAGGCAAGCGGGACTCCGCATCGGCGTTTCCGATACAAGATATCGTAGCGGTACTGCGAGAGGAAAATAGACCAGCGAATGAATTTCTGCGCTGTACGTGGAGGTACAGGCTTGGTCGGATGAAAAGGCGATGTCAAAGGTTTGTGGTCTGTGATTATGTCAAAGTGATGACCATACAAGAAATCATGAAACTTTGTAACACCAAATACGAGAGCCAATGCTTCTTTCTCGATCTGCGAATAATTTCTTTGCGCAGACGAGAGCAATTTGGACGCAAAGGCAATAGGGCGATCGTGTGATCCATCTTTGTGCGCAAGCACAGCACCGATCCCGAAATCCGATGCATCCACCATCAACAAAAGGGGCTTCTGGGGATCGAATGGCGTAAGGCAAGTATTGGAAAGCAACGCCGATTTCAACTGGCGAAAGGCGCGTTCGCATTCCGTCGTCCAGACAAACGGAACACCCTTACGGCGTAAGCGATGAAGCGGAGCAGAAATGAAAGAGGCATGCGGAACATAGCGGATATAATACGTAAATTTCTCCCAGCACACTCTGTAGCTGCTTCAAATTCTGCGGCGAAGGCAAGTCTTGTATGGCACGAAGGTGCGTGGGACTGGGATGTATGTCTTGGGCATTGAGTACATGCCCCAAGTACGGCAAGTCCCGAGCAAAAAACACACATTTGTCCTTCCGCAAGCGAAGACCATTTTGTCGCAAGACCTGAAATAATGTTCTGAGATTGGTCAAATGTTCTTCTTCCGTCTTTCCGGAGATCAAAATATCGTACAGATAATTTGCTGCAGTAGGGACCGACGCACAAACAGTGTGTAGATATTGCTGAAACAATGCAGGGGCGGATGCACACCCGAATGTCAGTCGATTGAATTGATACAACCCAAGATGCGTGTTAACCACCAAAACGCGCTGGGATTCTTTGTCCACCAGTATTTGCAAGTATGCATCTGCGAGGTCCAACTTCGAAAAAAACCCGGGCACAATTTGTCAAAAAGATCTTCCGGGCGGGGTAAAGGAAAAGTTGCAATCACTAGTTGTTGATTCACCGTTGCCTTGAAGTCCACACAAAGTCTCAATTTGCCGGAAGGTTTTGGCAAAATTACCAAGGGTGATGCCCAGAGAGAACCCTGCACACGTTCAATTACACCTTGTGATTCCAAATCGTGTAATGTTTTTGCGACCTCATCACGCAATGCGCGGGGAACATTGCGCGCTCTGAAAAATTTCGGTTGCGCGTTTACTTTCAGTTCCAAATGTGCTTTATAGTTCTTAGCGCAACCGAGGCCGAGACGAGAAACAGTGTCAGAAGGCACAGTCTGGTTCACTGAGAGGACCTGATTTACTATAGACAAGTTAAACAACTGAAATAAATCGAAACCAAACAAGTTCACTGCAGAAGAAGAACGAAGGACGTGAAATGACACAAGTTTTGTTTGTCCTTTGTATGTTGCAAGAAGGCTCCACTGTCCTAACACAGGGATCGCTTGACCAGAATAGCTAGTTAACGTAACATTTGCGGCACGCAACGGAAGTGTGCCCAGCAGTTTGTAAGTGTCTTAATTGATCAGTGAAACTGCAGCTCCGGTATCGAGCTGGAATGGTATCACTTTGCCGTTAATGTCCAAGTCTAGAAAAAGTTTATTGTCCTGCTGATGACAAGCGCGACTGTCTCGTGCAACGTGAACTGACACTGGTACATAATCACTTGCGACTTGACGGGAGTTCCGGCGATGTAGACGCACACTATTTTTGGGACGAACACAGTCACTGTTAGAGAGAGTGGCACTGCGCGGAGTGGAATGAACTACACGAATTTCCATGGGTGAAGTTTCGCGAGCCTGAGTATCCTTTGTTCGATTCCGATTCCGGCGCGAAGCAAAGGGCCTGGAACGGTTTTGAGCTTCCGATCTGAGCTTTTTCTGGCAAACACTCTGAACATGTCCTTTTTTATTACAATAAAAGCAAATAGCTTGGCGTGACGGGCAATTCTCACGCGAATGTTTAGTAGCGCACCGCGGGCATGATTTGATCACTATATTTGCTTGCTGGCGCGACACACGTGGCTGAGAGCCTGGCGGCAGCGGCGAGGCCGGGCGCGAGGGCTGTTTACTGCTCCGTGCATCTCGCCCGACGGGCCGGTTAACCTGACACACTGCTGGCGAAGTTTCAAATGATTCCTGAGCAAAGTCAAGTGTGTCCTGCCGATCCAAATGTCCATCACTTGTTGAAGGGAGGGATTAACCAGTTTCAAAATCTGTTCCCGTATACGAACATCAGAAACGTTCTGTGCAATTGCATCATGTACCATAGTATCTGAATAAGGGAGTCCACATTGACACTCAAAAGCACAATCCCTAGTAAGGCCTTGCAAGGTTGCAACCCACTCCCTATTAGTCTGACGTGCCGTACGTTTTGTACGAAAGAAGGTATACCTTTTGGCAACTACATTGACCGATTCTTTGAAATATGCATCTAATGCAGACAAAATTTCTTCGTAGGACAGAGTTGCTACGTCGCGTCGGGGAAATAATTTGACTATCACACGGTACGTGGTCACCCATACTGAAGAAAGGAGAAAAGGCTGCCGCTCGTTACCTTGAATTCTGTAGGCGGCGAGATGGAATCCAAATTGGCGTGACCACTCCGTCCAGCTTTCCAGTGCAGCATCAAAAGGTCGAAACGTTGGTGCAACAGCGTGTTGTGGCTGCGTAAGTGGTGAAGCCGCTGCTGCCGCATCGTTTTGCATCGCACGTTGACCCTGGACTAGCTGTCCAAGGGCATCCAGTAAGGCCGGCGTATGCTGATTTTGTAAGCGATAACATTCGGACAGTACATCTGGAGATTGCGGCGAAGCCATTACACAAGTAAATCAGGGCAATTTAGATAAGAACACTTTTACTCTCGTCGCCAATGTTGTGGTTCGCAGGAGAGCCAACACCATGTTACTAGAGGAGGCCGAAAGGCACGCGATTTAGCTCACGCAGGCTGGCGTGAGGTCTGGAACAGGACAAGGAAATTAGGATTTAGAAACAACGCACTTATCTGGTGGAAGAGTTAACTTTAATCCATTATTGACGAACGCCGGTATTGACTGTACATAATTCACTATATCAATAGTAACTGATAATGGCGCCTTGCTAGGTCGTAGCAAATAACATAGCTGAAGGCTATGCTAACTATCGTCTCGGCAAATGAGGGCGTATTTTGTCAGTGAACCATCTCTAGCAATGTCGGCTGTACAACTGGGGTGAGTGCTAGGAAGTCTCTCTAGACCTGCCGTGTGGCGGCGCTCGGTCTGCAATCACTGACAGTGGCGACACGCGGGTCAGACGTAAACTACTGGCCGCGGCCGATATAAAGGCTACCACCTAGCAAGTGTGGTGTCTGGCTGTGACACCACACATCTTGCTCACCAGATGGTAGAGTTTTGTCAGGACTGGCTCTCCCAAGGCCGTCTGTAGTTACAATGGAGTGTTGTCTACTCTGGGGGCCTTGTTTCGACTCAGGTCTGTCAGTGCTCTGTCAAACTCTTCACGCAGTATCGTATCTCCCATTTCATCTTCATCTACATCCTCTTCCATTTCCATAATATTGTCCTCAAGTAAATTGGCCTTGTATAGACCCTCTATATACTCCTTCCACCTTTCTGCTTTCCCTTCTTTGCTTAGAACTGGGTTTCCATTGGAGCTCTTGATGTTCATACAAGTGGTTCCCTTATCTCCAAAGGTCTCTTTAATTTTCCTGTAGGCAGTATCTATCTTACCCATAGTGAGATAAGCCTCTACGTCCTTACATTTGTCCTCTAGCCATCCCTGCTTAGCCATTTTGCACTTCCTGTCGATCTCATTTTTGAGACGTTTGTATTCCTTTGTGCCTGCTTCATTTACTGCATTTTTTATATTTTCTCCTTTCATCAATTAAATTCAATATATCTTCTGTTACCCAAGGATTTCTACAAGCTCTTGTCTTTTTACCTACTTGATTCTCTGCTGCCTTCACTACTTCATCCCTTAAAGCTACCCATTCTTCTTCTACTGTATTTCTCTCCCCTATTCCTGTCAATTGTTCCCTTATGCTCTCCCTGGAACTCTGTACAACCTCTGGTTCTTTCAGTTTATCCAGGTCCCATCTTCTTAAGTTCCCACTTTTTTGCGGTTTCTTCAGTTTTAATCTACAGGTCATAACCAATAGATTGTGGTCAGAGTCCACATCTGCCCCTGGAAATGTCTTACAATTTAAAACCTGGTTCCTAAATCTGTGTCTTACCATTATATAATCTATCTGATACCTTTTAGTATCTCCAGGGTTCTTCCATGTATACAATCTTCTTTCATGATTCTTAAACCAAGTGTTATATATGATTAAGTTGTGCACTGTGCAAAATTCTACCAGGCGGCTTCCTCTTTCATTTCTTAGCCCCAATCCATATCCACCTACTACGTTTCCTTCTCTCGCTTTTCCTAAACTCGAATTCCAGTCACCCTTGACTATTAAATTTTCATCTGCTTTCATTATCTCAATAATTTCTTTTATTTCCTCATACATTTCTTCAATTTCTTCGTCACCTGCAGAGCTGGTTGGCATATAAACTTGTACTACTGTAGTAGATGTGGGCTTCGTATCTCTCTTGGCCACAATAATGCGTTCACTATGCTGTTTGTAGTAGCTTACCCACATTCCTTTTTTCCTATTCATTATTAAACCTACTCCTGCATTACCCCTATTTGATTTTGTGTTTATAACCCTGTAGTCACCTGACCAGAAGTCTTGTTCCTCCTGCCACCGAACTTCACTAATTCCCACTATATCTAACTTTAACCTATCCATTTCCCTTTTTAAATTTTCTAACCTACGTGCCCGATTAAGGGATCTGACATTCCACGCTCCAATCCGTAGAACGCCAGTTTTCTTTCTCCTGATAACGACATCTTCTTGAGTAGTCCCCACCCGGAGATCCGAATGGGGGACTATTTTACCTCCAGAATATTTTACCCAAGAGGATGCCATCATCATTTAATTATACAGTAAAGCTGCATGCCCTCGGGAAAAATTATGGCCGTAGTTTCCCCTTGCTTTCAGCCGTTCGTAGTACCAGCGCAGCAAGTCTGTTTTGGTTATTGTTACAAGGCCAGATCAGTCAATCATCCAGACTGTTGCCCTTGGAACTACTGAAAAGACTGCTGCCCCTCTTCAGGAACCACACGTTTGTCTGGCCTCGCAACAGATACCCCTCCATTGTGGTTGCACCTACAGTACGGCTATCTGTATCACTGAGGCATGCAAGCCTCCCCACCAATGGCAAGGGGGGGGGGATTAACACTATAACATTGACAAAATATTGTATCGTCCATCTAATAACTAAGAGACTAAATACATCTATTATTAAGGGAGGGCATTACTTCTGGAAAAGAATTCATCTAAGGCATACATCGGATGGTCAAGCAGATATTTTTTTAACGTACCTTTGAACAACATTTCATTTTCTCTTGTGCATTTAATATAATTAGGCAATGCATTAAAAGTCTTTATAGCAGCATACTTTACTCCCATCTGTATAAGTGATAAATTTTGTAGTTCAACATGTAGATCATCTTTACCTCTAGTATTGTAGTTATGGTATGAACAATTTGTTTCATACTGAGCACAGTCTTTATTAATTACATTCAACAGAGAGTATATGTACTGACATTTTGTGGTCAGAATACCTAACTGTGTAAAAAGTTTTCTACATGAGGTCTGTGGAGGAACCCCACACATGATTCTGACTGCTCTCTTCTGAGCAGTTAAGCTTTTTTATGAGGCCTGTGAATTACCTCAGAATATTATCCCGTAACTCATTAATGAGTGAAAGTACACAAAGTAAGCTGATTTAAAAATGTTGATGTCCCCAAAATGAGTTATGATTCTTAGAGCAAAAGTTGCTGATGAAAGCCTTTTTAGAGTTAGGGACACATGCTGTTCCCAGTTGAGCCTACTGTCAAAGTAAACCCCCAGGAATTTAGTGGATTGCACCTGTTCTAGTTCCTGGTTGTCATGAGCAATTACTATATTTTCTAGAGTTTTATTTTTTGTGTGGAACTATATAAAATTAGTTTTTTTTTAATATTAGCAAGCTGTAACTTCTCTGAGTATGTCATTAACTTCAGTCTCCAGATCAACAGTAGACTTACCATCTACCACAATGCTTGTATCATCAGCAAATATTGTGAATTCACAATCTTTTCTAATGGGCAGGGGTAAATCATTAAAATATATTTAAAAACAGCAAGGTCCATGGACAGATCCCTGGGGAACTCAATGCTGAATTTTGCCCCATTCAGAATCCACTAGATTAGAAGATCCTTTGTTGCAACCATTTAAAACCACCTTTTGTTTCCTGTCTTCAAGATAGGATTTTAGCCAGTTACCTATAGACCCTTTGATTCCGTAATGATAGGCCTTCTCCAAGAGTATCTTGTGGTTTACACAATCAAAGGCCTTGGAAATATCACAGAAGGCACCAACTGGTGACTTCTTACTATTAATAGACTCTGCGACATCATTTGTGAGTGAATATATGGCACGGTCTGTGGAAACCCCTTTTTGAAAACCAAACTGTCTGTGGTTATTAATATTAAGTTTATTAAGATGTGCCACAATCTTGTTATACACTGCCTTTTCAAAAATCTTTGAAAATGTTGTTAAGAGAGAGACAGGACGATAATTTTTGACATCTGTAGCATTGACAGATTTGAAAAGAGGTCTCACAATGGCATATTTCATTCTCTCTGGATGAACAAAATCGATAATAATTAACTGTCCCAGAATGCGCCAGAGCTCTTTGAATAACGAGGGTCAGGGTAGGTTTGGTATTGTCTGTACTTTATCAGGGGCAGTGAAATGCCATCGGCAGAGCCCTGAAAACCAAGAAAGTGACAGTGGGTTGATGTAGCTGCAATTTGTCCTGGTTGGTCTCGATGCCTGCTGCCGCGAGAGTGTTCATAACAGTTTGCACATGTCAAATTTTGTCCCCGATGGAGGAGCTGGACACAAGAATGTCATCAAGATATGCAAAGCAGAATTTTAGGTCAAATAGTACTTCGTTGATGAAGTGTTGCCAGGACTGGGTTGTGTTTTTCAGACAGAAGGGCATGAATCAAAACTGAAATAACCCCATCAGGGTGGTGGTTGCTGTCTTTCTTGGGTATCATATGTATAGGCATGGACCAGCTACTGGCAGAGGATTTAATGACGTTGGAGCTTAGTAGTTCAGAAATGTGATTTTTAAGGTTAGAGAGGTGCTCGGGACAAAGTCGACATGGTTTACTGGAGATCGGGGAACCTGGCATGAAGCGAAGCTTGTGAACTGTGCTGTTGATGACGACCGAAATGTTGCCGGCGGTGAGGGAGGCAGTTTGTTTACAATGTGTGGTGGGCAGGGCAGGCGAGGCTTGGTCGTGGTGTTTGGAGCCACTCGGCAGGTCTGACAGGAGCCGAGGCCGCAAAGTGTCCCAGGAGTCAATGCAACAAGATGGCTGCCGGCCCAAAGCAGTGGCACTGTGGTCAGGTGAACTCGGTAGAGCTAGTGAGCTGTTAGTGAGACCATTGCCCGAGGGTGGGGCCTGTGACAGCATGGTCACGGGTGAAACGCTTGGCGTGAGTGCACTGTTTGTGTTGTCAGTGGCAGTCGCACGGCAGTGCGCAGGAGCCGAAGTTGCATAGTTTGAGATGCTGTCCGTGACGGACAGGGTAGGAGCCGTCAGTTCGGGAACACGTGACACTCGTTGCGCACGCGCACTTATGTCTGGCCGAGTGTCAAACGCTGCCATGTTAGGAGGGTGTGGCCCTGCGGAACTGTCAGTACATGTTGTGGTAGTCTTGATAGTGCAGTTGTGAGGGGTAGTGGGAGGTAAACACACGGAGGCTCGATTGCTGGGACTGCAAGCAGATTCGGCGCACTTACTGACCTTGCTTTGTCCTTGTTGTAGTGTCTGTAATTACTTTGCTGCATCGGAGAGCTGGAGCTGTGTTTCGTGGAGCCAGTGGGAGAGCTCAAAGTTTTCCTTGTGTAGGCGAGCAATGTGTTCAAGCTCGACAAGGCACTTGTGCATGGTTTCTTGTAACGTCATCGACAGAGACGAGCATGTACGTATGAGATGAGGCCGAACCGATGTGTCACCGGAGGTTTTGCTCGACGGAGCACAGGGGAAGTGAGTCTTGGACGGATGATGAAACATGGTGTTTTGCACTAGGTCTGGTGAAAGTTTGTGGTGTCGTAAGAAGTCAATGCCTTGTATAGGTCCGTCAATTTTGCGCACTAAAAAGTCCACTCGAGTTTGCAGTTAGCAGAGAGTGAGACAACGAGGGAAGTTGAACCCGAGCATTGTAGTTTAGTTGAATTGACCGCTTGCTGTGAAGTATGATGAGGGCGAATGTTCAACGACACTAAGGACGTAGGCAGCGGTGAAACATCGGCACATGTGTCCACTAGGAAAAAGTATCCCGACGAAATGTCTTTAATGTAAAGTCGTCCGCAATTACCTGGTCGGTTCCGGACGGAATGGAGCACTGGAGGGTGTCTGTCATGTTGTGTGCAGGAGGTGGCACCCGGACCTACCTGCGATTGGCATTTGGGAAGTAGCAGGATGGTCTGCAGTTGCATGCCGCTTCACCAAACCGTGTGTGGAAGTAACAGTACGGGTAGTGCGGTTGCATTTCCTGTGGAAAGTTCGTTGCCAGAGGTGGTGGCCAAGGTTCGGTGGCTGCAGCAGGTTTGGTTGCAGGAGGGGGTGTGACCATGGGTGGAGCCAGTGACATCCCAGTTGCTTGTTTACTGCTTCCCACAGCGAGCGGAACAATTGGCACAGTACGGGCCCAGCCGTGTCCAGCCACAGGGCGATGAGCCTGAACCTGAGACTTGTCAGGTAGGCAGTGGCTGGCGAAATAGAGCAGTGATGCATCATGTAGCTTGTCAGCAATTGTCATTCTTTGCTCGACTGGTTCAGGAGACCTTTGAGCCAGAGCAAAGCTGATGTGAGGAGATAGTTTATCTGACCAGATGTCGTGGAGAGCTGTGTCAGAGAATAGATCAGTGCTGACCAGGGTACGTAGCCATCTCCAGAGCTGGGAAGGTTTGTCATTGCCTAGTTGCTCAACGTGGAGCACTTGCCGTATTGCTGCCTCAGTTGAACATGCAAGCCGACATAGAACTGTCTTTTTGGCTAGAGTGTACTGGGTAGATGAGTCCGGGGCTTCGACCGGGTCAGCAATCAAGTCCTCCTGGTCGTGGAGGTGGGTGATGAGGCACAGAAACCTGGTTGACTCATCGAGTTTGTAGTGGTCGAACACTTCATCTACAATTTCAAACCAGGTTGTTGCTCTGTCGGGATTTAACAGCAGCAGCATCGATAAGCATTGTAGAATGTTCAGAAGAACAGTTCATCGGGGCACTGCCTGAATCGAGCTGTTGTTGCTGTAGTATTCCAGGAGAGTGTGCCTCCAGGGGATGTGGCAACGATGGCTGTTCGGGTGGCAGCTTAAAGGATTATTGAGGATTGTGGATGAACGCGATCTGTCACGACGTGGAATGCCGATGTGGGTGAGACGCCGTAATGTGTCGATTGCAGTTGTAGAAGCTCAACACATTGCAGGTGTGTTTGGATTGATGCATCGCGGAAGACCGACGTGGATGAGGCACCGAGATTAGCTGAGAACAGTAGCGGAAGCTTGACTGGAGCTGGCGCGGGGGCAACAGGTGAGAAAAAGTTCAAAGTTTGAGAATGTGTGTTAGTCCGCAGAAAGCTCAACATATGATCAGAGCTGGGGCCACCTGTATTGCAGGGAGGCTGCGGACATGCGGGCTGTCCAGAAGCACAGTGTGGGAAGTGATGTTGAACGTGGGACGGAATGTGTGAATGTTCACTGTTGATACCCACCCCACTCAAAACGGTGTGTGGATAAGGTGAATGTTATGGCACAAAACACTGAAGTGTAGCAGTGGGACGGAGGTGGAGTTCAGGCACAGTTAACAAGTTATTATTCCTGTTGCAGGTCGAGGTATCGAAGTAGGAAGGCATGTGCTGATGCTGGACTGAGGCAGACGCGGGTGTGGTCGGGTGCTGAGGAGGTAAACCTGTGAACAAAGCAATTCCAGCCACGTGACAGGAATCCGCATGGTACTGCACAGATTGCAGTGTGGCAAATCGTTGTCCTGGTGGTAGTAGGTTGTCCAACGAAACATTTGCAGAAATCAGCATTGGTCCTGCGCTGCACGGAGATCCATAAGGGGTAACTGCACAGTCGATGAGGGAGGGCACATGTGGCGGGAACAAAGGTGTTTGATAACTGGAGTCATGTGCTCTCATAGCCTCACTTATTGTTGCAAGCTCGAAAAAGTCCAGCGAAATTGGCGGAATCATCGAGTAAGAGGCATCGTGTTGCAGTCCTGGCGGGTGTACATCGCCGGCAACATGATGCATGTTGATTACAAAATCTGGCGTTAGGCGCTGGGCTGGAGTCATTGTTCGAATGCTGTGTTGATGTAATACACATGAAAATAACCAATACGGAGGTCGTGGACACAGTAAAACGGTGAAAACGGAAGATGTTACAACTCGGGGTCACCAGTGAGGAGTGAGTTCGGGTTGGTTACACCAAACAACACCCATTTAGCAGTAGTTCATTTATTCACCTAAACACATGCAAGGCTTGCAAAGAACTGAACAGACAAGGCTCAGCGTCCAAAGACAATGTTCAGAGTCCAAATACGAATGCATATTGATGCTGGTGTCGACCTGATCGGTGCCACAAGTTAAAAAAATTTACTGTAGTATGAGGCATGTCAAGGTGAAAATAAAGAGGATGAAACTGTACACTTTCCTTCATCCCATATACCCAATGAGTTACAGAATTTAGTAGAGTGGACTTCTATGGTCCACTGCCCTGGGGACAGTGAGGTATGATGTTCATTTTTGTCATCCTTGAAAGCTGGTCAGAATTATTTAAACTGTATTCATTGAGAATAATCATGACCCATAGCATCATACTGAAGTTGAGAGATCATTATTTAAAACACCTAGGGAGACCAAAACATCTGTTGTCAGATAATGGTACACAATGTACAGCAAGGCAATTTAAGGAGTTCCTAGAATGGGAAAACATCTAACATATCCCTGTACCATCCACAAGCTAACCTCACTGAATGTGTGATGCGGGAATTAGGAAAGTTATGGGGATCGTATTGTGCCAGTAAACACTCCAAGTGGATTGAGATGAAGACTGATTTTGAAAGAATACTGAACAAACTCCCCTGTTTGGTTACCAAGGAAGCACACTTAGAGATTTTAGGTGAGCAAATCAAAGTTGAACCTTTGTTAAAATATATTGACTGACCTGAAGAGAATCTGGGAATTACTCAAGAAGGGACTGATGGCCTCAGATGTTAAGTCCCATAGTGCTCAGAGCCATCTGAATTACTCAAGTATCACAGTCAAATATCAAATGAACATTAATTAAAGCATGTCATGGAAGAGAAAAAAGATGAGAAAGGAGTGCCCCAGTAATGTGTAAATTGGGGTACTTTATATTAGTGAAGAAGCATAGTAGAATTTCACTGGGTGAAGGAATAACGTCTAAGTTTTAGCATTGCTATGAAGGACTGTATGTAATAACATGTATACTGCATTCAAAAGCAATTGTGTTATCTGACCTGATTACAAGGAAATAAAATGGGTGTTCAACATGAAGGATTTAAAAGGCCTTTGTAGTCAGTGAGCTATAAATTCTCTGTATTATGTGCAGACTTAAGGCAAAGTGGGATTCAACGAAACCCCACAACCATTTCTTAGGTTTGAGAGTATGATGTCAATTAAAGGCAAGGGAGTACTCAATGGTAGTCCATATGTAAATAAGTCAAGAGATGAATTATGGAAATTAAACAGTAATTAAGTGATGAACTGTAATCATTGCTGAATAGGATGCCAAACCATGAGTATAACTGATAAAGGAGATTTAAGTATTAACATTGCAGTTGCTGCTAAATATAGTTGTTAAGAGTCCAGTGGGTTGTTCTAAGATATGAAATTTCTAGATTTTTTCTTTGTTGCATAAATGGGCAATATTACTTAAATATTGGTATTAAATGGTGCACATGAAGAAGCTTTTAGTGGAGAGGAGCCAGACCATCAGGAATGATATCATCTGGCTTCTACCTGCCTGTATGGCATAGCTCAGTCTTCATGGACAGAATAATAATGGTGATAAATGTGATTAACACAAGAGACTCATTGGTTGTATGAGTGTATGTGAGTTTGCACTAGAACAGTGAGAACGTGATGAAATAACTATACATTTAAGAACAAGTATGATTGTATTAGTGCAGTTGGGTACTTGAGGAGGAATCAGCATATACAGTAGTGGCTGTGCTACACAAACAGTGGTTTTATGGAAGGATAGTTTCTAAGTAGTAATGCAACATTTTATCTGGGTAAGAAGATACAGTGGAATAAGCATGCATTATGAATAAATAAACAGTAATTAAGTAGGCAAACACAATCACACAAACCTTGAGGGTGACAGATGTAAGCGAGCAAATGTGCAAAATGTGCTTGGTGGTCAATGGGAGTTGGTGATATGCCACTGCTGAATTGAGATTACTAGATCATTTGAACTGCGGAAGACTAGATTTAAGTAATAATAATATAATGAAAATAATAGTTACTACTCGCCATATAGTGGAGATGCTGAGTCAGAAAGTCACAACAAAAAGACTGCCGGAAAATTAGTTTTCAGCCAACAGGGCCTTGTCAAAAATAGACAATATACACACACTAAGCAAACACAACTTGCACACACATGACCACAGTCTCTGGCAATTGGAGCTAGACTGCAAGCAGCAGAGCATTATGGGAGAGGCAACTAGGTGGGGTTAAGGAGGGGGCTGGGCTGGGAAGGGGTAGGGATAGCAAGGTAGGGGTGGAGGATGGTAAAGGGCTGCTGGCAGCATGAGAGGCCACAACAAACTGTGGCCAAGAAACAACTGGACCACCCTATTGCTGGGCAGGCCACCCAGCACGATGTCCTTCATTTCAATGATTGCTTCATAGTCTGTATCATCTGGATCTTTCCCACCTAGTCATTGCCCTTACCCATCTAGTCCCTTTCCTGTTCTCATTCCAGCACTACACAGCCCTCCATTCCACCAGTGCATACAGTGTTTTTACTACTCTCCTTTTCCACTACCCCCTCTCCCTCCTCTCTTCCCCCACCCTCCATCTAACATGCAGACTGTACCTAGCTGCCCAACCCTTTCTCCACCTCATTCCTACACCCCTACCTTGCTATCCCTCCTCCTCCATGCCCAGGCCTTCTCTTTACCCCACAGCTGGTTGCCTCTCCCATCATGCCCTGTTGCTTACAGCCTGGCTTCAGATGCCAGAGTCTGTGGTCATGTGTGTGTGAGCTGCGTTTGCGTGAGTGTATGTATGTGTGTTGTATGCTGTCTATTTTTGACAAAGGCCTTGCTGGCTGAAAACTAACTTTTTGATAATTTTTTTGTTGTGCTTTTCTGCGTCTTGGCATCTTTGCTATATGGTGAGTAGCAACTATCCTTTTCATTATATTGTTACATTATGTCTGGGATTTTCCATTGTTTAAGTAATAGTAGTTATACGTAAAAGAAAATAAAGTTCTGTTCGGGTTGGTGTGGTGATTTATGGAGGAGATATTCTGGGGGCACTGGACGGCTGCTCATGTCATCAAAGCAGGCAGGGACTCAGAGTCTGCAGAGCAGAGGGGCATGCCATGGAGCTCCATCCATGGTGAAGTTCCATGATAATGGGAATCAGTAACGAGGGAGATCTATGTATATCACAGAATCAAATTTGACTCAGAGCCATAATGAGGGTCTGTTTGTGTATTAGTTTTGTATGAAGTTATTGTCAATTGGCAGTTAAACCAATTTGTAATTGGGATAATAAACCCTGTTTGTGAAGCTACCAGCACATTACTTCACAATGGTAGTATTTCGCAGGAAAAGTCTGATGGAAGGCAGGGCCCTTCTGAAGTGTGTAAGATCACTTCAAGAAGGAGAGAACCCTCACAAGTGACTTTCAGGGATGATAGCTACAGTGCAGTGCTATCACGCGAGATACTGTTTGTTAAAATCACGCGAAGCATCTAAAAGTTGTTAATAAAGAGGTTCACTGTGTAAATTTTTAGGCACTGTAAAATATTAACTTCAGTAGTATTAAAGATATTGAAAATGTTGTGTCATTTTATGCACCCCATTTATTGAAAATCACAGATGTATTCATATTTGCATTAATATTTGAGATGTATTCAGATTTGCATTTATGTGTGACTGTGATTTACTATCAAATTCCAAAAATCTGTGAAAATCCATCTTTCAGCCTGCCTGGCACTCCCACATTGCTGGAGCATAGATGGCCATGTTAAGTGACTGATGCATTGTCCAAATTCCCCGTAATGGGTTTTCCACAGTTCTGGCCTAGCCTTCATACCCACATGTGGCCTCACTAACAACAGTCACTGCAGCTGGACTGACTGTGGTGCTTTGGTCCCTCAGTGCTCAACTTCACAAATAAACTTGCCTCACCTTGCATAACTCCAGATAGCCTACATTCATGTACAGCTTCAGCACATCCAATAACCAAGGTGCTGCTGCTCACGCTGCTCATGCATACACTGCACAGTACCCTCAAATGTGCCATCACAAAAAAAATGTTTTTCGTCACCTGGGGCAAGGCCTTTGAGAAACCACCAATCTTAATCCATAGGTAATGGACAGAGGCTGTCAAAAGGACAATACTCCACAGACAGAGGACACATTTCTTGAAACAGTTCACCAATCACCTCAGTGACGTACCTATGATATTGCAAGTCAGTTCCAGGTATCTAGAAGACTAGTTCTTAAAATGTTGCAGAATGAAGAACTGCATTCATATCATTACACATTAACTCAATACCAGTGGTCAGAAGACCGCATTTGTTAATCACAATTTTGTGAATAGCTTTTGCACCAAGTAGACGATAGCAAACACTTTATAAATAATGTAACATGGACTGATGAATTTAGCTTAACTCATGAAGGTATTTGCATCCTCCACAACAGCCATTATTGGTCAGAACACAACCCATGTCACCCATGAACATAGCCTTCAGGCACACTTTAGCATAAACCTGTGGCCTGGAATCATGGGAGGAGTGCTTATGGGTTCATACTTGTTGTCAGAGAGGTTGAATATGCTCCTGTATTGTATGTTTCTTTGCAATACTCTGCTTGACAGTTTAGAAAACAGTCCACTTGGTGTATGGTGAGAGCCAAGGCCTTTTCTTTTTGTTTCAAAAATATTTGAAAAGGATTTTTTCAAGCATCATCTTAAGTATCTGACTGCAAATAGTATATTGTCCAAAGTCACAGTTTGGGTTCCTTAAGGGTTCAGATATAGAGAAGGCTATTTACACTGTAGCGGTTCCACCTGCTTTTATTTCATTTGTTTGTCCTCAGTGTTGACATACTGTGTCGCTATACTGGCTGAAAAATGGGGTTTGTAATTTGGACACTGACTACTAAAAATAATGTAACTGTCATATGCACAGGTGCATTCCACAGACTTTTACTTTCGCTTTTCACAACCCCTCCCACCCCTCCCCCCTCCTCCCCCCCTTCCCCGCCATATACACATTTGTATGGCCAGTGCACTATTGTTAAACTTTCCATAAGCCTCATTAATAGTTTGCACATGAACCTTCACAAACTACTACAATAGTTTTCTGTTGAACATCTACGAGCAGTAAAAACATAACCACACAGCTCACAGTCCTTCAAATAAATTGAACAGTCACTGTCATTGTTTTAACACCTGGTCTATTGGTGTAATACTTTTTTCACTGTTAAATTGATACAATCCAAGCAACACAGGTTCCTCATCTGTAACTCGGCCGTGGACTGACTATCTCATGACCAAAAACTGAGCCCTTGCACATCCTCACAATAACAGGTACTGAAACTTCACACTGTTTGAAATTAAATTTACAGAAATTATAATTAAAACTTAATTCAGCAAATTAACTAAATACATCAAAAAATTGCTTCTTTTTAACAGTTTCTTTTACCGCAAGAGTTAGGCCGAATTAGTTGTTTAAATCATGAAATTAACAAATATAGTTATGAAAACAATACTTTTGACAAAACTGTTAATTACTTTGGAATTAATGAAGGACTGGTTTTACTAACATGTTTTCGAAGAGAGCCAAATAGATACTTAAAGATTACTAGCATTTCATCTTTCAAATGTTTATAATTAGTACAGACTTTATATTTGTTTATATGTCAACAACAGAATTTAAGTTGCGAAACAATTACTGATTTCACCCTATAAGGAAAAATACTAACTAGGAATAGTCAAAATAAATTAGAAAAACAATTACATACATAAAACTAAGCACAAAATTAGATCTGGTATTATATTGTTTAAAACTGAGGGCCAACATTACTCTTTTATGGAAATGTAGATTATATTCATATATGCTAATGGTAAATAGTTAAAAGTAACAAAATGAATTTAAGGAGGCAGATGGCAAAACGAGAGGGGAATTAAAATCATCCCAGCTTTCTTCGTCACAACATATACAGTGAGACTGTACGTAATTCATTAGATAACAAGTCTTACTGAACTAACAGGAAACAAAGGGTGTCATTTCAAAATACTTCATCTGATTGGGAATTAATTAAATGTGGTGTTCCTCAAGGTTCCATCTTGGGTCCATTGCCTTTTTGTGTGTACCTTATTGACCTCTCATCTGTTACATTGCCAGACCCAATGTTTGTTGTGTTTTTAGGGTACAAACATTGCAATAAATAGCAAGTCAAGTACAGATTTAGAAATGGCTGCTATAATCAAATTTCACTGGCATTAATAAATGTTTTAAAGCTAATCCACTGCCATTAAGCTTTGAAAAGAGCCAGTGTATGCAGTTCAGAACGTGTAAGAGATTTCCTTCCAGCATGTAAATAACATATGATAACATACAGATCAAAGAGGTTGGCAGTGTTAAATTTATGGGATTATAACTCAATAATAAATTCACTTGGGAATGGTATGCCACAGCAGTGTTGGAGTGACTAAACAAGACTGTGTTTGCAATGAGATTGATGTCAGATGTAGGAAATATAAACATAAAAAAGCTTGCATACTTTACTTATGTTTGTTCAATTATATCATATGGGATCATATCCTAAGGTTACCCGTCAAACCAAGCAAATGTTTTCGGCATGCATAAGTGTGTAATAAGACTCATTTGTAGTGTAAAGACAAGAATATTGTGTAGAAACATGTTCAAGGAACCTGGTATTTAACCACTGCTTCTCAGTATATTTAATCCTTAATGAAATTTGTTGCAAGTAATATGTCTCTATTTCCAACCAGTAGCTCAACACATAATATCAATACTATCAATAAGAACAATCTACATAAAGACCTAAAATCACTTATCATGTTCCAAATAGGGGTGTAATATTCAGGAATACACATTTGCAACAAGTTGCCAGCAACCATTAAAAACTTGGTTTCAGATAAGGCACAGTTTAAATAGAGTTTGAAAGGCTTTTTGATAGGAAACTCCTTTTACTCTATAGATGAGTATCTTAAAAGGGTCTCTTAGACCAACTTAAGTAAAAATGTCTGTTAGATTTAAATTTTGGACAGCACTTGGTCACAATAGTCAAGATTAGGTATTTTGTGCATGATAAATTTGTTAAAAGTGCATAACTATGTTTCATTTTGACAGTGTATTAATTCTGTAGATATTAGCAGTTCCAGTTTGATGTGATGTGTTCAAATACTTTGACATCTGATCAGGGTAGTGAAAATTATATTCAAATGTTTTATGTTATGCTATCTGACTTGTTCCTCACACATGAGAATCATCTCATTTTGGGTCAATGGAATGAAAACAGAATTTAATCGCAACTAATTGGAATGATGATGCACCACTCCACTTCTGAATCAATGCCGCCACACTTCTGAATCAATGTGCAGAGTTATTTAAATGAAGTGTTTCCAGGGAAATGGCTTGGTTGTGGAGTTACAATATCTGGCCTCAACATTTCCCAGATCTTAAATTCACTAGAGTTTTATTTGTGGGAGCACTTAAAGGAACAAATTTGTAGTACTCCATCCATGGATGTACATGACCTGATAGCTCGTGTGCATGCCACTTCAGCAATGGTGGATACAGATGTTTTGCATAGGGTCCAGCAATGTACAATCCAGCAAGTGGCAAAGTGTTTGCAAATACAAGGTGGTCACTTTGAATGTCTCTAAAGTGAACATTGCTCGCATGTGTACGTACTGACTGTGTGAAGATAGGCCTTGATGTCAAATATGCTGAATGGAATTATTGTGCCAATATAGCCTACCTATTAGATACAGACGATGTTACTGTAGCTACTATTATGTATGGCTGTCTTTAATTGTATCATTGATGAAATAAAGTGATCATTTACACCTAGTAGAACTTCATATTATGTCTTACCAAGATTCCACATTATGGAAGTGTAAACTGGATAAATTTGATGCTTTAACTGAAAAAAAAAGTTTGCAAATTGACATGAACATAGGTGAGTCTGCATATCTATCTCTAATGGCATTGCCTCGTCTTGCTAAGTTAATGGGACAACTCCAGCAAAGCACAGAGTTCGCACGGCCTCTTCTTGGCCACACTGCATACAGTTAAAGCTTTACTAGAGTTTTGTTTTTCAAATTGGATTTCTTCTAAACCTATTTGTGGGACTAAATTTTGCTAAATACACTTTTATCTTGAATTGGGATGGGGAATCTCATGCTGACCAAGCATTCTTTCCTTCACCCTGTACATACGTGTAATTACACATTGATTGATACAAAATACAATCACATAACAGCACCACAAGGTAGATTGTTTATGGACAAAACTAGAACATACCCTACCTGCAGGCTTTAATTGTGTAATTCAGGTTAGTATTGCTAAAACATGTTTATTTGCAATTTGTTCAAATTTATTAGTATTATTGTATTTACAAAATGCTCTCTATCGATACAGCATATCAGTATGCATAAACTGATGTGTATATCTAACTATGGCTAGTATAATTTGAATGATGGGCATTGTTAAAATGCTTCACTGTACAAGCCGGGAGGGATAAGAAAAAAGACAGTGTCCATCAAAAATGGATCATCGCTCAAGTGCTGTCACACACAACTGACCTGTAGTTAATTCTGGAAAATGCTACATCACACAGCTATGATTATAAAGTATGAGGGCTGTAAATACAGTGGTGGTAACATAGTCCAGACATTTGCAAGATGCACAAATAGGTACAAGAGCAGTCAGGCTGCACTGCTGTTGATGTATAGTGTGCATTTGAGAGGCATCCAGTTGGGGTTTTGTTGCTGGCGCTGAAGTGAAGACCATCAGCTTCGCCACTCTGAAGCACATTTCCAAAAGGTGATCAACGTATATGGATTAAAACTGAAGATGCTAATACCAAAACAACCATCAGAATGTTATTGAGGATTATGTGAAGCTTGTGACAAGAATGCATTACTGTATAGGACAGTTGCACAATGGGGTCAAGGTGTATCATGCAAGATGGAATGAGATTGCTGAGTTGCATCCCAAAGGTTGGCTGTCCGTTTCTCAACATTAGACTGACATTGTGAGTGGTCTCATTTCCATAGCCCATCAATGGAATACCTGGTAACTATGCATAGGGATAGAGATTTGTCTCAGTTATCAAATGGTGTGGTACATAGTGACAATATGTCTTAAGGGGGGATGTAATGAATTTTGGTAAAAAACTAGATTTTTCAAAAATATTATTTTCCTTATCTACACAGTTTAGTATATGTTGTGTGTGAATGTTATCATGATAGCAGCTTTAGAAATGCCTTTAAATTGTTAAACTGATTAACTCTGCACTAGCGGCCACTACCACCTTTTCCAACATTTGGGAATGTGCTTGCTTCAGCAGAATTTTTGTAAGCCTGAAGGCTATTTTCTTTCTATGTCTTTGGCTGACATGTATATCTCTGGCTGAGATCTATATCATTGCCTAAAAACTTCCTCGCATGTGTTTGATTTACATTTTGATAATACTAACACATAGTAGTAGGTGGAAGGTTGAATTTGCAAACATTTATGTGGAAGTCAAGATTTGTGCATAATGGGTGGTGGAAAACTGTGTTTAGGAAACAGAGGTTTCATGGAAATCAGTTTACAACAAAAAAGAGGAAGTAGCCCGAAATGAAGATCATAAGCTCTCCGCTTCAGCATTGAAACTTGGCACAGGAGAATTGTACAGGTGCATGAATGATATTGATATAGATTCTACTGGATTCAGACTTATTGATTGAGAGCTTCTCTGCCAGGCTATAAAGACGTTTTCATGTTCATGTGTTAGCTGTAAAAATACAGAATGCATGATTGTTGTTGACAAAAGAAAGAGTGGGAATAGCTTGTGATTTTAAATTTATTTGTAATATGTGTGGCTATGAATTTTCATTTTCCTTCTCCAAAAAGACTGACACTGGTACCTGTGAAAGAAATTTTAGGTTAGCATATGCTCTGAGATGCCCTGGACAGGGCAGGGAAGGGGGTAATTTATTGTGTGGTTTTCTGAACATGCCTCCACTTTGTGCAATGTTTGAAAAAATGAATAAAGAAATGTCTGATGCCATATGCAGTATTGCCAAAATTTTTATGAGGAAAGCAGTGGAGGAATTTGTGGAAATAAACCAAAAAGAAATAGATGGTGGGGTAGATATTCATGACAGTGAATCTTCTACAAGTGTTAACTGACCTGTGTGTGTCTGTAGTTGGGACCTGGATCGAGTTGCATCTGTTATTGGTATTGATTCATGTAAAGTTTTAGATGTAGAATTTATGTCTAAATACTGCCACCAGTGTGCAACAAGGAAAATGTCTAACAATGAAGACAGTGAGGAACTGTGGCAAGAGAAGCATGCATTAGCATGCCCTAAAAATTATAGTGGCTCAAGTGGAGGTGTTGAGGCTGCTGCAGTTGTGAGGATGTTCTCCAAACCTGAGGGCCAGTATGGTGTTAGATATAGTAAATACCTTAGTGATGGGGACTCTTCAGTCAAAGCTGTAACAGATAAAAATCCATACAATACAACAATAGAAAAGTTGGAATGTTTTGGCTACATCCAAAAGAGGCTTGGTGGTAGGCTTCGTTGCTTGCTGAAACAGAAGAATGGTGAAGTACTTGAAGATGGAAAACCACTATGAGTAAAATACAGGCTTACTCTGAAAGAAATTGATTCTCTTCAGTTATTTTATGGGAGAAAGATGAGGAAAAACACACACAATTTAGAGGCAATGAGGCGTGTTGTGTGGACAATTTTTTTCCGCAAACTATCCACTAACCGAACATCAATGCACAATCTGTGTCTGAAAGACAATTGGTGCAAGTTCAACAACAGAAATGAGATGTATTCACATAACTACTCATTACCAGAACCTGTTATGAATGCAATTAAGCCCACATTCAGGTTTCTTGCAAACCCTGATTTATTGAGGAAATGTGTTCACAGAAAGACACAAAATTCAAATGAAGGCCTCAATAATTTAATTTGCGTTAGGTGCTCAGAATGGACATTCTGTGGACTTGAAATACTCAAAATAGGTGTCTATAATGCAGTTTTATGTTACAATAACGGAAATAATGGCAGAATTGAAGTGCTAAAGAGATTTGGTATAGATTCTGGTGTGTCTGCAACAAAAGCATTTTACACCATCGACGAGAGCAGGGTCAAGAAAGCTAACAATCAGTGTCTTACCTGCAAATAGAGGCCAGACAGATTCAAAGAGGAGAGAAGACAAACCTGGATGATGAGGTGTATTAGTATGGAGGCTTTTAAAATTGAGGTAAGCTTATTACATGTTGAATTATGAGAAGAAAATCTTTGAACCTCATTTTCTCAAAGTATATGCGCTAATGCTATGAAATTTTCAGGAACTGTTCACTATGTGTTGCTGTCTCCTTGGAACTAAAAAATATGAGATCCTGCAGTTATATTCTGATTTTTAGATGATTATATGTAGAAAAAAAGTCTGTTAATAATACAATTTGTACTATGAATTAATAACTGTAATTCAGTGGTCTTATAATCTTCTCAACACACTACAGTAAAATTTTCAGAGCAATTTCATGATTAGAATTTGAGTTATGGTTTTTTATAAAAAAGACAATAGAAAATTAAAATTTCATATTTCTGGCAAAATATTAATCCAGCATATTTTATTATATTTTTCTGTTAAAACACAGCTCTTTTGCTTTACACATGCAAAGTTTTAGATCTGTAAATTGATAAATATGGTTGTAATGATTTTTGAAATAAATGTTTATATTTTCCATTGCATCCCCCCTTAACATGAGGAAAATAGTGTCCTGTTGGATTCCACATCAATTCACTCATGCCACTAATGTACACTGGTTGGTATCCACTTACACAGATATCACAGTAAAGGAGACATAGTTTTGCAATTATTGTCACCAGTAATGAGACAGTACAGGCTTGAATTAAAGGGTCAGTCAAATGAAAGGCACCACCAGGTTCATCATGTCCACAGACAGGAACCCAGTTGGATGAAGTTTATGCTTATAGTGCTGTATGTCAATGTAGGTGTTATTCTTATGAATGCTGTGCCAGAGGGATAAGCTGTCAAACATGACTACTAATGCCAATTTCTGGAGTGACATCTGCATTTGCTATGCTGTGCAAAAATCCATGTTCATTGCGAGATAATCACCGTATCATGTTGCTTGACAACACACTTTGCCATATTCCAAACAGTTTCAAGCTCGTATTGCAATGAGGCATTGTAATATTGCAGGACACCCTCCATAATCATCCGATGAGAGTCCTTGTGACATTGACCTTTTACTGAAGTTGAGGGAACCCCTTCGAGGGAATCATTGTCTTGATGTGGTACCTGTACTCCACGCAGTAGAATGCTCCTTTGCCGACAGTCACTATTGGTGTGACGGAATTAGCCATTCAATTGTTGTCGATACTTGTAGCATATGTCTGTGAATGTGTATGTGAAAGTATGTTGAAGTGCTTTCTAAATAAATATGTCAGGTGTTGGACATAAATTAGAAGTGATTAACAAGCACTTGAGGGGAATTATTTGTTGTGTATTAAATTTTTTAGATGTGTATTTGAAAGTGGGACTCCTATTGTTGGCATTGCGAAGACTCAAGAACAGACTGCAGAAGCACGTGGTGTCAGCAAGAGAACTGTACAGCAAATTGTAAATGAAATTTAAGAGCTGTTGAAACAACATGAAAAGTTTGTGTCTCCTGACAAATATTAAAATCACAAGAATCTTATAACAGAACTGAACAGTTCCAGCAAGCATGCGTAAGACACTATGTGTTTGAAATACATATAAATGGTGAATATTTGACGTCATCAAAACATGTAACATCTATACATGATAAAATTACCCTAAAAGATGGTGCTTCATCAATGCAAAAAATTTCAAAATACTGTGTTGATTTTCAATATGTTATAAGTAATGACGATGAAAAATTTTTAGTGGGAAGAAGTGACATAACTGCAGCATGAGGCACATTCCTGAGGAATATGTATGAAATAAGAGGAGGAGGTAGTTCAGCAGTGTATTACCTTGATGAAACATGGGTGAATCAGAATCATTCCACGAAAACGTGATTGAAAATGAGTTGTGGTGCTGGTAGTTTCATAGTTCCCATAGGAATCGGTTTTCACATAATTATTTTCCACTGGCTCTTCTTCTGATTTTTTTTTTTTTTTTTTTTTTTTTTTTTTGAGAGAGAGAGAGAGAGAGAAAACTTGTATTTAGTTGTCAGAAAAACAGCAGTGTTTATCGCTCAGTCATAAAACCTGTCACTTTTAAGAACTGCTTCACTGTGCAGATTTTGTCACACCTTGATCTGAAGTCAGTCGTTGCAATGAACAATGACAGTTATTATTGAGCTTCATGGAGAAAACATCAGGAAAGCAGATAGTGTGCCAGAGTATAAACCGGACCAGTGCTGAACTCTCGCAGCTCATTATATTAAACAAGTCACATGAGAAAACATATTAACTTTATCAACTTGCACATGAATCTGATCTGAGCATTTACCACCATACAACCATCAGTGTAATCTGATCAGATCAATTTGGGCACAGGTGGCAGAAAAGAAAAAAATGTTCAAGATAGCTGACACTTAATCACTTGTGCATGAAGTAGTAGAAAACATTTCAGCTTCATTGTGGGCTGGCTGTGTGTGGTGTGCTGAAAATCTGCAGGAAGAGGGCTTTTACAGAGATATGAAAATGGTTATAAGGCTTCAACTTTTCATTGTAAATTTACAATCAGTGGTGTAGACTCAGAAGCACTGATGATGATATTACGATTTAGACTCTGGAACAAAGTAAGGTAATAAGAGTTCCAGTTCCAGGTTTTAAAGACTCGTGGTTATTAAAAGAAAATACTTTTGTTTGTCAAAATATCAATTGCATAAATAATACATAAGAACTTCATAGCCTTTATTGGTTGGGAGTTTGTAAACTAAGATTTCTCTCATGTAGACGAGTGATTGAAATCTTTTGTTATTCTCCCCATGTGTCTGAACATTAATGATAATAATAATAATGAAATTTTGGGAATACAATTGTCTAGGTAACACACTTAAGTGATTAACATAGCAAATGTGCATTCATTATGTTGTACAGGTGCCAGATGTCAGTTTTTAGGATGGAATTCCATGCCGGTTGCACTTTTTTCATCAATACATGGACAGTTTTTGTGGATGACGCTGAAGTTATTGTCCAGTGATGTCCCATATATGCTCAATCTGAGACAGATTTGGTGATCGAGCAGGTCAAGGCAGCATGTTGACACAGTGTAGAGGATATTGGGTTATCCTGTTGGAAAACACTCCATGGAATGCTGTTCATGAAGGGCAGCACGACAGGTTGAACAACCAGATTGACATCAAATTTGCAGTCATAGTACATGAGATAACCACAAGAGTGCTCCTGCCATCATATGAATTTGCACCCAGACCGTAGCTCCGGATGTAGGTCCAGTGTGTTCAGCAAGCAGACATGTAGAGAGGTTGGCTGCAGTCCCACAACTGGGATCATCCTAATGAACACATGGTCATCACTGGCACTGAGACAGAACCATCTTTCAACAGAAAACACAACCAGCTTCCACCCTGACCTCCAGTGAACATTCACTATATGTCAATGCAGTCATGAAAGACGGTGGTTTGTGGTCAATCAAATGCACGTTATGGTGTGTCTGGCTCAGAGCTCTCCTTCCAGAAATTGCTTTATAATGGTTTGTTGTGTCACTGTGGTGCTGCTAAAATTGCTGTTGCAGATGCAGTATGATGTGCCAGAACATTATGCTGAACACAGTGATCTTCCCTCTCGGTAGTGCAAAATGGCTGTCTGGAACCCAGTCTTCTTGTGACCATACATTCTCGTAACAACCACTGCCAGTAATTATACACAGTAGCTACATTCATACCAAATATTTCTGCAGTATCACAGAAGGAACATCCAACTTCTCATAGCTCTATTACATAACCTCTTTCAAATTCAGTATGGTGTTGATAATGGCTTCTTTGTCACCTAAAGACATTCTTGACTAACGTCAACTCACCAAGTCCAGTCTCAAAGGTAACTGATACTCACAACGATTACAGTGTGTATTTAAAGGTAACCTGATTTGCATCCTCATAGTGGTACCAAAAGTGTCACTTTATTGCAGTTGGTGTGAAATTTGAATAGATATAATCTTTCAAACATAGAAACATGCCTACCAACTTTTTGTGTGTGTTGCACAGCTCCTTAGTGCTACAATTTTTTTCCATCAGTGTAGTTTGGTGCTAGTCTGTACTAGTGAAGAGAAGCTTATAGTTTGTAAAAGCCAATCATTTGTATTTGGTGAAATAAACCATTTGTTTATTAATTTTAGTAACCTCTTTATTTTATGTTACCAAACTTATAACTAGAGATTGTGGCATCTACCACATGTTCTCGCAACAGCTGGACAGTAAATTCCAGTCTCTGCAAACTCTTCCATGACAGGCACAAATTAGTGAGGCTGAATAGCATTTTATAAGGGATGTGAAACTTGCAATATTTATACACTAGACTGTTTCCAGCAGGCTCTTCTGTTTGGGATGTTTCACATATGGTGGATGTGAAGGAGGTTGAGTGGGTGGGACTTGTTCCTACAGAAATTCCCTAAGGTTTCTCACATATGAGTCAGCAATGGACTTAACTCACCTGCTGAGTCTCAGGCCAGCCTTACTGAAAGGAAAGTTGCAGCAATACACAGAGTGCATTTGCTTATCATTGGGAGCTCCAACATTATGCAGAATTTCATCCTTGCTTTCCATTTGGCAGATTAATATGTGTGTGCTTGTACAGTTTCAAGTTAATGCTGTAATGAATATATATGCAAAAATACCAGTGAATGCAAGCTTTACATTCATTACAGAATGATTTACACTTGCGTACACTTGCGCTTAATTGTTTTATAGGGTACACTTAAGGTTTTTTGAGGTTGTTGCATCCCATGGTCTACTTCAGTGTTGAGGTCCTTATTTCTTAAAGGCTAGATTTGTGATCATGTCAAGTTTTCTCGTTAACTTTGCTTTTGTGTTCACAGCAAGTCTAGCAAACAGCTTCTCTATTAATAGTGACTTTAGTGTAAATATATCTATCTCAAATCGTTTCACCTGCAGGGTGTAGCAGTTAATGTCACTGGCTGGCGTGCTCTGTATCACCATATAATAATGACCACTAGAAATTATTTTTTGTTTAGTATTCATCATTTCTCGAAAGTGTTGAAAATCTTAATTTTGTAATATTTGATGTTTGTATAATTAGCTGCACACTTCCTCCAGGAGGTCGTCCTGTTCTGACTGTACACAGGTATTCATAATAAATGTACTTTCAGTAGTAAGTGCAGTATTTCATTGATTATCCTGCTTTCAAATTTGGTCTTGAGTGTGGTTATGACATGACTTCTTTGGTGGAGGTTCCAGGTACTTCAAAAAATCTATATGAACATGTCTCCAATTAGGTAACATAAAAGTCATTGCCTACTTGGACGTGGACTGGAATAAAAACAGTATACGGTTCCTGTGATTCATATATTCATGAGAACAATGGATTCCAAGCCAGCAGAAAGTCAGCTGCACATCAGGCATCCACCAGAGAAGCTGGTCAGACCACAGTGAAAAGGCTGAAAGGATTTGACTGAGTCATCAAATATAGCAGGTGGGATAACTTGATGTGTTTGTCAAATATGTGGTGAGATTAATTTCAGGTCAAACTGAAGAAAACTTTAGCAGCAATCGGCAGAAAGTCTGGTTAACAGATGAACGACATGAGAGTAGGGCCAGTCATCATTGGGAAATGGCTCAATCCTTCATACAAAATGTTCTTCATACAGAATGTTTTAGTGCTATGCTGGAAGCTGAAAAAAGCTGGCACTCGATGAAAAGAATTGCAGAAGACATGAATTAAACCCTTTGGGTAATGGACATCTCAACAACTGAGGAATTCAACAAGTGTTGCCAATGCGTAGAGGTAATGCAACAGAAAAGAATTGGACAGAAGTAGTGCCTCTGACCGAATGTGATCCTTATGGAAGCTGTGGCAGACCATCATCACCTCACCTCCCACATACAGCAGCTTGTAAGAAAAGAGACACAGCATTTTATGGCAATTGGAAATGTCAGACCATGTAAGCAAGAGATAGCAGCTATGAATGTCAAATCATTACATTAGGAGGTAATAGAGAATGTTGAAGAATAGGTGTATTGGTCTTTAGTACCTATCTCCACCACCTGCCAAACACACCATGAAGAATGGACTTGGCTGCAGCCATCCAATGACAACACAGCACCTGACCATGGCAGGTACCCCAAATCCTACATAAAGTATAACATCCTATAGAAGAACAGACATTTGGGGGATAGACAACAACACACTGGTTCAAAGTTATGCCATTTGGAGTGTATAACACTCTAGCACTTTCAAACATATGAAGGACCACATGCTTCGACACTGTAAATTGATGACATGTCCATCTGGATGGCATTGTCATTTTTTCAAAGACATTCAGTGAACATGTAAGACACTTGGCAATCCTGTTGAAGTGTGTTAGGACTGCGGACCACAGTCAGATTACAAAACGGTGGCTCTCAGTCACCCAAAAAACAAAAATTTTGTGTACCTAGTTAATGGTGATGGAGTCCACCGCAACCCAAAGAAACTAAGAGCATTCACAGATTTTCCAAATCCCTAGCTCATTAAAGATGTGAGGAGCTTTCTCATAATGTGCTCATGCTGCTGGAAATTCAGAAAGGACCTCTGTACCAAGGCTATAGCCATGCAAGAACTACTGCCGGGAGATATCAAATTTCCCTGGAATGTGGTGCAAAAAAGATCTTTCCTTGTCCTTAAGGAGGCACTACCATTTCTCCAATTCTGGGGCTGTATGACTAGAATTCTTATACAGAAATTCACACTGACACTAGCAGTTTTGGGGTAGGGGCAGTTGTACAAGGTCAGGAAGGTGCCGAGAGGTGATACTTACAGAGCACTCTCCAAGTCCAAGATGAACCTGTCTTCAATGAAGGGAGAGTGACTTGGAGTTATTTAGGCTATAAAGTAGTTCTGGCTGGTTTTATTTGGTAAACCATTCACTGTTGTGATGGATTATTATTCCCTATTCCAGATGACTAATTGGAAAGATGTGTTGGGTCAACTGGCAAGGTGGACATTGGGGCTTCAGGAGTATGTTGTCACACTGGTATGCAAAGACTGACACGAACACAAGGATGTCAACTGCCTTTCAAGGAATCCTTTTGCAGAATACCAAAGTGTGGATAATATCTCTATCATTGCTGCTGAACAGAGGGAAGATCCAGCACTGCTGATAACTGCAGGACTGTTGAAGGAGGAGGAACCAGCCAAAGGAAAATTCCAGTTAGTAAACAGAACATTCATCCTGAGGCTATTCT
Organism: Schistocerca gregaria; assembly: GCF_023897955.1. Taxonomy (NCBI): domain Eukaryota; kingdom Metazoa; phylum Arthropoda; class Insecta; order Orthoptera; family Acrididae; genus Schistocerca; species Schistocerca gregaria. The sequence goes on from NC_064922.1 coordinate 785,479,576, forward strand.
CTCATTTCTATCCAGTGCTATGATATTTTTACAGCTGAAGCGTGATATCCAAGGTATTTAAACTGATGAACTTTTCCAAATCGAGAATGGTGGTCAATTTCAAAGTGTGGATTTGGGTTTATGACTTGACCTATTTCCATATATTCTGCTTCTCTTGTTTCATCAAGAGTCCCATTTTGCTGGTGCTGTGCCTGAGAGATCTGTACATGTCCTTCAGCTGTTCTTGTGCTTCACTAAGCAAGACTACATCATCTGTGTATGCCAGGAGTTCTACTTCACCGTGTTCAAATCAAGAGTCCCATTTTGCTGGTGCTGTGCTTGAGAGATCTGTACATGTCCTTCAGCTCTTCTTGTCTTTCACTAAGCAAGAATACATCATCTGTATATGCCAGGAGTTTTACTTCACCGTGTTCAAATTGGAGACCATTGCATAGGTGTAAATCACTCTCCCAAGCCACTCTCTTCAATGCAAGGTTGATGAAAACAAGTGAAAGAGCGTCTCCTTGTCATAAGCTTGTTTCGATTGGGAAGTTGGGAGATATGGATCCTCTGAGCTTCACTACTGCCCATGAGCCATCCATGCAGATTTTTATCATTCTAATGATTTAACTGGGCATCCAAAATTCTCTTAGTGTGTTGTAGAGGCTACTTCTGTGGATGCTTTCATAGTATTGCTGGAAATCTATGAAAAGACAGTGAACATTTATGTTAAATTCCCAGTATTTCTCAGAGACCTGCTGGTAGAGTAAACAGATCAACATTTTTGGAAGAATTTGGTCAAAATCCAGCCTGGTACTCTTGAATAATATTTTCTGTGTGAGGCTTAATTATGTAGAGAATGATCATTGACAGAACTTTGTATGTTATGTCCACCGAATTGATTCCTCTGTTAATTCCCATATTCCATTTTTGTTTCCTTTCTTATGTATGGGGAAAAATATTGCAGTTTTTCAGTCTTCAGGTAGTGTTTAAGTTTTCTAGATCATTGTGACAAGATTATAAATTTCTTAGTGTAGTTTGTTTCCACACTCTTTTAACATCTCTGCTGATATCTGGTCCTCACATGCAGCCTCGTTGATTTTCAGCTTTTGAATGGTGTGTACCACTTCCTGTTCTGCAATGCTGTATTCAGCAGTATTACTGCTGTTACTTTCAATAATTGTATTGTTGAAGGTTATGTGAGTGTTAGTGCAATTTAACATTTCTGAGAAGTACACTTCCCATCTTGATAGAATGTCTTACAGGTGTGTTAGCATATTTTGATTTTTACCTTTTATGAATAGGTTTTCAGTTTTATAACCTCTCTTACTGTTCTTTGCATACTGAAATAGCTTCTTTGAGTCTGTATTTGCATTCAGTGAATTTATTCTGAAGTAATTTTGAATGGCGTTTACATCAAAAGTGTGTGTTCATCCAGACACGCAAATACATATTACATACTAACACAGGCCAAAGACGATAAAATCACAGGTCTCGATTCCTCATAGTCTCACTCTGTGTTGCAAGACTACAGAGTGTAGACTTGTCCGAAAGAAGAGACACCACACATGAATCCAGTACCTTCAGTGAGGATGCACAATTATGTTCAATCTCCTGTAGCGAACTCAAAGTAGTGAGCATGGAAGACATGGGGATTGTGGACAGGTGGCACTCAGTGGGTGTGTGGGTCAGGAGGTGTGCAGAGATAGTATGTGCAATTGCATTAAACACTGTGTCTAGACTGAGCAGTAGTTATTGAAACTGCCTAGTAAGTAGGAGATCCTGGATTCGAGTTCTGATCCAGCACACATTTTTACTTGTTGCCGCTAATTCCACATAAAGTCCCAAAGCAGCTGACATCAATAATTCCTTCTTTTTCTTCCTCCTCTACCTTCAATTTACATAATACATATCACAGTTGTAGATTCCATGTGATGTTCGTGTTTGTTCTTTCAGACATATCAAAGCAAAAGACATCACACATTAATATAAAATCTACTGACTCATGTCCTACTTCACTATTCTTGACTGGAAAACTTTTCCACGATCAGAGATGGTTGGCCACTGTCGCTGAGCAGTTCTAGGTCCTTCAGTCCAGAACCACGTGACTGCTACAGTCACAGGTTCGAATCCTGCCTCGGGTACGGATGTGTGTGATGTCCTTAGGTTAGTTAGGTTTAAGTAGTTCTAAGTTCTAGGGGACCGACGACCTCAGATGTTAAGTCTCATAGTGCTCAGAGCCATCAGAGATCACCAGTGCTTCAAAACTATCTTCTACAAGGAACTTTTCAATTTCCAGAGCTTCAGCAGTCATATTATCTGTAGATTCCTGTTTATCAACTTTGAGAACCTCGTCTAAGAGATCAATTTCATGAAAATGTCTATACATTCTATGCAGCCCATTCAAAAGTCAAGTTTTGTCGATCACCACAATGATGAAGATATTAACACCATCATCTGTCCAGTTGTGCTGTACGGTCCCGGAAGCTGGATGCTTGCCAAGAAAGAAAGAGAAAAACTGAATGTTTTCAAAGGAAAAGAGAAGAGAAAAATCTGGGGACATGTGTTGGAGAATGACATCTGGAGAGTTTGAAAGAACATTGAAATCTATCAGTTAATGAAGCAACCCTTTATCATTCAGCAATTAAAAAATAGGAGACTGCAGTAGACTTGGCATGTGGCTAGAATGGAAATGAACAGAATTCCTAAGAAGACATTTGAGGGTACTCTCCAAGCCAAAAGACCATTGGGTCAACCTCTCACATTGTGGAAAAATCACATAGAAAAGGATGTCACAGCATTAGGAATTCCCACGGTGTGGAGAGAGACAGTGAAAGAGAGAATAAGATGGAAGCAGACTGTTGATGTAGCACATAATCTACAGGACCTGTGATTGCTGAAAAGAAGGAGAAGAATGCAAATAACTTGGCTTCAGCTGAGTCAGGTATAGATGTCCTGCCTGTTGTTGACCTATCTACATCTACATCTACATACATACTCCACAATCCACCATACGGTGCATGGCAGAGGGTACCTCCTATCACAACTAGCATCTTCTCTCCCTGTTTCACTCCCAAACAGAATGAGGGAAAAATGATTGCCTATATGCCTCTGTACGAGCCCTAATTTCTCTTATCTTATCTTTGTGGTCTTTCTGTGAAATGTAAGTTGGCGGCAGTAAAATTGTACTGCAGTCAACCTCAAATGCTCGAGCAGTACTCAAGAATAGGTCGTATTAGTGTTTTATAAGCGGTCTCCTTTACAGATGACCTCATCTTCCCAAAATTCTACCGATGAACTGAAGACTAATATCCACCTTTCCCACAACTGCCAATGTGACTGTGTCAAGTGCTACACTACTAATGGAGTATTAAAATATTATGTGATTATTTTTCCTATTCATCTGCATTAACTTACATTTATCTATATTTAGAGTTAGCTGCATTCTTTACACCAATCACAAATCCTGTCCAAGTCATCGTGTATCCTCCTACAGTCACTCAATGATGACAACTTCCCATACACCACAGCATCATCAGCAAACAGCCGCACATTGCTAGCCACCCTATCCAAAAGATCATTTATGTATATAGAAAACAACAGCGGACCTACCACACTACCCTGGGGCATTCCATATGATACCCTCACCTCTGATGAACACTCACCATCGAGGACAACGTACTGGGTTCTATTACGTAAGAAGTCTTCAAGCCACTCACATATTTGGGAACCAATCCCATATGCTCGTACCTTAGTTAGGAATCTACAGCGAGGCACTGAGTCAAACACTTTCTGGAAGTCAAGGAATATGGCATCCGTCTGATACCCTTCACTCATGGTTTGCGAGATATCATGTGAAAAAAGGGCGAGTTGCGTTTCGCAGGATGCGATGTTTTCTAAAGCCGTGCTGATGCATGGACAGCAACTTCTCTGTCTCAAGGAAATTCATTATATTCAAACTGAGAATATGCTCAAGAATCTTGCAACAAACTGATTTTAAGGATGTTGTTGTTGTCTTCAGTCCTGAGACTGGTTTGATGCAGCTCTCCATGCTACTCTATCCTGTGCAAGCTGCTTCATCTCCCAGTACCTACTACAACCTACATCCTTCTGAATCTACTTAGTGTACTCATTTCGCGGTCTCCCTCTACGATTTTTACCCTCCACACTGCCCTCCAATGCTAAATTTGTGATCCCTTGATGCCTCAAAACATGTCCTACCAACCGATCCCTTCTTCTAGTCAAGTTGTGCCACAAACTTCTCTTCTCCCCAATCCTATTCAATACCTCCTCATTAGTTACGTGATCTATCCACCTTATCTTCAGTATTCTTCTGTAGCACTACATTTCGAAAGCTTCTATTCTCTTCTTGTCCAAACTAGTTATCGTCCATGTTTCACTTCCATACATGGCTACACTCCAAACAAATATTTTCAGAAATGACTTCCTGACACTGAAATCTATATTCGATGTTAACAAATTTCTCTTCTTCAGAAACGCTTTCCTTGCCATTGCCAGTCTACATTTTATATCCTCTCTACTTCGACCATCATCAGTTATTTTACTTCCTAAATAGCAAAACTCCTTTACTACTTTAAGTGTCTCATTTCCTAATCTAATTCCCTCAGCATCACCCGATTTAATTTGACTACATTCCATTATCCTCGTTTTGCTTTTGTTGATGTTCATCTTATATCCTCCTTTCAAGACACTGTGCATTCCGTTCAACTGCTCTTCCAAGTCCTTTGCCGTCTCTGACAGAATTACAATGTCATCGGCGAACCTCAAAGTTTTTACTTCGTCTCCATGAATTTTAATACCTACTCCAAATTTTTCTTTTGTTTCCTTTACTGCTTGCTCAATATACAGATTGAATAACATCGGGGAGAGGCTACAACCCTGTTTCACTCCTTTCCCAACCACTGCTTCCCTTTCATGCCCCTCGACTCTTATGACTGCCATCTGGTTTCTGTACAAATTGTAAATAACCTTTCGCTCCCTGTATTTTACCCCTGCCACCTTTAGAATTTGAAAAAGAGTATTCCAGTCAACATTGTCAAAAGCTTTCTCTAAGTCTACAAATGCTAGAAACGTGGGTTTGCCTTTTCTTAATCTTTCTTCTAAGATAAGTCGTAAGGTCAGTATTGCCTCACGTGTTCCAACATTTTGACGGAATCCAAACTGATCCTCCCCGAGGTCCGCATCTACCAGTTTTTCCATTCGTCTGTAAAGAATTCGCGTTAGTATTTTGCAGCTGTGACTTATTAAACTGATAGGTCGGTAATTTTCACATCTGTCAGCACCTGCTTTCTTTGGGATTGGAATTATTATATTCTTCTTGAAGTCTGAGGGTATTTCGCCTGTCTCATACATCTTGCTCACCAGCTGGTAGAGTTTTGTCATGACTGGCTCTCCCAAGGCCGTCAGTAGTTCTAATGGAATGTTGTCTACTCCGCGGGCCTTGTTTTGACTCAGGTCTTTCAGTGCTCTGTCAAACTCTTCACGCAGTATCGTATCTCCCATTTCGTCTTCATCTACATCCTCTTCCATTTCCATAACATTGTCCTCAAGTACATCACCCTTGTATAAACCTTCTATATACTCCTTCCACCTTTCTGCCTTCCCTTCTTTGCTTAGAACTGGGTTGCCATCTGAGCTCTTGATATTCATACACGTGGTTCTCTTCTATCCAAAGGTCTCTTTAATTTTCCTGTAGGCAGTATCTATCTTACCCCTAGTGAGATAAGCTTCTACATCCTTACATTTGTCCTCTAGCCATCCCTGTTTAGCCATTTTGCACTTCCTTTCGATCTCATTTTTGAGACGTTTGTATTCCTTTTTGCCTGCTTCATTTACTGCATTTTTATATTTTCTCCTTTCATCAATTAAATTCAATATTTCTTCTGTTACTCAAGGATTTCTAGCAGCCCTCGTCTTTTTACCTACTTTATCCTCTGCTGCCTTCACTACTTCATCCCTCAAAGCTACCCATTCTTCTTCTAATGTATTTCTTTCCCCTATTCCTGTCAATTGTTCCCTTATGCTCTCCCTGAAACTCTGTACAACCTCTGGTTCTTCCAGTTTATCCAGGTCCCATCTCCTTAATTTCCCACATTTGTGCAGTTTCTTCAGTTTTAATCTACAGTTCATAACCAATAGATTGTGGTCAGAGTCCACATCTGCCCCTGGAAATGTCTTACAACTTAAAACCTGGTTCCTAAATCTCTGTCTTACCATTATATAATCTATCTGATACCTTTTAGTATCTCCAGGGTTCTTCCACGTATACAACCTTCTTTCATGATTCTTAAACCAAGTGTTACCTATGATTAAGTTGTGCTCTGTACAAAATTCTACTAGGCGGCTTCCTCTTTCATTTCTTAGCCCCAATCCATATTCACCTACTACGTTTCCTTCTCTCCCTTTTCCTACACTCGAATTCCAGTCACCCATTACTATTAAATTTTCGTCTCCCTTCACTATCTGAATA